>NW_012138302.1:3899166-3985672 GCF_000956105.1 Propithecus coquereli | reverse complement strand
GCACCTGGCCCATAGTGATGTTTTGATACATATAATGTATAGTGATTAGATCAGGGTAACTAGCATATCCATCTCAAACCTTTACCTTGTGTTGGGAATATTCAATATCCTCTTTCTAGCTATTTGAAGCTATATGTTGTTGTTAACTATAGTTATCCTAAAATGGTATGGAACACTGGAACTTATTCTTCCTATCTAGCTGTAATTTTGTATCTTTCAACAAATCTGTCCCTATCCCTACCTTCTAAACCTCTAGTATCCTCTGTTCTACTTTTTACTTCTATGAGATTGACTTTTTTTAGCTTCCACATATGAGTGAGAATATAGAGTGTTTAACTTTCTATTTCTGGCTTATTTCACTTAACATAATGCCCTCTATTTCCATCCATGTTGCCACGAATAACAGGATTTCATTCTGTTGGATAGTGTTCCATTACATATATATACCACATTTTTAAAAATCCATTCATCTGTTGTTGGACATCTCAGTTCCATATCTTGGCTATTGTGAATAGTGCTGCAATAAATATGGGGGTACAGATGTTTCTTCATTATGATTTCCATTTCTTTGGACAAATTCTCATTAGTGGGATCACTGGATCATATTTGTAGTTTTTCAAGGACCCTCCATACCGTTCTGCATAGTGGCTGTACTAGTTTACATTCTCATCAACAGTGTGTAAGAAGAGTCCCCTTTTCTCCACATCCTTGCCAGCATTTGATTTTTTTTTTTGTCTTTTTGATAATAGCCTTCTTGAAAGGAGATGATGCTTCACTGTAGTTTTGATATGCATTTCCCTGATGATTAGTGATGTTGAGCATTTTTTCATATGTTTTTTGGCCATTTGTGTGTCCTCTTTTGAGAACTGTCTGTTCAGATCATTTGCCCATTCTTTGTTTTTTCTGCTGTTGACACAAACATTTGAATTCCTTGTATATTCTGTATATTAATCCCCTATCAAATGAGTAGTTTGCAAATATTTTCTCACATGCTATAGGTTATCTCTTCACTCTGTTGATTGTTTGCTGTGCAGAAGCTTTTTAGTTTGTTATAATCTTATTTGTTTATTTTTGCTTCGGTTGCCTGTGCTTTTGAAGTCTTATTCACAAAATCTTTTCCCAGACCAATGTCCCAAAGTGTTTTTCTTATGTTTTCTTCTAGTAGTTTTATAGTTTTGGGTTACATTTAGGTCTTTGATCCATTTTGTTTTTTTTTTTTTTTTTGCATGGAGTGAGAGGTGGCAGCCTAGTTTAATTCTTCTGCATGTGGATATCCAGTTTTCCCAGCACCACTTATTGAAGAGCCTTTCATTTCCCCCAGTGCATGTTCTTGGCACCTTTGTCAAAAATCAGTTGGTTGTGGATACATGGATTAATTTCTGGGTTCTCTATTCTGTTCCATTGGTCTATGTGTCTGTTTTTACGCTGGTAACATGCTGTTTTGGTTACTACAGCTTTGTAGTATATTTTGAGGTCTGGTAGTATGATACCTCTAGCTTTGTTCTTTTTGCTTAGGATTGCTTTGGCAATTTTGGGTCTTTTGTGGTTCCATACAAATTTTAGGATTTGTTTTATATTTCTGTGAAGAATGTCATTGATATTTTGATAGGGATTGCATTGAATCAGTAGATTGCTTTGGGGGTAGTATTGTCATTTTAACAACATTAATTCTTCCAGTGTATGAGCATGGGATTTCTTTCCATTGTACCCTCTTCAGTTTCTTTATCAGTGTTGTAGTTCCCCTTATAGAGGTCTTTCACCTCTTGGTTAAATTTACTCCTAGGTATTTTATTTTATTTTTGTAGCTATTGTAAATAGCCATCTTGATTTCTTTTTCAGCTAGATAGTTGTTTGTGTATAGAAACACTACTAATTTTGTGTTAATATATTAATTTTGTATCCTGCAACTTTACTGAATTCATTTATCAGTTCTAAAGGTTTTTTGGTAGAGTCTTATGTTTTTCTGTATATAAGATGGTGCTGTCTGCAAACTGGGACAGTCTGACTTCCTCCTTTCCAATTTAGATACCCTTTCTTTCTCTTGCCTAATTGCTCTGGCAAGGACTTTAGGACTATGCTGAATAAGAGTAGTGAGAGTGTAGGATCATTCAGTAAGATGTTAGCTGTGGATCTGTCATATATGGCCTTTATTATGTTGAGGTACTCTTACAGCTAATTTTCCTGCATCTATTGAAATGATCAGATGGTTTTTGTCCTTCATTCTATTGGTGGGATGTATGATATTGATTTGAATATGCTGAACCATCCTTGCATTGCTGGGATAAATCCCACATGATCATGGTGTATTATTTTTTTAATGTGTTGTTGGCTTCAGTGCTACTATTTTGTTGAGGGTGATTGTGTTCATCAGGGATATTGGCCTGTAGTTTTCTGTTTTTGTTGTGTCCTTGTCTGGTTTTGGTTTCAGGGTTATGCTGCCTTTCTAGAATAAGTTAAGAAGAATTCCTTCTGCCTCAACTTTTTGAAATGGTTTGAGAATTGATATTAATTCTTCTTTAAAGTTTGTTAGAATTCAGCGGTGAAGGCTTCCAGTCTTAGACTTTTCTTTGTTGGAAAACTTCTTATTACTGATTCAATCTCATTACTGTTATTTTGTCTGTTCAGGTTTTTTATTTCGTCTCGGTTCACTCTTGGTAGGTTTTATGTGTCCAGAAATTTATCTATCTCCTGTAGGTTTTCGAATCTATTGGCATGTACTCGTTCATAGGAATCTCTAATAATGCTTTGTGTTTCTGTGGTATTGCTTGTGGTATCTCCTTTTTTGTTTCTCGTTTTATTTTTTTGGGTCTTCTCTCTTTTTTTCTTAGTCTAGCTAATAGTTTGTCAATTTGTTTATCTTTTCAAAAAACAGCTTTTTGGTTTAAGTCTCAGTTTCATTTATTTCTGCTCTAATCTTTATTATTTCTTTCCTTTCACTAATTTTGGGTCTGGTTTGTTCTTGCCTTTCTAATTCTTGAGGTGCATTTGGTTATTTGAAATTGTTCTAGTTTTTTGATAAGGCATTTATGCTAAAACTTGTCTCTTAATACTACTTTTGCTGTGTCCTACAGGTTTTGGTATGTTGAGTTTCTGTTTTCATTTAAGGAATTTTTAAATTTGATTCTTAATTTCTTCTTCACCAATTGTTGAGTAACATGTTAAATTCCATCAATTTGTGTAGTTTTGAATGTTCTTGTTATTGATGCCCAGTTTTATTTTATTGTGGTCAGATATGATACTTGATACAACTTCAATTTCTAAAACGTTTTTGAGACTTGTTTTGTGCTTTTTAATATATGGCAGATCCTGGAGAATGTCCCATGTGTTGATGAAAAGAATGTGTATACTGCAGCTGTTGGGGGAAATGTTCTGTAAATTGTCTATTAGGCCCATTTGGTCTATCGTGCAGTTTAAATTGATGTTTCCTTTTTGATTTTCTGTCTAGATGATCTGACCAATGTTGAGAGTGGGGTGTTGAAGTCCCCAAAAGTTACTGTATTGGAGTCTACCTCTACCTTAGGTCTAAAAATGTTTGCTTACTGTATCTGGGTGTTCATATATTTACAGTTGTCATATTCTCTTGCTGAATTCATCTTTTTATGTTTTCCTTTGTCCCTTTTTACATCTTTTAACTTGAAGTTTTGTTTTCTCTGATATAAATATAGCTACTCCTGCTCACTTTTGCATGGAGTATCTTTGTCTATCCCTTCACTTTGTTTTTGTGTGTCTTAACAAGATGTTGTGAGTTTCTTATAGGAAGCTTAGAGTTGCGTCTTGTTTTTTTATCCGTTCAGCCAGTCTGTATCTTTTAAATGGGGAATTTAATCCGTTTACATTCAAGGTTATTATTGACAGATAAGGACATATTCCTGTCATTTTATTGATTGTTTTCTGGTCATTTTTTTCCTATGTTCCTCACTTCCTCTCTCATTGTTTATTTTTGCAGTTGGGTGGTTTTCTGTAGTGGTAAGTTTGATTGCTTTCTCTTTCCCCTTTGCCTACGGCTCTAGCAGTGAGTATTATAGTTTCACATATTTTCGTGATGGTGGTTATTGTCTTTGCACTTCCAGATGTAAGACTCTCTTATTTCTTGTGAGGCTGGTCTAGTAGTGATGAATTCCGTTAGCTTTTGCTTGTCTGTGAAAGATTTTATTTCTCTTTTCATTTCTAAAGGACACATTTGCTGGGTGTAATATTCTTGGCTGACAATTTTTTTTTTCTTTGAATACTTTGAGTATGTCATCCCATTCTTTACTGACTTATAAGATCTCTGCTGAGAAATCCACTCTACATCTAATGAAGATTCCCTTATATGTGACTTGGTGCTTTTCTCTTGCTGCTTTTAAAATTCTTTGTCTTTCACTTTTAACAATTTAACTATAATGTGCCTTGGAGAGGACCTGTTTGGGTTGAGTCTATTTGGGGTTCTTTGAGCTCCCTGGACCTTGATGTCCATTTCTATCCCAAGACTTGGGAAGTTTTCTGCTATGATTTCATTAAATATGTTTTCCTGACATTTTCCCTTCTCCTCTGGAATGTCTGTAATACAAATACTTGTTTGCTTATTGGTGGCTCTCAGTTGTGTTTTTAATTTCATTCATTGAATGCTTCAGCTCTAAGATTTGTTTGGTTCTTGTTTCTCATTCAAATCATGAATTGTTTTCCTCATTTTGTTGAATTATCTGTATGCTGTTGTATTTCAGAGTTTCCTTAAGATTATTTTGAATTCTTTTTCTTGCATTTCCATATATTTCCTTGTCATTATGGTCTGTTACTGGGGAATTATTGTTTTCCTTTGAAGGGGACATGTTTCCTGGCTTTTTCATAGTTGTGTCCTTACACCGATTTCTATGCACCTGGTAGAAAAGTCTCCTATTACTAGTTTTATGGAGTATGTTTAGGAGGGAGACTTATTTGTATGAATAGGTCTTGGGTTGTCAGAGGTACATTGGCCTTGGTTCTAGTAGATGCAGTAGTGAGTCTTTTGTGTTGTTTCTTCAGCTACAATCCACATTTGTGGCATTTGCAAGTTTTTTAGTGGCCTGGGCTGAGAGCGTGGGGATGGTGGGGTGGCTTTGCCAGGGCTCAGTTTGCCAGGCTGTTTCTAAGGGCAGGTGTGCATGCATGCATACAGTCGGTGCCAACTTAGGGTCTGGCTCTCTGGGGCCACAGAGAGTTGTTACTCTGGTTGGGAGCATGGGCACACAAGTTGTGTCGCTGACCTGGGGGCATGTCTGCTAGGGGGGAAGGTTCTCAGGCCCAGGATGTAGCTGCTCAGTTGGCCTGAGGGCGTGTTTGCTAGGGGTGGCCCAAAGGGCTGTTTCTTAAGCCCAGGATGTGGGCGCTTGGCTGGCCTGGGGGTGTGCTTACCAGGAGTGGCCTGCAAGACTTTGTCAGGACCTCACTGGAGGAGCAGGACCATTGGGCAGGCCAGGGGCATGTCTATAGGGGCTGTTTCTCAGGTCCTGAGCATGGACACATGGCCAGTCTGCAGGCGGCAGGGGGGATACGGGGAGTGCATATCCATTGTTATGAGATTCAGGGGCCTCTGCTACTCAGGGGAAGGTGTGCAGCAGTTTGACGAACCCTCAAAGGCAGGTTCCCCTGGATGGGACTGGCGGACTGTTCCTCTGGCTGGAAGTGCAGCAGCGGGGGTTGGTTTTCCTGCTGTGCAGGATCAGTCACAGCTGATCCTGGATCCAAGCTCCACACAGCGGAGTTGGGCATTCAGCCACCCACGTGGACCTCGCATGATGAAGATGGAGCTCCAGTGTTGAAAAGTGCAGTGTCTACTGGCTCCCAGAGGAGGGCTCACTCCGAGGTGGCTCTGGTCTCACGATGGCACAGTGCCACAGCAGCTTGGCTCACAGAGGGTGGTGGGGGTGAGGAGTGCGTGCCTTGTGCTCCTAACCAGGGCAGTGCAGCTGCAGGAACTGCTGGCAGCTCTCCAAGCTGGGCTCGGGGCTTGTGAAGACTGTGGGACCCTCCTGCAGTAAGGACAGCAGGTGTTTGTGGTGGCACTGGGCTGGCAGGGATCGTCTGCTCACCTTTTCCCAGAATAAACCAACTTTAATTTAGCTTTTAACATCAGTTGCGATTTTATTTTCTCATAGGTGTCATCTTTAAGAAATGAAAAACGAGGCTCATCGTATCTCATCTCTGCCCCAGAGGGTGGTTCAGTGGAATTTGTGGACCAGCATTCTCAGGGCACAGGAGCGTATTACATGGAAACCTACTTAAAAAAGAAGCGAGTGTACTAAATTGAGCTCTCTCCTTATCACCTCCTAAGGTTCTCTGCAGTATCTCTGCTGTTCATCGCTGCCTTAACTATATTCAAACTAGCCATATCCTTTAAATACGGGTTTATCATTTCCCAGAAGGAACTGTGTTGTGCAGCAGGCAGAATTGCCAAATAGAAAATAGCAATAAGAGACATCAATTGAGGACATTTTCCACTAGAATTAGATGCATCTTAATTAGTGTGTTATTAACTTACAATCCATTGGAGAAACTAACAATGTTCCAATATTTCTTGTTTTAGGACCGGGAATAATTTTGACACCACCATGTATAAAAGTTTGAAGCAATAAATGGGAAACAGTCTTGTTTCCTGAGCCTTAGAAGAATGCGTTTCTTGTAAGCCAATGTGCATTTCCATTTACTTTCCTTATAGATTTTTAGGACTTTTCCTAGAACTACAAGGGTGCAAGTACCAAATGTGGTGATAGTAATGTTAAAAAAGATGCTCTACCTGCAAACTCAATTAGTACTCCCACACCAGCCATGCAATATTAAACGCAACAACAGAGTGATAGCGATGTCCAAAGTATACGTTACTACAGATGCTTTACTTTTAAGATGTTGTACACCGTTTATACCTTTTATGAAAAACACAAGGTATTTTAAGAAAAATAGCTTTGGTGGTTATACAGGGGTTGGCACACTACACTCTGGGGCCAAATTTGGTCTACCACCCATTTTTGTGCTGCCTGCAAGCTAAAAACAGTATTTACATTTTTAAATGGTTGGAAGAAAAAGGAAAAGTTATGACATGAAATTTATACGAAATTCAGCTTTCAGTGTCCATGAATAACGTTTTATTGGAACAGCCAGGCTCATCCACGTGGGCGTTGTCTGTGGCACTTTTGTGCTACAGTGGCAGAAAAGTAGCTTCGACAGAGACCCCCCCCCGCCGGGCCTGCAAAGCCTAAAATATTAATATTTACTCTCTGGTCCTTCGTAGAGAAAGTTTGCTGACCCCTGATCTAATAGCACTAATTCCCTATTCCTTTTATTTCACCTAAAGACAGACTTTTAATCTTTGAGACAGACTTGTAATGGCAAGGAACACAGGTTTCTGTGCTTCTCACAGCAGCCTAGTGATAATCTCGTTAACAGAATGGGGCCTACTTTGATTACCACATGTCCCAGTTCCACAATATAGTAAAGCAGTCAGTGCTGCCCTTTGTGAAGGAGTCTCATGGAATAACAGTATTTACAACCATTTTGAGCTACTAAGCTGTACCTCACTCTCTGCTTTGTCTCACGTCCTTTGGTAGTGTTAGGCTGAAAAATATCAGCTCTTTAACCCAATTTACTTCCGAAAGAATTTTTGTCTTTATTGAATATGACTTTTGACATCACCATTTCTTGAAGACCTTGGTATTAAATGCATGAGAAACCTTTTGCCATCAAGTTTGTTCATTGTTATGAGACTGTAATTGACAATAAGGAATATGGGGTCTCAATGACTCTAGTCTTTTTTTTTGAAATCAGATCATTAACTATCTTGTCACTTGGGGGACTTTTTTTTGACTATGATATAGATACCGTTTTAATTGTGAAGTTTAGAATTGGTATATATGTTGTATGCTTTGTAAAGAATTTTACTTTGTCTAATTTATTGCATATACTCGCTTCTGTTGGGAAAGGACAGCTAGAAAGTATAATTTCTAAGAAGCATACTACCTATAAATGGCTGATCAAAATTAGGCATCAGTTATACGGCAGATGACTAATGGCTTGCCCGTGCCCTGCACTTCTCCTTCCCATTGCACTCAGCCTCCCCCTCCACTATAGTACAAACAGAAGAAAGGGAAGATGGTGAATTTGTACACCAGAGCTGCAAAGTGGAAGCAGGAAGAGGTTGAAGGAACTAAAGCAAAGGTGTCTGTCTGGATTCCAGCACGTGCGGATATGCCATCCATGCTGGCCTGCGCCCCATCATCGGACAGGACAGAGAAGCGCACAGCAAGTGGTGTTAGTAGTAAGGGCCATTTCCAATCTCCTCCTCCCCCAAAAAATCTATACTGTTATTTTTCTATGTAAGCAAATTGTTTGAAATGCTTTGAAATCTTACTATTAAAAGGCATATGCACGTAAAGTCTTTAGTATATTTATTTGTATAAAGAGTAAACAAAGTGCATATAGAGTGGCCACAGGTTTGACACAGAGACCTTGGTGATATAGGGCTATTGTACAAATTTAAATGGCAAGTTTATCACTGCCATTGCCTCAATCATGAACTCTTTTTTGGGCTCAACAGGTGAAAAGTAATGGTATCAACCAGATACTAGACAGCATTAACAAAAATTTTTTTCAGACTCTTGGTCAAAAAGATCTTTCTTTATGGTTCACACTGAATCAGAGGCTAAACATTTTTGATTACCGAGCTACACCTCCAAGCAAACTGAAAACTGTCTAGCAGATCCTGAACTCCGAAGTACCTCCAGCTGGGTCTTTTCTTTCAAGTTTTGCACCATAGGGTGATGGTCAAAATAGTGATCAACCCTTGCAGATGGGTGGTAAGTACTGAAACACTCTAAGAACGGTGTAACGTAGGTGGTATATATTCTGACTGATTGCATACAGCATTCAAAAACCACTGCTGGAATAGCTTGCCCCAAAGTGGTAGAGCTATAAAAGGATATACACTGACGTTTCTTAAAAGCATGTGTAATAGCATCCAGGTTCTGGGAATCAGTCCTGATTAAAGGTACACTGCTTAGGAAAGCACTGGCACAGGCTTCTTAGTTCTCAAGAATTAACATGCAGCAAAGATAGTCCACAGCTGTCCCCCTGTATGTAACCAGTTTTCTCAAAAATGGGTACCAGTGGTCACCCAAGGGAACAGGAGCTAAGCCACTGGAGAAACAACTCAAAATTTAAGTCCTACAGGTGACAGAATACAATCATTTTTGTATAGAAACAACAGTATACTAACTGGTATCTAATATTTTAAGAATGTATGGCCTATCACTAGATTGGGAAATTTGAAGGCAGGTTAGGGTATTGGTTAAGACATCCATCTTTATCTATGATTAATGTGCCAGGAAAACATTTCAGAGCAACTGGGAAAAGCAGTCATCTTGAGACATTACTTTGGTCAACTCTTCCTGTTTTCAAAAAGTCCCATCCTAGTATGCAGTTGTGATGGTAAGCTAGCAGATGAAATGGTGGTATACTCTTTCCAAAAGGAGGAGTGCTTAAGTGCTTTCAAATATTTTGGTTGTCATTATTTGTCACGAAGTTACTGGTACCAAATTTAAAGAGGAAGTCCTTACACATATTAAGCACCACAGTGTGCCGCATATGTGCATACATGCTCAAGTGTTTGAGTGATTTCTCTTTTAGACGGAATACCATTAACATTAAAAAAGTTTTTTTGAATAGCTTGGGTATTTGTTGGGGGAGGAGGACTTGACAAACTGGAATTTAAATGTTATTGATGCTACTTATTTTAAAAGTGCTTCAAATCCTTCAATAAGGTTCTGAAAGGTTGTCCGATTGGATGGTTGGAATTCCCAGCATTTTCTCATAAGTTGATAAACCTATAAAAAGAAAAACAGTAAAAAATGTTAGAAACATCAATAGCAAGAAAATAACTTTGTTCTTTAATAAGACTAGAAAACGAGTATTTGAATAATTTAAACAGAAGATATGATACAACTATAATTCCATAAATATTTCAGCATTTGAGGTCATGGGTTGAATGACCTTCAAGAGAAAATCCAGGTCATTACTGTAAACCAGTTACAGAGTGAAGCTGAATCTCAGTTTAGACTTGAACTTTCCACTCTGGGTGCCTCATTCTTTCACTCATACTATTCCATAAAACTAATGGCATTTATAATACTTATTCAATGAGTGGGATAAACTTACAAAAATGCAGTTATATGTATTTGTCACAATAAGGCTATACCGAGACAAGCTCCTTTGGGGCAAGAAAGTGGATAAACACTGAGGTCCCTACTTTTGGAGGAAACCCTTGCTTTGAATATAACTGGTGGCTATCATCTACCCCAGTTACCAGATGATGATTCCTCAGATATCTGAAACTCAGCTTCAGGAAACTACCACAAAAGAGTTTCCTACTTCACTTCACTGGTCTCCCCCTCCCTTCCCCATTGCTGGATAACTCAAGCTGTGAAAACATTATAAAATTGAGTTTTATTACAGTGAAGTGGCCATAAATACCTCATCTGGACAGTTGGGTGGACATGGCAGACGTTTTCCCTCTTTTAATGTATTCACAAGTCTTGTGACTGTCATCTGGCCATGAGTTGGGCCGATCATTTTCAGGAACAACTATGTAAAATAGAACCAATGTTTTACTTTGTACGTATTTACATAAAAACCAAATAAAGTAGAACTGACTGGAAACTGAAGTAACAATAAAAAGGCTTTTCAACGAAAATCCAAAATCCTTATTAGCTCTCAGCGATCTGTCTGTAATCAGTGTCTCAGACTCTACCAACCAGTCCCTCTGCGGACCAAGGAGTCTGTTCCAGAAAAGATGATCTCATTAGAGGTAAATGAGGCACAGAGAAGGCCCAACCCAGTGCTGCCCCACTCGACTTACACAAGACACGATCCATGAGGTCAGGGTCATCCACAGAACTCTGGGCTCCTTGTGAAATCAGGACTTGAGAGACCCACAGATCTTTGTCCAGTAACAAGCCACGTTAAATGGAGAAGTGACACTGCCTTTCCGTTATAACACATCAATTGGACCCCATTTAAAAAACAAACTTATGAAACAGAGGGGTGGACACATTTTAATCGGGTGCTAGATTCAAATGGAGAGACGAAAGAGACTTACAGCCATGGGACTAGAATCTGAGTCACAGTAAGTGAGCAGTTCATGCAGAGTCACTCCGAAAGACCAGACGTCAGAGGCGATGTAGAATTTACACTGAATTAGGCATTCTGGAGCATACCTAAAAGAAAGCAGAACATGAAACTTCACTTCCTGGGAAGGATATTCCAACACACTAGAATAACTCTGAAATATCACCTCTGTGGTTTTTCTTAGAATTTAATATTCAAAGTCTCTTAAGTGTGTATTATTTTTTTTTTTTTGAGACAGAGTCTGACTGTGTTGCCCGGGCTAGAGTGCTGTGGTGTCCTAGCTCACAGCAACCTCAAACTCCTGGGCTCAAGCGATCCTACTGCCTCAGCCTCCCGAGTAGCTGGGAGTACAGGCATGCGCCACCATGCCCAGCTAATTTTTTCTATATATTTTTAGTTGTCCGATTAATTTCTTTGTATTTTTAGTAGAGACGGGGTCTCGCTCTTGCTTAGGCTGGTTTTGAACTCCTGAGCTCAAACAATCCGCCCGCCTCAGCCCCCCAGAGTGCTAGGATTACAGGCGTGAGCCACCACGCCCGGCCCTTAAGTGTGTATTATGTGAGTCACATATATGCTGCTTACGGTTCACACCTGACATACAGGAGGATCTGCTTTACGGGCTCTCGGAAGAGCATTATTTGCCCCAAAATAATCAGGCAAGCTTGTGCTTTTCATTTCCCTGAGCATGTGCTCTCCACGTGGAGGGGGGGCCCCATGAAGACAAGCCCCAGGTCTGATTTGCCTGCTCAACCTCTTCCAGCATTTATTTTTGGTGAATGATATCCAATTGCCCAAGCCAAAAATCAAGGCATTCCTTACCCAGTTTCCTGAATACGCCTGAACCTCATGCCTTCTTCCAATTACCTCTATAAGCTCCATGCATCTTTCAGGTTTCATCTGAACACTACGGCCTTCCAGAAAACCAAGCCCGAACCCTTCTATGCTGCTTGTTCCACAAAATTGGCTGTCTCGCCCACGAGACCGTCAACTCGGTCTGCTTGTTCACCACCTCTCCACTACCTGGCAGCAAGCAGGACCCTGATACATATTTTCTGAATGAATGAATGAAGGCTTGGGCTCCACAGGTGGGAGAGGTCTGTGTGTGTGTCCAGGCAAGATGCACCAAGGAGGTGCTCCATCAGTTTTGCAGGGGGTGGACTGAGGAATCAGGCCCACTGTCACCCCTGCCCCACCCCCTCCTCCTGCCTGCCCTCCAGCCTCCCTCTGCATGGATGTGTTCAAGACAGGGACCTGGCTACTCCACCTGCCCACAGTTTAAGAACCGTGTCAGAGGAGTGCCCCATCTGGGAAGCTGGGGATGCTGAGCTGGTGCCAAGATTTCTCCCATTCCTTTGAAGATGGTGTCACATAAAGCTCAGGCATTTGTGTGGGCAGCTTTCAGTGAAACAGCCTAACAGGTGTTTCTGAAAGGGAAATATCAATCAATTGCAAATGTTCTAAATCCTCTCTAACTTTGACTCAGGCCAGAGGAGTAAGAGACATTTAACACAGCCAGAAAGAGCCTATCGAAACCAAATCTGCACAAACTGTGATTGTATTAAAAAAAACAAAGTGTAAACCCTAGGAAGCATTGATGAAATCTTAACTGTTTGATTCAGTTACCAAAACACAGGGCTGTCCCGGTCGTCCTTAACTGTGTAATACTCCTTATCAGTTTCAATTGCTTTAGTTAAACCAAAGTCTCCAATTTTCACTTGGTGTTCACTCTCAACAAGGACATTTCTCGCTGCTAAGTCCCGGTGAACGTATTGCCGAGAACCCAAATAGTCCATGCCCTATGGGAAAGAAGTAAAGGTCAAGCGCATTGCTAAAGTCACTTTGGATCATATTTTGCATCTATCACTTCATAATAAAAAAACAGAAATTCATTTCATTCATATATCACTGACAATTTTGGGGAGTTTGACTTTTATGCAATAATAAGACCAAACTGATTCAAAGAAATACACATTAAAGGAGCCATACTTAACAAATCCATTCACTTTCTCAGTGGAGGCTAATTTTTCATCCAAATAATGCAGAGCAAAATATACTCAATACAAGTATCATAAACTTTCCCACTTGGGGTCTAATTACAAACCAATTACCCAGGGCAGAGTGCCTGATGTTTTAATCTGTAACATGCTTTTTCTTTTACCTTACAAATCTGAACGGCATACTTTAGCTGCTGTTTGAGGTTAATTTTGTTCTTATTCTTTGGAAGATATTCCTTAAGACTTCCCGAAGGCAGAAATTCCATGATGAGCTTAATACCATTTCCTCCTGTTTAGAAAAAAAAACATCCATCAGTATGAGGCTGCTAAACGTGGGAACTGTGGGAGAGGAAAGGGCGCAGGTTCCGAGGCAGAGGACCTGGGTGATGTCCACTTCTCCCCTTCGTCACAGGCAAGTGACTTAAGCGTCAGGATCCCCAGCAGTGAACAGGGAAGGAGACGTGCACCCACCAGAGTCACGAGCACTCACTGAGATAACACAGTCAAGTGCTCCGTAAACCACCAGGCAGATGATGATTTTTAAAAATTATGAGCCATGTCATTTCACTGCCGATTTTAAAATACATGCATGAGTGGTACGCTGGCTTGCAAATAACATACAATCATTAGTAAATACTGCCTGCCACCCTGATTTAGACAACTAGAAAAAGCAATACTCTGGCTACTACTAGATCAGAAGACTAGGGAACGGGGCTGAGGGGTGGGCATCAGTTTCTTAAGGCCTGAGCGTGGGTCTCTGGATGGTGACATGCAGTCCCCAGCATGGGCGTGTGAACAACCTGGAGAGACAATGCTGGAACCACCCTGGCAGGCAGGGATGCTGGGTCCCTCCCCTGGAGCCCTGCAGCTGCTGAGGGAGGAGACAGTGCATAGGACCTGGAACCCCTGAGAGCTCGTGGGCGCCGCCAGCCAACATGTTCAGATGGCCCAGATGAGCCCGAGGGCTGCCTGCTCTGTACTGGCCTTTGTGACCCTGGGCAGTCACCACGTCTTTCCACCAGACCCCACTTTGTACAACATACCGTCTTCTGTGCAGATTCCTTTGTACTTCACGATGTTCTCATGATAGAGGTTCCTTAAGATCTCTATTTCCTTCTTCAGATCAGCTATGTGGTTACCTCCGCTCTCAGGCTTCAGAGATTTCACAGCCACCTGCTCCCCTGTGTTGTCACCCTCAGGGTCATACCTGCAGAGCTCAACCTTCCCAAAGTGGCCCTGGAGGGAAGGATGCACATGCTGTTATCAGAGGAGCCCCAGCAAGGCCAGCAGGAACAAACAGAAGGTAAGTCTTGCTCCTCACGGCTGTTTCCCGGAAGGCCAGGAGCCGACAGCACAGTCTGACCTTGCAGGCCGAAGGCTCTCACCTGGACTCCGCCCACCCACCATGCCCCCTTCCTCTCCTGACATCAGAAACCATCCTCCTATTACAGAGCTAAGGCAAGCAGAGTAGCAGGTGACTGATGAACCAACACATCAGTCCCAGTTCCCATGAAAATGTAAGGCACAAGGAATGAAGGCTATTTTTGGACCTGCAGGACGACGGCACTCTTTGAGAGCCCTGGGCCCCTGCTCCAGGACAGGCACTGCAGCGTAGCTGCAAAGAGCATGTGCGGGGGGAATCTTCAGAAGATGAGGGATCTGATCCCAGCTAAGCCACTCCACAGCGATGTTGGTTGGCCAAGTGGCCAAGCCTTCTGTGCTGGCTCCTGATGAGCAGTACTGATGTACAGCAGCAAGAAACCCCCGCAGGGACGCTGTGAGGAGCTAAGGATACTGCCCTTGTGAAAACGTCCGACACAGAGGCTGGCACACAGCAGATACTCAAGACGTCACACAGTCTCTGTTTAATTAACTGAACTAAACAAAGTCTGTATAAAGACACAAATCCCAGTAGCTTCTCTAGTCAACATTAACTGCTTGGCAATTCCCGTTCAAGGTCCCATGGACAAGCTCATATTCTAGTTTGGCATTCTGTGCAATCTATCCCTCATTTACAGGGCCTTGCAGGATATATCTGGCTAGAAAAGTAAGAGACGGGGATTTTTCTACTTCTACCGTATCTGTACCTATTCCCCCATCTCTCTCTTTTCTGCAGGGAAAAAATCTAGTCTCTCAAGGGAGTTGGCCAGTGTCCTGTGTGCATGCACGGTCACACGTGCAGGCAGGGACATACGTTCTGTCACTGTGCTTGTGTCAAATGGAGAAAGACATAATCCTTGTGAGAAAAGTGGTTTCAAAATGCACTACGGTGCTTTCTCTCATAAATCCTGACCCGCAATGAAGAATGGAGAGTGGTGTGTGTGCAGAAAGGTGCCACAGTGCGCAAAGGACTCTGCCATCAGCAACAAGGAGCAGCGGGTGTGACTTGCCTCTCCCAAGTCACGGATCCGCTTTAGGAAGCGCTTTTCAAAATGTGTGGGATCCACTTCAGCTGCTGGCTTTTTTTCTGAAACGATGTCTGGATCTAACAGAAGAGGAAAGAAAACAGATGAGAAAAAGCAAGTGATCACCAGGGATTGCTCCTCACACAGCTCAGTCCCTTCCCCCTGCAGCCCAGCCCGCTCCCCGTGGCCCTCGCTGGTCTGGGCCAGAACAGCACAGGGCAGCATCTTACTCTGTTCTTCAAGCTTATTAATGTCTCTCATGATGGCTCGGAAGAAGGGTCTCTGATTGGGGTCGTAATTCATGCAACGGGTCATGAGGTCAGCCAGCTCCTTGCAAGATGGTGTCACGGGCCTGCACCGGCTTTCATAGAATCTCTCTTTCTGGAAGGAGGAGGGACACGTGGAAGAGACCAGAGGAACCACCTACAGATCTCTTAACCCAAGTCAGAAGGAATCACCATTCCCCTACTTGATTCTCAGCATCTCTGCTGCAAGGCAGATTTCCTAAACAAGTGTGTTGCTGTTGCCTTATTCCAGCATGGGGAAATCTCAGTCCTGATACTGAAACAATGCAAACTCAAGGAGGATGGGCAGTACAGCCCAGTCCCAAGGAGCTGCATTCCAGTCAAGCCATGCAACCCTTCTGGGATACAATTTGGCAACATGCATAAAAATCTCCAGATTCTTCACACCCTCTGACTCATTAATTCCAATACTGAATGACTCAGAAATAAAGCAGACATCAACAAAGATTTAAGTACAAAGGTATTCCCTGCAGAATTAGACAGAATACTGAAAACAACTTAAGTGCCAAATATAAAATTAGTCAAGTAAATTAAGAGTTAAACAAAACAATTGACTGTTACATTAAATTTGTAAAAATTGTAAGACTTATTAAATCTCATAGGAAAGAACTTACAGTATTAAATTTTAAAATTCAGAATATACAACAATCTCTAGCATGGTCTCAATTTTGTTTCTGTTTTTTTTTTTTTTCTTTTAGAGACAGAGTCTCTCTTTCACCCAGCTGGATTGCCGTGGCATCAGCCTAGCTCACAGCAACCTCAAACTCCTGGGCTCAAGCGATCCTCCTGCCTCAGCCTCCCGAGTAGCTGGGACTACAGGCATGCGCCACCATGCCCGGCTAATTTTTTCTATATATTTTTAGTTGTCCGATTAATTTCTTTCTATTTTTAGTAGAGACGGGGTCTCGCTCTTGCTCAGGCTGGTTTTGAACTGCTTGAGCTCAAACAATCCGCCCGCCTTGGCTTCCCAGAGTGCTAGGATTACAGGCGTGAGCCACCGCGCCCGGCCTCAATTTTGTTTTTAAAAAGAGATACAAACAGGCTGGAAGACAATATGCTGAAGTGTTAATAGTGATCAGAGATGATAAAAATACAGGAGACTGCTGATTTTTTAGTTTTATCTTCTTCGACTGTTTATCACTTTAAAATTCAGAAAGAAACAACTGATGCCACTTTAAAAGAGTAAGTGAAATCGCTGCACTCCACTATCTACTCTACATAGCTGGGCCCCAATGTACTAGTTTCTCTCTGGTTCCTGTGGGTCCTGGGGTGGGGATGGGTGGGGCAGGCCCCAGAGGACAGGGGGAAGGACTGGAATGAAGCTGAGAGCTGACCCTGACCATCACCCGTACATCCCTGCTCCAGTGCAGCTGGCAGAAAGGCCATCTAACCCCAGAGGACGCAGAAGGAGAGGGAGACCCCTATTTTATTAAACACACGGGCCCTTCATATGCCATCCCTGCATGCTGCTCAACCCTGGGTACACAGCAGTTGCTCAATAAATACCAGCTGACAACAAAGGGTATTTTGTTTTGTTTCCAAGGAAGTTAAAAATGAGTTTCCCAAAAGCCTAGGCCAAAAATTCCAACAGCAGATTTGTAGATCTGATGGCTTTGATGGCTGTCAAACCTGTGGGTTTTAGCTCAAATCCTTTCCCAAGTCCCGCACCATCTTTACTTGGCAACTTTTAAAGGTTCTACCTCTTCGATATCTCCTACACGTACACTCTCCATACTGGAAACCCACTGCCATTTCCTGACGCTGGGCTCTCACCACCGAGAGCCTGTGGGCACGAGTCTCCCTCCGAGCTCCCCTTGGCCTGTCCGGCCCAGCCACCACATCCAGATGAATGTCCCAAAGCTGAGTCCAAGCACCTCTCTCCTCCCCCCAAATCCTTCACTGTCCCACATCACCTCCAGTAAATGCAAACTCCACAGCCTGGGACTCAGGGCCTTCAATAATCTGACCCCAAAGGGCCTCCCCGCCAATCACCATGACTCCTCTCCGCACCTCCAACATATGAAGGGAACTAAACCCCTCACTGCTTCCCACAGAGGATTGAATGTCCCCTCCCTGTGGACTCTGACCAGTCTCTCTCAGCTGAAAGGGGTGCTGCCCCTCTAAGCACATAAAGCACATTTTAATAATCACCAACTGGGGGGCCAGTGGTCCTTCACTGTTATTTTTACTTTACCCCTTTGGAGTTAGAGTCTCCACTTTTTCCACAAGTAAATTTCTAAGAGCAGGTCAAACCTCGTCTGTTCTGTGTTCTCGCTGAGGAACCCAGGTGAGTGCCTGGAGCTGCCTAAATCTCAGTTACCTGATCTGTAAAACGAAGACAATGACACAGCCCTACCTAATTTGTAGGGCTCTTAGGGTGACACTTCCACATATTATTTGTGGAATCCTTACTAAGGTCCCCAAGGGAAGGCCAGGCCTGTGTCTATATATCACGCGCCCCAGCGCTCACCAGGACAATGCCTGACACACAGCAGGAACTCAACAGATACCTGTGTGTCGATCCTGCCGAATGACAGATGCTCGATCTCAGATAAAGAATACTGTAACAGCCATGGAGCACGCATTGCATGCCTGCCACTCTACATGCATTTAGTTAATCTTCACAACAACCCCAGAGAGGTTTATCCCAGAACGAAACTGAGGCTTGGGGAAGTGAAGTTGCATTTCAAGGTCACACAGCCACTGAGCTTGGCAGAGACTCACACTTGTGCCCACATCCTCCCAAAGTGTGAGGCTTCCTGACAATTTCCGGGGGGTCCATGAGCATCTGACAGCCCTCACACTCCTCACTCCCTGGGAAACAACCACTCACCTCGATCAGCGTCTTGTCTTTCAGGGGGATCTCGCCATTGTAGCAGATTTCCCAGAGCGTGGTTCCAAAGCTCCATTTGTCAGCAGCCACACTCAGGTTCTTGGAGTCTTCAACACACTCAGGAGCGATCCATGGGATTCGTTCTATGCACTCTGAAAAAAAGACAACGGACACATTTACAGATCAGTTTCTGGATCTCCTGGGGAGTAAATCACCGTCACTGCAGCAAGAACCATGAGCTAATGAAACCACTTCAAGCAGTGTGCACCAAACACGGACCAAGGCCACGGGAGTCCTGGGGAGCCTGTTAGACATGTGGTCTCCCAGGCCCTGCTCTGGCGCTTCTGGTGCATCGGTCTGGGGCAGGGGAGAGCTGGTAGATAGGTCCGTTAATCACGAGCTCCCCAGGAGGGTCGTGTGCAGCCAGGCTTCTGAAGCCCTGACCTCAGGAAGAGCAAAGCACCCCAGGGTGGGAGCCATCACCCTTTGGCAGGGGGAAGAACAAGGGTCATTTGGACAAAGGAGGCTCATTCCTGAGCCAGGCCTTCAGAACCGGGCCCCCCTGACTTTCCCAATCTTCTCCTGTCCTTCCTGGGGCAGGCATGTGCAGGTGACACCCCAGGGGGACGTGCCTGCAGTCACCTGCTGTAGCCCCACCTCACTGACCTGCAAGGCCCTGATGAATCCCACTGCCTCCCCCCTTCACCCATCTGCCCCCAGATCAATGTCTCTCTCCTCTGAATCCCCACTGGTGCCTCTCTTGGGGTCCTGAGCTTCTCTGCTTGTTCTAGAGTCATCTGAATCTGTGTTTCAGACCCTTGCTGAGGACAGAACCTCTGACAGGCACGATAAACGTCACACAGGTGCTACAGGAAGCTTCCCATTCCCCTTCCAAGGAGTGCATTATTAGGGCCTCGTTTGTAAGGCTTGTTTCTCATTCGGATTCCCTTCCAAACTGAGTCCACTCTTTGATTACATTATTGATCGAAACACAGTATGCCGAGTTGGTGGAACTCAGTGCTGAAGACAGTGGAGGCAATGGCGGCCACCAGCACCAGGCTGGGCGAGCTGGTATTCCGTCCACGGCTGCAGGGCTAAGGGGCAGCCCCAGCTTCAGTGTCTCAGCAATTTGGAGCCCACAACTCGCCATAATTCACACAGAGCACGGGAGACACAGCAACGGCTCTGATGAGGGGGGTTACAGTACCTCCCAGCCTGCTCACTACTCATTGTAGGTTTCTACAGGAACACAGAGAAGACCCAGGAGGCCCAGTTCCTCCCCTCACACCTCTCTGCTCATTCTGGGCGCCAACAGACCCCCTCTGTGCTGCCGCAGCACCTCAATCACAGCTCCACTGCAAGGACCAGACAGGCCTCCGGCAAGTTGTGTCCACTCCTGGGGGCAGTGGCTGCCCCTCCCTCAGCTCCGCATCCCCCTCCCCGTGGCACACAGCAGGAACACTCCTGTGCGCTGACTGTACCTTAAGGAGACCTCCCCCTGCCCAGCCCCATTCTCCCCGCGGCCTGGCCCCTGGCCCAGGGTGGGCCGGGGGGAGGGGAGGGACACGTACCTTGCCTGGACAGCACGGTGATGGGGATGCCAGGGTCGCTGAGCTTGATGAACGGGCCGCACTCGGTGTCGATGCCCTCACGGGCCAGGAGGAGGTTTTTGGTGCACACATTTCCGTGGACCAGGTCTTTATCCTCCTGCGGAGTAGAAAGGACGAGTTCAGCAGAGCTGCTACAGGGCTGCCCATCTTCCTCCCCTCCCATAATTATTTCAAACCCTGGTCCATCGATCATCCCTCCCTACTCCCAGCTACAGCCACCCGGGCAGCTTGGCCCCCCACCAATCATCTGTGTGACTCGGCACATCACACGATGGCCCTTGGTCCCAGTTCCCTCACCAGTGCAACAGGGATAACGGTGAAGCGTGTCTCATAGGGCTTTGTGGAGACTAAACTGATTAGATCTGTGAACCACAGGAACAGCTGGCCATGGTGAGCACTCAACACACGGCAGCGACTACAGACGCCAGTGGTTGCTCTCACTCACTCACCGAGTGCTGCACTATTTCTACCCTCTCCACACACACTGTGGCACAGAAGTCAGTCCTCTGATGTGGTAACATTCCCTTTCGAACAGGATTCACATGTGAGCACCGGGAACGGTCCCAAATGACCGGTTTCACTAAGCATCAGGCACACCTGTGCTCAACCACAGAGCCCTGACCCCATGGAACCCCTTCGGCCGTGTGGTTAGCACCTCCTTCCTGCCACCCCGCTACAAGGACACTCTGGTTTCTGATGGGGGCCACCATGGACATCAGAAAATTCTTACCAGGTAGCTCAGGGCACTGGCCAGCTGTTTGGCAACTTTGAATTTCCATGGTGTGGTGAGAACATCACTTTTCCGGTGCATGAAGAGATCCAGGGGCCCCCCTTCCACAAACTCTTCCACCATGATATCTACAGGCACAAAAATAAACAGATCTGGAACCTTCTGTCTGTCTGGGACAGTACCCTCCCTCGTCCCCTTACAAGAGCACACTTTAGTGGACAAAACTCAGCTTCCAAGCACATATATCCCGGGGAAGTGCAAGTGGGGCAGAGTGCTTCAAAGGGGGACAGGCCTGGTCCAAACCCAAGCTCTGCTACTTCCAACCTGGGTGGCACTGAGCAAGTGGCACCTCTCTGAGCCTTAGTTCCCTCATCTGTAAAAATCAACAGCAATACCTACACCTCCCCGGAGTCTGGGGAGGGCTACGTGTGACGAGGCACAGAAAGCCTTGGTTAAGGCTTGGCGCACAGAGCAAGGGCTCAGAGAACAGCCACTGTTGCTTCTGCTGCTCTTACCACACAAGGCAGCACAGAGGTCAGGCCGTCACATAGCAAGACCTCCCGCTCAACAGGATTCACATGTGAGCACATGGAATAGCCTGCATTATTGGATTTCACAGGGAATCAATCAATGGGGTTAAAAAAAAACTTCAAAATTTATCTGTCAGGAATTCAGAGGCTGAAGCCACCTGTCTCAGTCTACAGTAGCTTCAGCCAAATGGCAGGTGAGGTGGGCAGCAGTAGCCCAAAGGCCCACCTGTTGGCAGCCTGACAACCAGGAGCCACCCAAGCCTGTCTGTGGGAATGCAGGCCTGGCCACTCAAGGGCCCGGCGCCACCTGCTCCGGGGACACTCGCCTGGCTCTGCCCTGCCCAGAGCTGCTTTGTCTGTCAGGGGGACGGCCTCGTCTCACTCATCCCCGCCTCCCGGGTCTAAGCAGTGTAGGGCCCAGACTTGGCAAAAAGGAAAGGTTAAATAAATGAGTGAAAACAAACAGGTTTTAGTTCCCTGCCCACTATTAACTTAAACAAATGACGTTCTCAGTATCTCCATTTCCTCGATTGCAAAAAGAAAGGCAAGAAGCCCGGGCAACATGAAGGTGGCAGGAGCCCTAGCCGTTGTCACAGCACCCACGCTCCCCGCCAGGGCAACCGTCCTTCAGAGAGAACACACTTACTCTCCACGTCTCGGACACAGACGCCGTAGAGGTACACGATGTGCTTGTGGGAGACCTGTCTCATCATGCTGGCTGCCTCAAAGAAGGCCTGTGGGAGAAAGGGCGACGGGTGCCTGGGATCAGCCAGTGGATCCGGGGAGCCCATCACTGTCACCATCCCAGCTCTGAATATGACGCCCCTGGCCTTGACTGTCCAGAGGCATTGCCAAGCCTTTACCTCCGGGCCGATCCGGCTGGGCTGTGGGACGGGATGTGGGATGTATTCAGAAAACTAACGGGGTGCAGAGCAGGGCTGGTGGGTTAGCGGCTGGCAATCTTCCCACTGGATGCTCACCCCCTGCCTCTTTCCCTTCTAGGAAATAACTCTAGGAAACTCTAGGAAATAACAGTGTTTAGCATTATACTGGAAAAGGGAAACCAAGGCAGATCTCTGCTCAAGATACAGCTTGATCACTAAGTCTGTGGGATCCTGGGTAAGTCATTTTACTCCTCTGGGCTTTAATTTTCCAGACTGTCGCACAGAGGGGACAGGGACTGTATCAGGAACTCCGAGGGCACTGGCTAGCATCCTGGGGCTCCACAGCACCTGCAGGCACCTTAGTTTAGGACACGGGAGGGGGGATGGGAGGGACAGGACAGGCCAAAGGTGAGGGGCTGCTCAACGCACCTCATCTGCAATCCTAGCTCACTTACCTTACACGCGGCGTCTGAGCCTGTACATGAAGAAAGGATTCTGACTAAAAGGCAAGTTTGAAAACCAGTAGGCCAAAAGAAGGGCAAAGGTCCTTCCCAACCCACGGTGCTCGGTGAGCTCCAGAAATGGGGGCGGGGGGGAGGAGGGGAAGAGATTATGAAGAAGACACTTGCCAAGGAAATGTCCCTGTGGCTGGGGTCTAAGACTTTGAGGATCACTTTTATTCTCTTCTCCTCGGAAGCTCCTTCATCATCCTTGTAATCCATCAGGGTCCCAGAGTAGATGTGTGTTCTCGTGCCTCTCCCAAGGTGCTCGCCCTGCGGGAGGAAGCAGAAGGTGGGGTGGCCTCTTCCTGTGGCTGCAGTGGTGGCAGAGGCTGGGACTGAGTCCTCAACAGCAATAGAGTATCGACGGGATGCAGCAAAGGCTACAGAGCCCCACAGCTCACAGCCTCCAGTGCCCTGTCCCTGTCACGCCTCCAGAGTAAACGAAAAGCTCCTTGGCCAAACACAGGTGTGACGTTTCCTGGGACGCAGAGGGCAGACCTCACAATCCCTAAAGGCTCCTTGCCTTTGACCTCCAGAAACAGCCTGTGGCCGAAACTCGATCCTGACCTATCACAACGCTGCAAACCGAGCCATCGACCGCCAGCAAACCTGTCTCCCCCCAGGCCTCCAGAGCAGACTCCAGCCCCCAGGAAGCTCCCCTCACAGGCTGGGCTGCACAGAGGGGGCATGTAAATCCTGCTGTACTACTTGCTGGCCATTTAATTTGGGGGCATCCCTCACTGTGCTAACCCTGCCCGCTCTCTGCGGATGGGGACGATAATGGTGCCTACCCCACGGGGTTGTCATGATTATGGCTCGAACCAGGGAACACATATAAAGGCTCCTGGTATGGACTCGGGCACGTGGTGGGTAGAAACCCATCTGCTGAACCAATGTGTCCTACTGGAAAGCCCTCTACACCAGGTGGTCACTATTTCTCACAACGGAACTGTGTATTTCCCACCCGTCCACCCAGTGTGTGTGTGCGTGTACATGCGTGCTAAGCTGTAAAACCAGTGATGCAAATTACACCTGCATTTGCCACGGCGATCTCACAGAGGAGAAGGCGGTGTGAAGACGTAGGCAGAGACTGGAGGGATGTGTGCCCTCAGTCCCCTCACATGTGAAAGGGGATGTTATCACCAGATGAGTGACAGGAGGACCAAATGAGATCACCTCTGCAAAGCCCTGGGCACACAGTGATCTGCCTCTGAGGACCCTTCCCGTTCCAGCTTCAGTAATTCCGATTTTAAAATTCTTAATATCTAGAAATCAAAATGTGACTCATGAAACTTAGGCATTGGCAAACGGTTAACATTCGCCCCACAAAACTTGTAAATGGAAGGCCTATTACTCTAGAGCCCCCTGTAAATGCAGAAAATGGACCGTGGCTAATGCCTGGGGAATCAGCCCTGGCCCCCACAGGAACGTACACAACTGTTAATTCGGTATATTAATTTGCACAAACGCCACCATTTGTCATCTGTCAGAGCAGAATGGCGAGACATCCGCCCTGCCTACTATATCCTGGCAAGGCCCTTGCCTTGAGTATTCATTAAAGCCGCATCTGTCGTGAAGCGATCCATCACGGTTATGGGAAGCTGTAATCCCAGAACACCCCGTAAAAGCCACATGCTTTCAGGATAATTGCCCTTCCCCAGAGGGTTACTTATTCCAGTGGCCGGGTCATGGTACCATGTGGTCAGAATCCACAGCAACCCACAAAGGCCCATGGGGACCCCTCCAGGCTCCTCCTCACTGCCCCTCTGTCTGTGCTGGCTACCTGCTGCTCACCCCCAGGACCCTGCGCTGATGCACCTCCCCAGGAACCAGCCCTGTCCTCCCAGGACTAGGTCTGCATCCTGCCGCACTTCCCTACGCAAGACTTGTCTCTTGACAATGTAATTGCCTCCCTGAGACAGACAAGAGTCTACCTTCTCCACCAGACTGACAGCCTGTGAGGCAGCAACTGTGCCCGGTGTGAGTAATGCTCAGCCGCTACTGGGCTGGACACAGATGGTGTGGAAGACAGAGGTCCCCTGCTGGGGATCGAGGCAGGCAAAGAAGGCAGGCCCCAAGTACTGTGCCAGGTTCTCTGCAGAAAAGAGGGGACAGTACTACAGCGCTGGTGATTCTCAAGTCAGGATGCAGCTCTGACACCACCAGAGGGACAGAGAACAGTAAGGATGGGCCTTCAGTGGAGAAACTGACCACAGTGGAAGAGAGACAGCTGTCACCCTGGACTTCCACTCCCTTAAAACCCTACCCAACACTTCCAAGGATTCACTTAAAAAGGTAAACTAACGAACCCCACACCTGAAACCCCAGCCCAGCTGCTTCAGTGGAGCAGGCCCATAATTCACCCTCCAACACCTCCAAGGTGTCGCAGGCTCTCCCAGGTGGTGGACGGCCCTGTGCAAGGCTGCCGGTGCTGCTTCTCTGACACCCCTACCCTCTACGGCCTCATGCGAGAGGGGTGGGGAGGCGCTGCAGACCAGAAAGTGGGATTTGCCCTGTGCCTCGCACCCCTTGCCAAGGCCCCAGGGCAGCTACTGGGAAACTCTGGGGCTGCCTAAGGCTGTAGATTCTGGGCAAAAGGCCTCAGAGGCTGGGATGTCGGTCTGAGCCACCGTGAGGGAGCTGTTCCTCAAGACAGTTCTTCTCCTTCGGGCCTGAATTGTGCATGTCCTCTTGTCCCCACGTGGTGTTCTCTGTTCCCCCAGCTCTGCTCTTTCTGGAATCATCATCAGCAAGAGCAGGACTGATCTCTGGAAGTGCTCTGTCACATGCTGTGGGCAGTGAGGATGTCAACCATGCTCCCCCGTGAGACCCACCTCCTGCCACCCCATCAGCACTGTGTCACGACAGAAGGTCCCTGCAAACCCAGGAAGCCTCCAGAGCCTGACTAATCTACTTCCTTCAAAAAGCGTCTCTGAGGAGCATCAGTGAGGCGGGGTAGGACAGAGGGCACTGGCTGAACTGCTCTCCCTGTAAAAGCAAAGTCTCCTTGTTTTTTTCCACTCGGATTTCCCAAAACACAGATTTCATTGCCTCCAAATTCCCGGCTACTCCACTGTGGGATGGCAGGACCAAGGCTGGACCTGAGACCTGCAGCAGTGACTCACTTGCATAATATCTTTCTTGAGGATCCGATCAAAACTCAGCTGGCTCATGGGGTAGACGGGCTGCCACTCCTGGGCCTTCTTAGTAGCCACCAGTAGGTTGGAGATTTCTGTGGGGAGATGAGAGAAGTCTGAGCATAGTTCCAAAGGCCCAAGACCCCAGCCAGCCAACATCTGCTGAGCCAACATTTGTATGTATGTTGGTTTAGTCCTTCAAGCAACACTTACTGAGAAGTACTTGATTCCTCCCTTCTACGAGCTCACAGGCTAATAAAAGAGCAGAAACTAATCAAATAATCAACCTATCAAATGTAAGCTACAATTTGTTCAGCTCCTCTACACGACAGGTACACGGTGCTCCAAGGTTGGCACAGCAGGAGTGACCTAGTCAGGTCAGGGACGGTTTCCCTCAGGAA
Source organism: Propithecus coquereli (assembly GCF_000956105.1). NCBI lineage: Eukaryota > Metazoa > Chordata > Mammalia > Primates > Indriidae > Propithecus > Propithecus coquereli. The sequence goes on along the minus strand of NW_012138302.1, from coordinate 3,959,210 downwards.
ATGGAGATTTTAAAATCTAGGCATGGAAACTCGAAGAAGGCAGGAACTGTGTCTATCTTATTTTCTGCTCTATTTCCACAGCCTGGTACATAGCAGGTACTCCATAGGTACCTGTGAGACGTATGAATGATTTCTCTGAAGGCTGAGAGCTGAGGAGGGAGGAAGCAGCAGCACTTTGCGCCCAAGATGTGATGAGAACAGTGGGAGGAGGGGAACAAGCACTGGTTCTGTGCCAGAAAAGCAGGGCAGGTGGCCCAGAAGAGACCGCCCTGGGCCTTGTAGCACCTGACACAAGAAGGGGCTGACCCAATGCTTCCTGGATGTCAGGTTATGCATGGACCACCTCCCTACCCCCCGCCAGATTCCACTGGTTCCGACAGCAAACCCAACACATTACGAAAGCTGCCAGGCCAGGGCTGGCAGAGGTGGCTAACTGGGAATTATAATCCACAGAAATCACCTTTCCCACCATAGAGCCACTGCAAGCTACAAGTTTATCATGGGACAAGAAGGACCTTCCAGATTCGGACTAGCAGTGCAAGTATTCTGAGAATGGCCTGTATGTATTAATCTTTTTTTTAATAAAGAAGGAATATTAGGGATGTTTTCCCTTTCCTCCTCCTCTCCTACACTAGAAGGTAACAATGAGTTAGGGAAGAAACTCTAGCCATTCAACTCCTGATTCTTGGATTCTAACAGGAGGAGGTTCCCAAAAGGTCTGTGAGAACAGCCAGGCACGACCCACCGAGGCCACCTGCACACGCCACTGGGAGGCAGGCGCTGCTGAGTGCCGGGTCCTGGCCTCACTCTCCTTCAGGGTGGGCTTTTCTTTTTCTTTCTACGTTTCCTTAAGCTCACGTATTCTGACCACTCTCTGTGCCAGCCACTGCTGTGAGAGCTTCACACACATTCACTCCGTTATCCTCAGGACACTCCTGTGGAACACACTGTGTGTTTATCCCCCTTGATAGATCAGAAAACAGAGACAGCGAAATTAAACAGTTTGGCTGAGGTCAGGCAGTTCATAATCTCCAGACTTGGGATTCACACTGACATCAGAAAGGGCTCTCACCTGTTACCTTTCCACAGTGTACCTGGCCCTAGTCAGGGGTACAAACCTGGGTGCCATAAATAGGCTCAGGTAGGGGCTCCCCTTGTCACCACATCCTGCATGCTCTTTTGTGCAGAGGCTGCTCCCTCTATACCACGTTTCTGACTACACCCTGCTGCCTGGGTAGAATCAGATCCAGACGGGCAACTCAGGGCTCCGTGGGAGAGAACAGGCATCAAGGAAGGACCACATGAGCCACGTGGCTAGTGTCCACAGGGAGAAGGGCGGACAGTAGTGCTGTGTGGGATGTTCGAGAGAAGGATGGGAAACGGGCCATTCAGGGGCTGACTATTCACATGAGCACCTCAGAGAACATGGGCGCAGCAGCGTGAATGGGGAAGCCACTTCATCTCCATGGACCTGTTTTCTCACTAGAAAAAAGAGTCATCATGCCCCTCAATAGGCTGCTAGGTGGGATGTACAAAGTAATGCACGTGGGGTCTTTCTCCAGCACCTGGCGTGCAGTGGACACTCCATGATCGGTAGCCACCATGGTTACAACCAGTATTACATCCTAGTTGTCAGCATCACCCCTGCTGTATCACCAGGGTCCCCGAACCCTGGGCTGTGGACTACAGAAGTCCTCAGTGTCAGTGCTGAAGGGTGTAGAACACAAGCCCCAAGCTGACTGCACAGCTGGGGACGTGGAGCATCAGTGGAGAAGGGGCCAGTGAGCCCTGTGGTCCTTCTGCACTTAACACAGTCACCCTCAGACCTGGAGCTGGGCGGTGGGGCGGGGCACAGGGCAAGAGATGGGGTTTGCTTAACTGTCACACCCATACCGGGTGGCCTCCTGCTTTCTCACTTTGCTGCTTATTTGTCCCATGAGCAGTTACTTCGTTACATTTTTAAGTAAGAAACCCAGATCAGGGTCTGGCTACGAGAACGCTGTAGTTAGGAGGACAGAGGAGCTGAAGAACCCAAAATGACATTCTTACTTCTAATTCTCATGATTTTACGACTTCTCTGATTGGCGGGCAGCAGAGCGAAGACAGAGGGCTTTGAGGAGCCTGCGTGAGGAAAACTCATACACGGGCCTCGTTCTTACTCTCCCCTCGCTTCCCTCCCAAGGGCAGGAGAACTGGCCTTGCCCAGGCGTCTTAGGCTGATGGCTGCACTTTTGCAAAGACAGTGTGACCCAAAGGGGAGAAAAATAATCACTGGACTTGGAGCCAGATAATGTGAGTGAGTTCAAATCCCCACTTTTCTTCTACCTAAGTGATCCTGGGCAAGTATTAATGGGGACAACAACACACTCTGGGTTGTTCTGAGGGTTAAATAACTTCAAGCATGAAAGATCTTCAAACAGTGCCTGGCAAACTGTAAGCATTACTCACATGATAGCAGCCATTATTATTATTATTAATTGCTACTATTATTACACCTAATACTGTTACTACTAGCTGTGTGGCCCTGAGCAAGTCACTTAACCTCTCTGCGCCTCAATTTCCTCACTTTGATAATACCTACAAGAGAGCTGTGTAGATGAAAGAAAAGAAATACGCATGTAAACGGCCCGGGACATAGTCGGTACCCACCTATATGGCAGCCAGTAACTGCTACGATTACTCACTTGACAAGCGCTACCGAGGGCTGATTCTGTGTGGGGTACTGTCCGAAGGCTGATTCTGTGTGGGGCACTGTCCTTCCCATGAGTCACGGAGTGGCCAGTGAGACCCACATCCCGTCTCAAGAGTTCACGATTGAGTGGGAAGGGCCACATTAACTGGCCATAGAGTTTCAGGAGCCTCAACGGGGGTCCAGCCCTGTCCCTGCATCTCCCTCCTCAGCCACCAGCTCCCAGGCCCGGGGTAGGAGGGGCAGCGTCTACGGCAGAGACCCCCCATCCGGCCTGCAAAGCAGTCCTGCTCCAGCTCCAACCTGCCACCACCTTCTTTCATCCTGTGTCTTTCTTCTCCCTTCCCTGGCCACCAACCTCCAAGAAAGTAAAAACCACTTCTAGTATCCGCAGGGAGAGAATATGTGAGTAAATAGAGTTGTTGGGCTTTAAGGTTTTAACTCGTGCTGAATTCTCATGGCCAAGTGGCAGATGAGTTTTCACTTTTGCGGAAAATCTTCAAGCATAAAAACAAAGGCTGCAGTTATTCTCTGAGGCTGGCAGGAAACCCTATCTGATCAACAAGAACTCAAGTCCTTCCTCTTTCACCACATTCAGCAACGAGCCCCTTGCTGAGACCAAAAAGTGATTCCAACATCAAGAATCCAGGCCCCTTGCTGTCCTGGCGCTGCTGCCACCGTCCACTCCCGGCGTAAAGACTCACAGACGCGTGCCCTTAGAACAAGATGTGTCTCAGATAAAGACACTCCTCGGAGTACCTTCTGACACTTCCTGCAGCCTCAGAAGCAACTGTGCTGCCCCTTCGTTGAGGCCTGACCCCTTCTAGGGAAGGATCTGACGCATGCAGGACGGCATCTTGAGGTGAAGGAACGTCAAAAAAAGCAAGATCCAAGAGATCTGGCATTCAGGTTACACCTGACTCAAACCCCTCTTTGACCCTGACCCTCAACGAGACCCATGTCACTGTTCTGGGCCTTAGCTTTCTCATCTATAAAGTGAGGCACCGGATCACGTGACCCCTACGTGTCCTTCCAGTACTCACATTCTAACAGGCGATGAACCTGCAGGACATCAGTGACACCATTCCTGGGGCTTAAAATAGAGCAGCTGAGTCCTTCGTCCCTTGTCTCCATTGCACTTCCTGATGCTCCCACGGTCCCCACTACCTGTAGGTTAAAGTCCCAGCTCCCGGGCGTGGCACCCAAGGCCCCGCCAGCCTCACCTCCCCCTTCCTTGTGCCTTCACCTTCCCTGCAGCCCCGGCTCGTGCCTGCTGCCTTGTCCTGCATGTGCTCTCAGCTCTGCTGGGACACCCTGATCTCGCTGGCAACCTCCTGCTCATCTTCTGACACTCTGCTCAAAAGCTGCCTCCTCCTTGCAGCCTCCCATGCCCTGTGACTCAGGGATCTTGATCATGTTTTTCTTTTTGACCTTGGGGTATGATATATACGTGTTGGTTAAAATGCCCATCACACACTGCGGTGGCCTCATTTACCTGGAACACGCTTTGCAATAGACTGGAAACGGTCAGAGAGCAGGCACTGGGTCTCATGCATTTCTGACTCTCTGCATCTAACATAGTTCTTGGCCCACAAAAGATGTCCCGAACACTTCTCAGATAAATAAACTAATGACAAGGGAGCTCTCAAGACATTTTATCTTAAAGAAGAAGTAATTTTCCACTCACTAATCCTGAACATGCCTCCTTCTACAGCCTAACTGAGACACTGAGCAAAGGGTATGTCTTTTCTATGGAAAATGCTGATATTCAAGGAATGGAATTTGAGCTGGGGACAAAGTACAATAAAACTCAATGAAAAATACCCAGAAACAGGAGGAAGGGGCCACTTTGTTTAAACTAGCCAGCATATGTTGGTCAGTCTGGTCTTGGCACATCACCGAGAGGCACAGGGAGACCAACCTCGGGGCTTGGGCTGGCAGCAGCGCTTCAACACGAAGCTGATGTTGTCCGTGCGCAGGATCTGCTTCTTCAGGTGGCTCATGAGGTCCTCCAGGCTGGGGAAGCTGCGGTCTGAGCCGTGCAGGCTGTAGCGGCCCTTGCGCACCTCGATCTGGAAGTTCTTGAACTGCTTCTGGCTGCCCAGCCCCTACCATTCGGAAAATGACCAGACAGTGCTTGTTTAAAAGCGGAGTCAGGCAAATGAACCGTGGGTATGTCAGCTGTCAGCTTTGGGAGAAGGTGAGTGAAGAGTGTACAGAACTTTTACACTATCTCTGTAACATTTCTGTAAATTTTAAATTATTCAAAATTTAAAAGTTTATTATCAATAAACCAACCAAACAACAAATAAATAAATAAATAAATAAGAAAAGGGGGTCTGGGAGAAGGCGCTGACAAAAGGGAGTTAATACTACAGAGTACTTATTTCTACAAAAGTGTCACTTGTTTTCTGACCTGTATGATGAAGTTCATGAAAATACCAACCTCATGGGATTATTCCTGTGATTATATGACATGGTGCACTGAAACACTTAGTACTTTATAAAGTCTAGTAAATATTACGTACAAAATAATAATTATGATAGCAAAATCTGTCCAGGAACTCCCTCAAACTGAGCCCTTCCAGAACATGCATCTATTTGAGGAGAATCACATCGGGCGCGGCCATTCAGCTGTCTGGTCCAGGTTCAGGGCTCTGTGGTGCCACAGAAAGGAGGTATAACCGGAAGGTTTCCCTCATGGGCCCTTTTTGTACAAAGTAAACTATTTTAATAGTTAAGAATTAGGGCCAGAAAGACCCACTTAAGGCGTAAACTAGGACATGATATTCACATCTGTTACTTCATCTGCACAATGGGATATCGCCTGTCTCATACAGCTATCACAAGGCTTAAACGAGAACATGCAGGTAACATGCTTCACACAGTGCCTGATAAGCTGAAGTAGGCAGAAGGAGCAACCACCTCTGCGACTACCATCTTCCCCATGTATGCTGACGTCTCGTAGGCCACACTACTGAATCCCCGGCACTCCTGGTACAGCACAGGTCAATTCCACCTCAGGAGGCAGCTGGGCTGTTTCATTATCTTAATATCAAACTTCCTGCAAAGACCGATGAATAAAGAGGCCAAGAGCCCTGTGAAGGCAGCAGGCCTGGCAAGTTCTGAGACACGGAGCCCACATGAGCCCTGAGGCCCAGCCGCAGAGGACGGCCCCGGGCAGGCTGTGGTGTTCCTGCACAGCTTCCCCAGGACACTGCGCAGCACTGAGTTCCTTGTGCGTTTCCTCTTCCCAGTCTTGACTGAGCCCAGTTTCCAGGGGCTCTCTAGTACTTTTCCTTCCTGTGTCTGAGGTCCACGGTATGCTAACGCCCTGACCTCCACCTCAAAGGCCCCTCCTTGCCTCAGTTCTCTCAGTTCCTTCGAGCCCAACCAAAGCTAGTGTATTTATGTAGGCTAATTCTGTAAAATTCATTGTCTTTTAAAATATTCCACTTCACGTGTTTAAAATACTACATGAATAAAAAAGGCATTTGTGCCCTGGTGAGGCAAAGTCCATGATCCTGGCTTGTATCTTAGGCTTCAGGATTGTTCTCCCCTCAGGCCCAGCTTCCAGCTATGCCTCAATCTCTAACAGATGCCTCTATTCGTTATCAAAACACAGGATGGCAATTTGTCTGAAGCTTTAGAAAAAGCTTCATTTAGAAAAAACTGTTAGGCCATGCTGATGAAGTGGCACCTTGAGCACTGGTGCAGACAGACACAGCTCTGGGTGTGTGATGATTTTTTTTTGACATGAGTCTAAAAGAAACCACTCTAATTATACTAAACTTCACAAGTATTTGGTGTGAATTGCTTTTCTGGCCACATTCTACCTCCCAGAGTCACAGTGGACCACTGCCATCAGTTCCTGGAAGCAAGAAAGGGCCGCAGGGAGAGATGACACAGGGGTGTGGCTGCTCAGGGGCAGTCTTCTCCGGGAGAGCAGGTGCCCTTGCCAGCCCTCCAAGGGCTTTTCTCAGAGAACCAGGCTTCTACCCCCACCCTGCCAAGGGCCAGATGTCCAGGAGCTGCACTGGACCCCCAGTGGCAGCACCGCACACACTCTGCAGCAGCACTGGACACCCGAGGCCACGTGGCTTGGCCCAAGCCAGTCTCCTGACTGACCTCGGACTTCTCAAAGCAGGTGACGGTCATGAGGATGTTGTCAAAGTCAGTGCAGCTCCACCTCAGCACGTACATCCCCTCCTCGCTTCCTTCTTGCCGCAATTTATTGATGGCATATTCTGTGCTAGAGAGAGAAGCAGGCGAAGGGAGAAAGAGCTCACGCCAAACAGCACTTTAAACCCCTGGGATATATCCACTTTCCTGAGCGCCTCAAGGCCCCATCACATCACCTGTCTGGACCCTAAGACCTCTGGTGTGATACGTGAGGCACGTGGAAACCCAGAGCAGCCTCGGGACAGACAGCGTCTCCGAGGTCTAGAAGAGGACTCAGCCTGCTGCCCAAGGCACTGAGCCTGGCTTAGCCCCGCGTTCCCCACAGATGCTATCTCCAGCTCTGGCCAGAGGGGCCGCCCCCACGGCTGGTGATGAGGGGCTGCCAATGGTGCAGTGGTGGGGGTCTCACCCCACTCCTCCCCACCATCCCCCACCAGCCCAACTGGAGCACGAGCCTCATGGAGGCAGGAATTTGAGGCTATTCTGTTTATTGTTATATCCCCATGGCTCATAGTAGGCGTTCAACAAATTCCGGATTGAATGAATAAATCAATGAGGAAAGACGCTGGCTGGGAAACAGGCCTGTCTTACACTTCCCTTTATCCCTAGGACCAGTAAGTTCTGGCTCATAGAGGGCAGTGAACACTAGCTAAACAAATCCACGTACAAGGCTACTAGCACCTAATGGGTGCTGCTTACTCAGTGAAAGAAGGCTGATGTGATCAACATGTTCTAAGGCAGATATTAAGTACTTTCCTGCGGCTCCATGGTCTCTAAACCCTCCACGCCTCTGTACATGCTGACCCCTCATCAGAGATATCCCTTCCCCTCTTTAAATCTGGCAAGCCATCACAGATCCTTCAAAGTTTAATCTGATTTGCATGCTGCCACTCTGAGAAGGCTCCTCAGGCAATGAGTCTCAGCCTCCTACCAAACGGGAGATATGCACTCATTCACCACACACTTGCTGGGATGCACCAGGCCCCACCGTGGGCGCTGAGGAAAGCCGCAGACACTGCCCCTGCCTGTGTGAAGCCCGTGTGCCGGGAGGTAAGGGTAGGCAGACCAGAAACAAACGTTATGTTACAGAAATAGACACGGTATGTCAGGAGGGAATAATTGGCACTGGAGAAAAATAAGGCAGAGTGAAGCAGCCAGAGAGAGGGGGATGGAGGGGGAAGCAGTGTTATTTTACATAAGCTGGTCAGGGAAGGCTTTGCAGCTAAGGTGCTATCTGACCAACACCTGACGGAAGTGGGGCCGAGCAGATTCTGGAGGAAGAGCATTCCATGCCAAGGCCAAAGCCAGTGCCAGGGCCCTGAAGCACAATCAGGACACTGGAGGAAGGTGTTTTTCTATGCTCAAGCCCTTGCTCTGCAATTGTTTGCGTGTCTGTCTCCCCATAAGCCTACGAGTCTCTCCAGGTCAGGGACCACACTGCTACCAAGCTACCCACCCACAAGGTAGCTGGGATAGGGAGGAAGGTAAGAAGCACATGACGTGGAAGGCAGCTGAAAAGATGCTCCCCCAGATATACTGTGGTCTGGAAAGAGAGACGCAGAAGAAACCCAGCAGCTGTTTTCCTTGGCCTGAAGGGCAGTCACCTGTAAGAGGTCAGTGGAAGCCTTGTCTCAAAAGGCAGAACACAAATGAGCAGGCAGAAGTTACAGAGAGGCCGACTACAGCTTCACCTCAGAAAGGCATGAGCCTCTGCCGTGGCGAGAGCTACACCCCACTGGCTGCCTCATGCAGTACCAAGCGCCCTATCACCAGAGGCATTTGAGCACAGCCTACCAGTTCGGAGATGCAAGTGGGACAAAACATCCCACACAGCCCGTTCTGGCCTTAGGGCTGGGTCACCCCAGGTTCCCACTGTGCATCTGGCACTTTAGGACAAGCTGCCTGAGGATGCCCTTCACTACGCTGTCTGACGCTGAGACCCATGTCCTATCTTTCTTGAATCGCCCACGGGGTTTGACACAGCAGCGGGTGAGGAAGTGCAGCACTTCTCGGTCAGCGATGGAGACGTAAGGGTGTTATATGAGGAGCAGAGACCTCAGTGAAGGAGGAGAGTTGAGCAGCTGCTGCAGGGAGCAGGGCAGGAGATCACATGAAGGCCTGACCAGAACCCGGACGGCAGGAGGAGAAGAGGACACCCAGTGAGTACGAGCCAACATGGTCAACTGGCCCCAACCTAAACGACTGCACCATCCGGGTCTGAAGAGGCCACACTAAAACGTGGGCTCTTTTCACATCAACGGCAAATGAAAAGGTTCTAGAACCAACCAGATTGGACCGTGACAGCCATTCTGAATGTTGTGGACGATCAGCGGGGGAGCCACGTCGGTGCAGAGGTAATGGTGGGCATCCGCTGTGAGCCGGAAGTAGCCGTCTACCAGGGACACAAAGGACAAGGCCTCCTCGTGGGAAGACAGCTTCAATTCCTGGGGAGAGAGAAGTTCCCATGGTTGTATTATGCGTCTATCACCTTGAGCAGCCGACTTTACAGGGATGCACACAGTGAGAAGATATTTAAAACAGAATGGAAACCCCACAGGGAAAACCTTTTTGTTGATACTAACTATACCCCTTGCATTTACATAGGACTTTCACTGCTCAACACACTTTCCCGTCTACTACCTCAGAACTGTCAGATGGCGTACAGTGAGTTTGTGTGTGGTGGGGGCGTGGGAGGTAGGGAGCCTGTGGGGAAGCTGTCCCCTGGGTCCCGACAGGAGCAGGCCTCAATCACAGTGGCAGAACTGTAAAAGTGGAGGCGGGAGGAGCACCTGGTCTTGGCACTAAACGACGGCCCACTTAGTCACCATTATTCCTGCTTTATGGGCAAAGAAACAGAGGCACAGGTGCTTCGTCTCATAGCAGAGTTGGTCTCGAAGGTGAAACTTCCGGGTTTTAATCTGAGTATGGTCCAGACACAATGATGAGGTTGCTAGGTTAAGTCCAGGGACCGCTGAAGGTTTGGAGAAGGCAGGGAGTCTCACTCACAGTGGGAAGACAGAGGGAATTTCCATGAAGGAAGGTATACAGAGAAACGCCTGGAGGTGAAGACAGATGGGGACTTTTGGTCTTGATCACTGATCCTGAGAAGAGACTGCCCATTTGAGAGGGGCTGTGGGGTCAACCAAAAACATTTCCTGATGAGTGCAAAGCCACGATTTGGAGCTTTGACTCACAAAAATATTAAAAAGCACCCCAGCCTTCAGAGAAGGCAAAATGGCACTTAAGAGTAACTCTTTCCATAGCACTAGAGACAGGAGAGGCTGGTGGCAGAGAGGAGAGGACCAGTGAGGGGGAAGGGGTGGGAGGACACAACCACCAGTCAGAATAAAGGTCAGGGACCTGGTGACAGCTGCAATCCCAAAGGAAGCATGCCCTGGGGCCGTGAGCCCAGGAGGTGAGGGGGACAGGCCACCAGAGGGATGGCCCTCAAGGAGACTGTACGCAGTGTCCTTTCAGGTGTGACCTGACGCCCACCAGCAGATACTCCCAAGAGCAAATTCAAGATGCTCTAGAACAAGGGGCAGGGCTGGCTTGGGCAGCCCCTCATCCAGCCACAATATTGGCAAGACCACATAAGCACTTAAGTTTCCTGAGAGCAGAAGTCTAAACAGAAATGGGAGCTGCCAAGGAAATGCAGAGAAAACTGATAAATCAAGATATGATTTGGTAACATGCTGGCATCATGCCTTCCTGAAAGACCAGCAGCCAAAGTACTGCCCGATGAAAGGGCTTGGAAACCCCATGGCTGGAAGGGACGATGGGGGCGTAAGATACTAAAGAGGAGGCATCGAGCAGTGGCTAACCCACAGGCTCTGAAGCCAGCCACTCTGGATTCCGATCTCAGCATCTCCACCCGCTATTAGGTTTAAGCATATCTAATCACGATTTCTATAGGTCAAAAAAGGTCAAGTATCAGCAATTTCAAATGGTTTAACCTAACAGCTGTGTGACCTTTGGCAGGTTACTTAACCTCTTTGTGCCTCAGTTCCCATCTCTGTAAAACGGGGATAATACTATACCCACCCATGGGGTTGATATGAAAATTTAGAGTTGATATTTGTAAAGTGCTCAGAATAGGAAGTACCTGGCACATAGTAAGGGCTACTGTTTGTAAAGAAAAACAAATGGGGAGATTAAGTATTTCTTTCTTCCTGCCTTCCTCCTGCTCCCTACACAGCACTGTAGCTTGGCAGAGTCGCTGGCCCATGTGGCCAGGGTGAGCTCTGACGTAGATGATGGGTGCACCTGCTGGGTGCTGGACTTGCCGGTGAGCCCGGACAGGATGGGGCAGGCTCACAAGACGCTGTCTGCTGCTTCTTCTCCTCTCCACCCACTTCCCCTTCACTGGTCCTCTCCTCTCTGCCACCAGCCTCTCCTGTCTGCAGTGCTATGGAAAGAGTTACTCATAAGTGTCATTTTGCCCTGCTCTGAAGGCTCAGGTGCTTTTAATATTTTTGTGAGTCAAAGCTCCTTCTTCTCCCAAACTTCAGCATGGGTTTGGCCATGCTGAAGAGCTAGATCACAGACATGCCAACCTCTCCCTCACTCCCTCGGGGTCCCTGGGGGATGATGACGCCTTACAAACCAAAGCCACACAGGCAAAAAGTATAGGCAGGAGCCCAACAGAACTGGCCAAAGCTTGCCACTTTCTTACTGAGTGACCCTGTACAAGTTCCTACCCCTCTTGATCAGGCTCAGACTCCCATCTGACATAGAGCCCAAATGCCTACATCTAAGGTTCTTGTAAGGACCAAATAAGACGACACAGGCACAGTATGCGATGCAGGGCCTAACGGCCACACTAAGCTCAATAAATAGCACTGATTGTTTTCTCCCTCCATTTTTCACCTCCCCACTAACATTTACCTGGGTTCTTCTACTTCTCCCTTCACTTTGTTTTTACTACTTTTTTCCTGATAAAATGTTTTTTTGTTAAAAAAAAAGGGGGGGGGATGGGGAGAGGGAATAAGAAATTAAAACCACTCATAATGCCAACCATAAATAAATAGCTCTTAATATTTGATTATTTTTCTAAGAGCATGTGTATGTACATGCATATCTATTTTAAGTCTTTTTAACAAAATTGGTACTATTCTACAGGTAAAGCTTTATTATCTGCTTTTTTCCATTTACAAAAGCATTTTTTCCAGATCATTAAAAAATTCCACAATTTGGCTGTAAAATATTCTACTACTCAGGCAAATTTTGATTTATTTTCCCATTCTCCTATTATTGCACATTTAAGTTACTTTCAGTATTCTGACACTGTAAATACTTCTAGAATGAATATTCTTACTAACCACTGCTTGCATCTCACATTGTTTCTGGAAAATAGAGTCCCTAGATTTCCTGAGCAGAGGGATATATAAATATTTTCAAGGCTTTTATTAACACGTTGCCAAACTGTCTTCCAAAAGGTTACGCCAAAAATATGAGTTACTCTAAACGTAAGAGAGTGACCATCCGGCCCAACCCCTATCTCCAGGCTCTTCCCCAGCACTGAGTGTTACCATTTTGACAGCATTTGCCAACTTCTAAGCAGAACACGGCCTTTCTCTAGTGGTGACTCCACTCACCAGCAAAGTGCCCGTCTCACGACCGTTCTCTCCACGTGCAGTCAGCCATGACCTCCCCCAACACAAACAGGTTTATTTTGGCAGAGTTCCCACTTCCCCTGCCAAACTAGCCTGCCAGTCTAGATCATGTCCTCAAGTGATACCAAAAAGGAGGAAGTGAGACTGAATACCCCTTCCTCCATCGGAGAGCCGCCTGGGTGTGCCCGACACCACAGCAAGGACTGCTGCTGTGGCCGCCTCTGCACCCGCCCGGCAGTCTGCTAAGTGCGAAGTGGGGATTCCCACCCACCCATCCCAGCCCGCTCAGCAGAGAGGCTGCACAGGAGCCCTTCGGGGAAATCGCTGACATTCGCTGTTTTCTTTTCCTTCAAATCCACTAGCTTTGTGAACTAAACACTGATGGTAAAATATCTTTGGAGGGGCAGCAAACTTGAAGGCAGATTCACATCTGTGAGACCAAAGAAAGGCACCAGAATGCATCAGCATAACTTAAAAACTGACATCGATAATGCTTCAGTCATAGAGACCTTTTGGCTTAAATCAGAAAAATCCTCAGATTTTTCTCTTTGGGACAGGAACTCTGAGAATGATGCCCTCAGCAACATCTCCTCCTCATCACCAGATCCAGACTTAAAGAGCTTCTGGAGCAAACTTACCATTTTTTTGTTGTCCTGCTTGTTAACATTGACCACAGATTCCTTTATGACGATGTGAGTGATTTCAGGGAAGTAAGAAAAATTATTCCACTCTTCCCGGATTTTGTTTTTCTCCTCATCCTTCTTGTGTTTATTTTCCAGTTTTTTCCGCTTGAGTTTATTTTTTTCCTTTTCAAAAGGAACAACCTGATAAGATACATGAAAGCGACAAGGTTAAATTGGCTTTCTCATTTTCCATTGGTAAAAGGTCAACGCTTCTCGCAAACTGACACAGGACGTAAGTCCAAGGGGGGTAAAGCCAGCTTGCCTGGCCCTGCAGAGGGATTGGGGGAGTTGGCGCCTGTGGGTTTAGGACCAAAGGATTGGGTTCCATCAGGGAATCTTGGGCTTTCACACCTCGAAGAGACCTTAATGAGCACAATGACTAAACTCTTTACATAATGTACAATGTGCACATAAACTCAGGAAGGGAAATAACTGCTCGCTAGACATGCATCTATGTTCAGGTCCCTTCACTTCCAGACTACTACATGTGCTTTGACACAGACAGAGAACATGTTCTTCCCAACCATGAATGGACAGAACATGAGCTTTCTCCTTCTATCACTAATTATCTTGATGTAACAGCAGTCAAGCCTGGATTTTCAAGAGAAGACAGAATCCCATGCTTGAATAATCTACACATGGACTAACACATATCTGCACAAGTGTAAGTATTTTGTATAGCAGGAGCCCTAGAGACTAGAGATCTAGGTTAAGTTCCTACCTCTGCCAGTTACTTAACTAGTTATGTCATCGCTTTGAGCCTCCATTTCCCCATCCATAAAACAGAGAGCTTACATCTTCACAAGGTTCCCCAAGATTAGACAAATGTTTATTAACACACTACTTACTACATAGAAAGCCCTCAGTAACTGTTAGGCATTGTTATTTTAGCATGAGAACAAAACAGGAGAAAATTAATCTCACATTTACTTTAACATTATTGTTTACAGTAGCAATAATTACAGCAGCTATAATAATGTGTTCAACATTAAAGCTTTGTGCTAAATGCTTTTCTATTCTCTTAACAACCCATGAGTTAGAGACAGTAAGTACCTCCATTTGACAGATAATACGCAGCTGATACATGTGAAATAACCTGCCCAAGGCCATGTAACTGTAAGGTGTAAAGGTAGGCTTTGAACCAGCTCTATGTAGACTTAAAACCCATGCTCTTAAACCACTATTGCTCATCCAACAAACATCTCATGAAGAAGCCTCATAATACAAAATCAGTTTGCCAATTTCATGGAGCCAGAGGCCTAAGTTCATTTCTTGGCACATGCTTATTAATTATGTCCTTGGGCAAGTTTCTCAGCTTCTCCGTGCCTCTCTGTGTTCATCTGTAAAATGGAGATAATGGCAGTACTTCCCTTGAAGGTTTTTTTATTTTTAGAAATAAATGCATAATACCTGTAATATGCTTAGAAAAGTACTTGGCCCATGGGAAGCACTCAGGAAATTTCTGTTATTATATTACTACATATTACATAAAATATTATATTTCCCTATCTCCCCACAAAACTCAATATTTATTTTTAACCTTGTGATACATGGACAAAATAAAAGCTGAAGGATACATGGTCCCTACCCTAAATAAACTGAGCCTATGGGAGTGATGGACAGACAGATAATCCCGGCAGAATGAGCAGCAGACACCACGTGACACAGGGTGTTCTCTTTTGACTGACTGCCAATAGCCACTTACATTTGGTTTCTGCCTCCACTGGATTCCAAGGTTTCCAGTCACCATCACTTCATAGTAAACGACGTTTCCACTGTCATTTGAATTAAACCAATTCATCTCGTTTTCTGATGAAATCATCAACATGGAGGTCTCAAATATTTCAGCACCATAATGTTTTGTCAACGTTTCCAAGGTAGCCAGGTATTTCACCTTCAGGTCATGCGTGGACACGCTGCTGTCACAAATGGTCTTGTTGTTAAATTCTTTTAGGAAATCCTTGAAAACGTTATTTATCCGCATCCTGGTGAGAAGGTTCCTCTGTCTGATGGACTTATTCAATGTTTCTGGAATATATCGCTTGTAGCTAAAAGAAAGGAGGAAAATATATCTCTTTTTCACACACAGGTTAACAGTAAATAGTTTAGAAACAAATCTTAAGTATATGAATCGTCCTTCCATGTGTTGCCAAAGGAGAAAGGGTGACGTCCTCACAGAGGAACTTAAATGGCGTGAGCCCCTAGAGTGATAATCATAAGGAGACAGAGGTGAATAGAAACTGAGAGAAAAGCAAAGCACACGCTCCACACATTTCACTGAAATGGGAACTCCTTCAGGTATCATCGAAAAATTGGCTTGTCTGTATTTTTGCTTGCTAGTTTCACTGTCCTGGCACACATTAGTACACACACATGCCCACTGGTATTAAGACTGAGCATCGGTTAGAAAACAGTCTGAAAGGTGTCAATTATCTCTTGGTGTGATTATAGATGCTTTGTATGTCCTACTTGCATGTCTGATTTATAACTTTTCTATAAAGATCCCTTTTTTAATTAAAAAATGGGGAAAATACATAAAGGCTAACTGAGTTCAAAAGACGTAGTGTTTGCCATGTGAATATGTCCCATGTATATTATTAAATGGATCAACAAGTAAGCTGAAAGGTTAGTTACCCATCCAGGTGCTAATGGGGGAGTATCTATGACAAACGATCTCAAGAAACCAACACACTGCTAGAACAAGGGTCAGGTTTTTTTTTTTTTTTTTTTTTTTTTGAGACAGTCTCATTCTGTTGCCCTGGCTAGAGTGAGTGCCGTGGCATCAGCCTAGCTCACAGCAACCTCAAACTCCTGGGCTCAAGTGATCCTACTACCTCAGCCTCCTGAGTAGCTGGGACTACAGGCATGCGCCACCATGCCCGGCTAATTTTTTCTATATATTTTTAGTTGTCCAGATAATTTCTTTCTATTTTTTTTAGTAGAGACGGGGTCTCACTCTTGCTCAAGCTGGTCTCGAACTCCTGAGCTCAAACAATCTGCCCACCTCGGCCTCCCAGAGTGCTAGGATTACAAGTGTGAGCCACCGTGCCCGGAGGGGTCAGGTTTAAGAGGAACGTAGAATATCCGTGAAAGAAAGAACAAGTTCATGGGGGCCAAACAAACAGGGAGACGGATCTGCTTGTTACTGCCGGGCCTGAGACAGCACCTGGCCCAGGGAATCCCTGCTGTGTGAACCGTTTCACGACAGTGGAAAACCGTGAAGTTTGGAATTTATCCTCAACAAATATTATAATTTTTCTTTTAGATTAATGTAATAGAATTAGAGAAAAGCTGTCATTTTTCACTTTAGCCTCATGAACAAATAAAGAGTAAGTGCCCAGAGGAAAGGCCATAGAAAAAGAGAAGGCAGCAGTTCAGCACGTATCTGGTTAGTCCCTGCATTACTGAGGGGCTGCCTGTGATCTGCTCTAGACTCCGGTCAAGGGCAAGGAGAAACACGAAGTAACCTTAGGAGGAGATGCGTGCCGCCTATCACAGACAATACAGCTATGAATAATCTCTTCCAAGTTAGACTGTCTTCATTTGTGATAATCATAATAGTCCATTGGTGAGAAAAAACTATTAGATTTCATAAATGGGCAGAAGTTATGCAGATTGAATATTCCTCCATAAAGACGTGATCGCAAATGATATTTTTAAGTAAATACAATTTTCTTAAGATAATGGTTGATCAAATCTCACATCAGAATTAACAACTCTCTAGTGAACCACTAGAACTCCTTGAGAGTTCAGGCTGGGGATGGTAATAGCTGCTCATTGAGCTATACTGAGAAGGATTTTAAGACGTGTCCAGCACCAAGGAGAAAATGCAGTGACAGACAGGAACATCCATGCAGGTGAGCAGTGAAGTGGAGGGCACGTGGTCACCAATTTGATTGGCACCCCCACCCCAGAAATTTCACCTTAGTACAAATTTCTGAGATTATCGGCAAACATTCAAAATCAAATTATAATTGTGTTACGAGTAACAAATATTCTAAATAAGATTTGGATTTTGCAGAGAGCAGGGGTCAGCCAAACACCAGCAATAGTTAAACTGAGATGTATAAGAATGAAGTGGAAGATTGGAAAATTCCACTAAAGTGGAATTCTTAGAAATTCCACTACCGGGCTTTTTTTCCTTGCGATCCTTACCTGGATCCCCTCCTTCTCTGCGACCTTGCCCTCATAAATCACCTGTAGCAATTAGTGTACCAGGTTGTAAAGTGGCTAAGGACCCTGTCTCACTAAAGTTAACCCTGTTGTAGCCGTGCCCCTCCTCCTTAAGCAGAGTGTATAAAAGACTGCAATGCTCTTTGTCTGGTGCTCAGAATTTGGGGAGAGCAAATTCCCCTCTGAGCCTTGCCGGCTGACAATATAAAACCTGTATTGCCAAAATCTCTGTGTGTGTCTCTCGGTCTATTCTTGGTCAGCCCTGCCGTAACAAGAACATGTGAACACAAGCCCATCACCACGAGGAATGAGCCAGCAGGATGGGTTACCTGATGTCCTTGGGCAATTCCGGCAGCTGCATCTTCTTCATCATGGCATAGTGTGAGATGGCCAGGACGGCCATCCCCAGACACTCATTCTCAATGTCATGGCCATCCTGCTCAGTCTTGGGGTCTCGAATGGGAGCCAGGCACTTCACCAAATCATACTGTCCCTTTGGAGCAGAGGTGAGAAAAAACGAGTCAACGTTTAAGTTTCAAGAACCCACCCATTTCTGATCTTGAGAGAAAGGCCCCAACATGGGCAAGTGCTCCCTAGAAAAGTGGCACAGCAATGAGACTCAGCAGATGGACGGCTCTCCAGCATCAAAGCTCTTTTTCAACAAAGCTGGGCATGGGGGAGCTCAGAAGCTGTTTCTCTTAGGTTAATTCATCTATTTAACAAGTAATCACTGAGCACTGTGCAAGGTACCGGTGAACAGTACAGACACATGAAGCCCCTGCACTATATAAAGGATGCTAAAAACTGTGTCCTGGATCTGATCCATGCCAGAGCAAGGGGAAGTGACACTCGGCTGGAGCTGGATCATGCATCAATGCCACAAACTGAGATGGCCTTGTCTAGGCGCTGGGTGTACAGCTGACAGGGTGCTGCCGCCCATTCTGACACAGCTCTAGGGAAAGGGAAGGAACCCACACTCCACAGCGCATCACCGGCACATGTACGTTTTCCCGCACCTGCTGCTCCAGTCTCCAGTAGTGACATGGACCACGACACACCCCTCCCTGACGCAGGTGCACAGCATTCCAAGAGCCAATGGGCGCTCTAAAAACAAGGCTAAACAGCCATGCCCACCTCCCGCCTTGTACAGAGTGGTGACCACGGTGTCAGTGCTGACTCCCACTGATTAAACCCTAACCTCAGGGCAAGACACTGCACTGGATTCCATTATTTCATCTAATCTGCATAACATACCCTCTGAGGTAGATGCTAACATCGTCGTCTCTAACAGATGAGGAATCTAAAGCACCAACAGATTAAATAATCCCAGTCAGTCAGTCATCTGTGTGGTAATTACTGAGAACTAACTCTGGGCCAAGTGTTATCCTGGTTGCTAGGGACACAGCAATAAACTAAACCACGTACGCTCCTGACCTCATAAAGAGTCCGTTCTAAGGAGAAAGAAAAGAGTAAATGAATAGAAATATCTAATGCTAGGTAGTTGCAAAAACCCAAGTCAAACAGAAAAACAGAGTGCCACAGGGGCCAGGCGCTTAGCAAGTGGTGGGGCTGAGATTAAACCTAGATCTGACTCCAGGGCCGCCGTTGTTCCACACCGTGCTACAGCCCCACTCAGCCTTCAACGACCGACTGACAGTACACAGAACCGAGGACTGTGAACTCTCCAGCCCTTCTCTAGCTTGGAGCAGGGACAGACACAAAGTCTGGGAGAGGTGTTCCTACATAAGGAAGGCACTGTCCCTGAAGAGACTTGAGTGTAATGGGTTTTGGACAGAGAGCTGTCATTGCTGCAGTTCCCCTTCTTCCCATGACAAGACTTCTGGTTTCTCTCAAGTGAGGAAAGGCCACTGACCAGTTCCACAAACTTCTGAGGAACAACGATGAACTCTACCAGCAATGTGTGAGGAGGACACAACCTGAAACTGTTTTGTTTGGTTGTGATTTTCTGTAAACATTCACTGTACAGCTCCCTCAAGTAACTCATTCCTGAGCCTCCAAAAGGTCAGATTTTAATGCAATACTTATTCCTTGAAGTAGGGTGCACCCTTCCTTTATACCTCTGTTCCCAAGAAAGGTAAAAGAATAAATCTCAGATATAGATACATAAAACTGGGGAGTTGAATTCGAAAAGACCAAACTGAAAATGGCCAGATCATTTTATTTTTCCACATAGTATGTGCCCAGAGCTGTGCATTATCTCACTTCTCATAGTCTCTGAGGCCAGTTCAAAGGTATATATAGGATGGGGGTAATGCACGATTGGTAACTAAGGCCTACAATGGCAGATAGCTCAGACATAAAAATTGCATGTGTAAAAGTACATCCTAAGAAAATAACAAATAGAACATGTACATAAACACATATATACGTAGTCGTTCACAACAGAGTATAGACTGATAGCATACTAGAGAAAACTTGAGAAAAACCAAAAATGTCCAGGAACAGGTGACTAGCTAAATGATAGCTTTTCCTTTGGACTCCAGCCTCATTACTCAGTTTCCTACCTGAAATATTCACTTCTACATCACACAGGCATCTCAAAAGAGAACTCCTAATTTCTACCCCTTCCCTAGCCTCTTCCTCCCAGTCTTCCCTCTGTAGGGAATAACTCCATTATCTAT
Source organism: Propithecus coquereli (assembly GCF_000956105.1). Lineage (NCBI taxonomy): Eukaryota > Metazoa > Chordata > Mammalia > Primates > Indriidae > Propithecus > Propithecus coquereli. Next base: position 3,939,226 of record NW_012138302.1, on the reverse strand, counting down.
CCAACATTACCCAAAACAGAAACCTAGAAATCATCTTTGACTCCTCAAATTCTCTCACCTTCCACATCCAACCCAACAGCAAATCATATCGATTCTATCTTCACAAGTAATGGCAGATCTACTCATTTTTCTCTAGTGCCACTGCTCCTACACCAAGCCAAACCAGCATTTTCTCTCATTAGAAACACAGTTGCAGACACTCAGTTGGTATGTTTGCAGTGTACTCTTGCACCCAGCACAAATCTATGTTCCACATAGGTGAGGTGTTTAATTGACATATAACAAGAAATCATTTACTTAAAAGAAATAAAAATCAAGCCTTCTGAATGGCTTCCCGCTGCACTCAGGGTGAAAACATCACCCCTTCCAGCTCTAGGAAGCTCTGTGTGACCTGCCCCATCTCACCAGCCTCACTCCTCAGCACCCTCCTCTTGTTCTGCAGCTACAGTGCCTCTTCTCTCAGGCCCGCCACGTAAGGGCCTTCCCACATTCTGTTCCCGCCACAGCAGATCATTTCATCTGGAGCTGAGGGGATAGCTGGTAATGTCTAAAGACACTTTTCACACATCACAACCAGGGAGAGAGTGCTACTGGCATCTAGTGGGTGGAGGCCGGGGGTGCTGGGAACCACCCTACAACGACGTGCAGGGCAGCTCATCACAAGAGAGAATTATCCAGCCAGAACGTCAGTACTGCCGCTAAGAAACCCTACATGGAAGAAATACTTTTCCCACTGCTCTCTTAGAATTGTAGGCTCCTTTTTATTCTTCATTATAAATGGCAACTCCTTAGAGAGACGGTCTCTGATGTCGCTATTTAAATTAGGTCTTCCCATTCAAACCCCCTCCCACATTCTGTATCACAAAGCCTTCCCGCCCCCGCCCCCCCAGAGCACTTCTCACGATTTCCTACACATTAGCTATGTATCATTTTCTGTGCCTGTTTTCTGTCTACCCTGACGATACATCTGATGCATGCAGAGACCACATCTGTCTCGTCCACCCTGGGACCTCCAGCTCCTTAGTGAGCGTAAGTGTCTAAGGGAGACAGGACACAGACACCCAGTAAATATGTGTCGAGTAAATGAATTGTTATGAAGTCACTAAAACAACGAAGATCAGTATTTCTAATTGACATTTGAGGGACAAGCAATAGGATGAATACAAAAGCAGTTTATAAAACAAAATGAACAGCAAGATATTTCAAAAACTACATAGTACATAGTATAAATTTGCACAAGAGAATTCAGGAAGTATATTAACAAAAATGTTAGTTATCTGAGAACAATGCAATTTCAGGTGTTTCTAACTTCTCTTTTGGCTTTTTTCTAGTGTCTAATCTTTCTACCCTACTACCACTGTGACTCAGAGTGGTCACCTCCTCCCTCCCCAGACATTACTGTGACTGAGAAGGGCCTTTGTTAGCCCCATTGAACCCTACCTTCCCTCAATAACAGCTTCCCTCTGACCTCCGACCACAAGGTGCTACGGATGGAAAGTACAATGGTAGGAAATGAAATGAGGGGAAAAGAAAGGAATAGGAGAGAGTTGAAGCCTGGAAAACCCACAGTTGGGTAACCAGCCCCCTGGGATGCTGAATTGCTGGCTTCCACCTCCTCACTTAGGCAAGTCCAGGTGTGGCAAGAACTTCCACAGAACAAGCCAGAAAGCCTCCTAGCACCACCAAGTTCAGCTGCACCAGGGAGTCTGAGCTCTACAATGCCTCACCCACCCCACAAATTGTCACTTCTCCTGAGCCCACTTCCCACCTGAGCGAACAGATACTCCAGCGAGCTGGCGTCAAGGAGAGGGGTTGCATCTGGAACCTTTTTCTTCTCATAGCCATTTTTCTGTTTCTTTGGAGAATGTCGCCACACCGACTGCTCATTGTCATTGGTCCCATGCCAATTGGTGAAATAGAACCTGGAAGGCAAGAAAGTAAAAAGTCAAATGTGGCAAAGGGGACCTGGAATGCGTGGGGGGTACCCTGGCTCACTGAGAGTGGTCGGTTCCAGACATGGACCCGCCCTGAAAAGCGAGCGAGCAGACAACCCTGCACCTTGCAGCACCTCACTGTCTCTAGGCCCTTTTCTTTTCATTCTCACAAGCACTCTGTGAGGACTGTCCTGTCAACACCTCCTCTGTAACTCGGGCACATAAAGTGACTCCTTGAAGATCACAAAGACAGGTCCTCAGACCGTCCACTTCCCCCTCTGTTCTTCCTCAATAGGAGACACCTGCTGACTGGAACCGCAGCTCCCTGCTCCATCAGCTGCACGGCCAAGGCCACTCTGCCTTGAATCCAAGACCTATTTTATTCACATTTTAACATTTCTGAAATGTAGTTTCATAACACAATCAAGATATATAGCTTATATGGCAGCGTGTCCTATTTCCCAGATTGCTGTTATTTAATATTAAATTGATGGTCTATCTTATACAATGAATAGGGTTTTAAAAGAGAACTACACACTCTACAAGCATCAGCTGCAGTGTTGTGAAATAAGTTTATTATGTACATTTATATACTTATACTATTTAATTCTCACAGCAACTCTACAAGGTAGGTTTCATACTTTCTCTTTTACCCATGAGGAAAACCAAAATTCCGTGAAGCTAGGTAACCTAAGACTACAAGCCTGTTCTCTTAACTGCTACAGTTGACCCTTGAACAACATGGGTTTGAACTGTGTGGGTCTGCTTATATTGGTTTTTTTGCAATAAATATATCGGAAAAGTTTTTGGAGATTTGCAACAACTTGAAAAAACTCACAGACAAACCACGCAGCCTAGATATACCAAAAATATTAAGAAAGAGTTAGGCATGTCATGAATGCATACAATATACGTAGGTACTAGTACTATCTATGCATTCATCAACTGTTTATGTTATCAGTAAGGTTTTCGGTCAACAGTAGGCTATAGTAGTTAAGTTTTGGGGGGTAAAAAGTTATACACAGGCCGGGCGCTGGTGGCTCATGCCTGTAATCCTAGCACTCTGGGAGGCTGAGGCGGGCGGATTGTTTCAGCTCAGGAGTTCGAGACCAGCCTGAGCAAGAGCGAGACCCCGTCTCTACTAGAAAGAAATTATCTGGACAACTAAAAAATGTATAGAAAAATAGAAATTATCTGGACAACTAAAAAATGTATAGAAAAATAGAAATTATCTGGACAACTAAAAAATGTATAGAAAAATAGAAATTATCTGGACAACTAAAAAATGTACAGAAAAAATTAGCCGGGCATGGTGGCGCATGCCTGTAGTCCCAGCTACGTGGGAGGCTGAGACAGGAAGATCGCTTGAGCCCAGGAGTTTGAGGTTGCTGTGAGCTAGGCTGACGCCACGGCACTCACTCTAGCCAGGGCAACAGAGTGAGACTCTGTTTCAAAAAAAAGTAGGTTATACACAGATTTTCAATTATGTGGGGGTGGGGCTGGCCCCCGAGTTTTTCAACGGTCAGCTACACTTTCCTCTGCCATCTGTAAGGGAAGCACAAGTTCTGGAATGCGTGAGAGTGACTGAGCCATGCTGGCCCAAGCCATCTCTAGGCTACAAGCTCAGCTGGTACCTAGGTCTCTTTGCCTTGACATGCCCTATGAACGGTTGAAAAAACAACCACGTTATGGAGAAGCAACAAATAAAGTTCTCCCTCCCCTCCAAAAAAGAGCCGTCATTAAACTCAGACATCTGTCTTTGCTACATGTGCAGAGCCTAAGACATACCAGGCCCTGTGTTAGGCCCTGGGATGCGGAGGGTCCTCAGGCACAGTTCCTGCCCTCTGTGAGTTCCCTGTCTTGGGGGCAATCAGTCATGCCCATCAACTATAAAGCCACATACAATGTGGCATGTGTCATAAGCAGCACTACGTTGTGACTTTCATGGTCCCTAAACAGTTTTCCCTTCTTCCATAAAAAAATATTAAAAGCTATACTTTACAATTGTGTTGATACAAAGATGAATATAATCCAGCCTGGATCATATTCATTTTTTTTCCAATTTTAAGTGAAATCAGAACATTTTGTAGGCCCCTAGGCACTATGCCTAAAGCGTAAGTTTTCCCTGGACATAACAGAGTCTCTAATGAGGTGCCAGGGAGGGACAGGCTGCCCTCCAATGCTAGGGGAGTGACAGGAGGAGGAAAGGGGTCCAGGAAGGGAAGTTGAGACCAAAGTAAATAAATGCCGGGCTATAGAGCCAGGACCATACACAGCAGGCAGAGAAGAGAACAAAAGCCAAGCTGATATGAAGCAGGATCCACCAAGAAGGAAACCCCATGGAAGATGGGCTGAAACAGAGGAGGCCAAGAGACAAGCAGATGCCTGTGGCAGTATCCAAGCAATGTCATGAGTTCCGCAGAGGCCGCAGCTGTCCTGCTTACCGCTGAATCTCCAGCACGTGGCATGTATAACTGACACTGAACATGTGCTTGATAAACAACAAAAGATGAACAAACTTGAATAGTAGCAATTAACACAGAAAGGAAAGAATAAATAGTTTCTTTAAAGGTAAAAATCATTATTTTATAACTTTCAATGATTCTATACACCTTATCTTCCCTGTAACTAATAAAAGCAACTAAGAATTTGACTGTGGGCTTCAGTGTCTCTCACACACACGGGAAGAACCGCCTATCTGCAGAGACACATGTAGCCCAAACTACATCAGGTTTCCATACATGTGAGAAGGCATCACACACGGGGAACAGTGGAAGCCTAAGGCTGTCAGCTGTCCTAGAGGCTGGCATTCACGCTGTTCCCAAGCCTAGCGCTGCTCTTCAAGGACAGAAGAGAGCACATGCCCAGAAGGACTCAGCCAGGATCCTCTCCCATGGACAAGCAGGAAGGAGTGAACCAGCCCCACCAGCTACAAAGGCTCAAGATAGGGTGCCCACAGAATGGCACAGGAAATGTCACTTCTGTTTAATGGTGGAGGAAGGCAGTGATAAGAGAATGAGAATTATGTACGACATGGAAGGTTTCCTGCGACAAGGAAAGAAAAGGATCCCAATGATGGGGGATGTTGTTTGAGAGAGAAGCACTGAAGGCAGATGTCCCCAGAGCCCATCCAAGCCATGGTCTTCTTTTGCCATCCTACTGAGTCTCTATGAGGCATAGTCCTTGACCTGGGAGAGCCGAGGGCCCAAGACATTCCCTCTGGGCAGAACACAATCTCCAGTCAGGTCTGAACAAGGACATTCTTCTAGGCTGCTATCTGAAAGCCCTGTGGGACTGTCTTTGGCTTAGAAGCCTTTTGGTTGGATCTTCAGACAGGAGGAGGCTGAGGAGATCAAACATAATGTGTTAGCTTCTCCCCTACAATAAAAGCTAAAGGTAAACAGAAGACCAGAGAGTCTAAAACAAGGTTGTATCTCTACAAATTGCCTACAAAGGCTGACAGCTGTCTGTTTAATAAGATGCCAAAAATAAAAACAAACTTTTAAATCAATGACTATCAAAATCAACGCCCTCCTAATCAAAAACTAGAAGATACACTAGAGACAAAAATTCCACACTTTTTTAAAATTTATCAAGGTGCTCAAACTTAGTATATACAAATTCCTGATATTATAACATGCCAATGGAAAAAAATTTTAAATGTCATAAATAAATGTAGTGTGATAGCTGCCCACATGCCTTTTCAGAATGATGCGGAGGAATAAAGCAGGAAGAAAGGAGAAAGGGAGAAATAGATCTATCCATCAGAGACGTACATTTATAAAATTATATTACAAATAACTGCACATTCTAGGTTTGTGTGCAGATATTATACACATGAATTTTTTTTAGGTTTCTAGAGAATTTTTCAAATGGATAGTGAAATTCATTTTGTTGAAAAAGCAAAAAAAAAAATTTTCTGGAAAAGGAATAAAGAATATGATTGTCTTACATTAAGATGTATTATAAAACAGTAACTATCAAAAGCATTACCTAAAGACACAAAACCATAATAGAAGTACAAAAATATTTCCCAAAATAGAGCTGGGATTCCACTGACATAATCACCAACATTTATTTTCATATTATACCCTCTTTAGTGGTGAGATTACAAGGTTTCAAAATTTTTGTAGTTTGTTGTCATGCAAATGTTTTGCCTTAGGGTGGTATTTTTTTTTCCAAGTTCAAAGAGTCTGTGGTAACAAAGCAATATCCTGTTGAAGCACAATGTCAGGTACAAAGTCAAGGTGCTAAAAGTGAAGTAGCCACGCACTTCCTGGCAGATACCAGAACTGGGCAACAGGCAAAAGCAGCTTTTAATAGCGAGGCATTCATGTGATCAACAAATAATAACGCCCCACAGAGAATTCTAGTGCCAACAAGACGATTCACTAGATGTAACTGTGGGTTAACTCACTTCTCTTTTCTGGGTATCAGTTTTCCTACTGAAAAAACAACAGTTGAATAGGTAAACTCAGGTCTCTTCCAAATCCCAAATGCTATCATTCTAGACTCTGAGCAGAGTTTATTTAGAAACCTAGAGGAAAGAATTAGAACTCAGAGGCATGCCCCCCGCACCCCGCCCCCGCCAGACTTCAGGCTGCAACTACACGTTTCAAGCCATTCCCCCACCCCAGGCCACAGAAAGCAAGATTACACTTTGAAAAACAAATCCGAATGCAGTCAGAAGGCTGGGTGGGGTGAATGTTTCCCTAAACCTGGGGTGTGAATCTCACATAGCATACAGCTTTCCTCTTAAGGTGAGACCTTAGATAAGTACAGAAAGAAAAGGTCAGCCCTAGGATGATTGTCAAAGAACATTAGATCTTGATTCAGGGTCCACTGAGAAAAACATCCCTTTCTGGAATGATGACAACTCTACCAACTTTCCCCCCAAAAAATGGCAGCTGTAATACTGTGGAGAGCCTCTGAGACTCCAGAGGGCTTTTCTAGCAAGTTCCTACATTCTATAAACATCTGAGGTAATCTACTAATTATGTCTGTGTAAGTTAAGATGCTTTTCAAAAAGGATCTACCCTATTTATAAGCTCCACTGCTAAATACGTGTTAACTTGTGTTTAACTAGCATCCACTAACAAATGTTCAATTCTAGTTACTGAGTAAATATGCTTAGAAACTCAACAACTGCAGCTATCGAAGGACTGACTGTATCACCTTAGGAGATACTGTGACATTTAGCAAAGCGTACAATGTGGGAGAAAAGGCAAGTACCCATCAGAAGAAAAATTATAGCCCTAGAGTCAAACATCCTCCGGAGCAGTCAAAACATCCACTCCTTGAGAACAAGACCAAAGTAGAATTTTTAGGTTACCACTTCAGGCAATGTTTCTCAAGCTTCTTAGCGGCCACTTTTAGTAAAAAACATATTTTATATCATGACCTGGTACATACATATATTACATATCTCCAAAATTTTAAAAAAACTATATTCTTAGGATATGTATATATACTGATGCTATCTATTCTCTCTTGTTTCTTTTGTTTGTTTTCTAAATTCTGGTTACAACCCACTAAATTCAGTTCATAACCATGATTCACCATTTGAAAAACTCTGCTGTAGGATACTAATTCTATTCAAAATACTCCCTGCATCATAAAGATTTCTTTTCTAAACTGTGGCAGAGGAGGGTGACCAAATTCATCTTGAATTGTATTCCAAATACTGATGGAAGTCCTTTCTCATACCAAGCAAATACGAAAGTTACGAACTATAAAAATGACTACGATACTTCTTGGTAAGTGACTCAGGGCCCTAGGCTAACCGCTGCCCCCCAGCACAGAGGCAGCCAGGCAGGCACCAGCCCTGCACTTCCCACACCTCATCCGGTAGTGGAGCCGGAGTGACATCTTGTCATCGGCGGTGATGGTGTGATTCGGAGCATACCACAGCTTGGTCTTCTCATCATACAGGGCAAAGAGGTTGTGACACAGAGGAGAGATACCTGGGGAAGAGTAAAAGACACATCAGAAAACTGAAGGGAGATACATTCGGCCACCTGTTTCCAAAGCACAACATAGGCAAAGACAAGGAATTCCTTCATCCAGAAAGAATTTAGGTTACTCGTATCCTCTTAGGGCAAGACCGACTTCCAACCATGCTCAGTCAGGCAGTTTTAATCAAAATAATCACGAACTATGACTCCCCAGGAATACATGCTGTAGCTCCTGGCAAACCAAATTAAAATCATTTAAAAATAAAAGTCTGATGGTATTTCTCATTACAGATATCTATGGCAGAGTCTTAGCAAATCTGCTTAAAAGAAAAAAAAGGCCACGTGAGAAGTTCATAGATCCTGCCTGATGTGCACCTTGCTAATCAGTCAGAAACATTCTCAGAGTTTGGGAAATCCTCGATCTGTTTCCTATAGAAAATGTTTAAATAATCCAACACACAGTAATTATACATTAAACATACAAAGAAGTCCCCTGGCAGTAGTACACAAAATTAATATTAGAATAAATAATAACCAAAGTGATTTTTGTCAGTGATTAAAATCTATTACTCTTAATAAATATATTTACTCTGTTATAAATATTTTTTTATTAGTAGCCAGCTAACAAGAAGATACACGCTTAACAAGGCTGGCCCCGTAGTGGTCCCTGGGCTCCCCAGCCCACTAGTGACCTCCTTCAGTGCGAGAATAACGGAAAGACAAGATATACGGAGCCACTCACTTCTAAACCCATGACTAAAATTACACAGACCTGTGATCTAAATGGGCTGGGGGGAGAAAGACTGCCAATAATCAATTATTACTGATATTTTCATGAGCAGCCAGGCTTCAAACTAAGAAACAATAAACTTAAATGACAAAAAAAAAAAAAAAAAGTGGGAGAATATAAGGTAACTGGCACTTGTTTGCCAAATAGGACATCTGAAGTGAGACTGACATTGACAATCCCCTCCCTGACCCTCCCCTAGGCAGGGACTCTCTCCAAGGCAGACACTAAGTTAAGAAGCTCCGGATGCCTTGGCATCTACAAGTTCTCTCCTGAATGCCTCAATCCATGCTTCTCAAGAAATGTGAAGTTATCCCTTCAGAAGTTACGCTCCTTCTTATAAACAGAGAAGATAAACTTTAAAGAGCATTTTCCCTTGGAAACAAAGGCAAATGGCTTTTGGATCAGGTATTATTAGGACTATGCTTCAAGTATGCTATAGGTTTTTTCATTCATAAAATGGTTTTTGTGGACTGGCTGGGGTTCTTTCTGCATATCCATATTTGAACATGCACCGACACATACATATTTGAAGGGTAACTTATCTGTAATCATGGAACTGTCTGTAATTCTAACACAGGTCTCATTCTAACAATATTACTACCCATAAACAGGAAGATCAAAGATATACTTTTTATACAAAAGTACTGAGTAACAATACTCCACCACCAACATGTACTGAGAGCTAAATGCCAGGCATCAGGCTAACACACTCTAAATTTATCTTTTAAGACTCCTAATACCTAATGAGATAAGCATTATTTTTTGCCATTTTACAATCTTGTGGCCTCCCAAGATTGAGTCTAATTGAAGGTTACTCGTGTTGTAAAATGCAGAGTTGAGATTCAAACCAAGACAGAGCTGCTGAGGGGATGAAGCAGTGAATGCCAAAACAACAAAACTTTACCACACAGAGGTGAAAGAGACGAAAGAAAACAATGCTGCCCCCAAACGTCACTTACTACAACAGTGAGAGCTACGAGAATCTGTGGCATTCAGTATGTATTTTTAAAATTAATAAACTTCTGCAATATTCCCCCAAGCCAGTTACAGAAGAGACACCACTCGTCTTCCACAGACTAGCTAGAAACTCACACCCCAAACTGAGTAACGCTGAGCCCAGTTACAGGAGATGCATGGGCTCTGTCCTCTTATCTCCTTCCCCAGCAGTTCTGTGGTCCCTCATTAAGTGCAGCCCAACATCTCTGCAAAAATGATCCTTGCTAGCAAACTGAGGTTTGTAACTGCTGTGCTGATGGCAAGAGGCTCGGCTAAGAGAACAAACGCTATAAACTGAATCCCAAGGGAAAGGAGGGAACACAAGAAACAACAACAACAACAAAAAAAAAAGCCTTAAAAAATACTTTAGAAGCAAGTGATTTACATCCAATTGTTCTGCTAATTACAAATACATTTACAACTGTTGTCTAAAACTGGTTACTTGTACATATCACTGCCTAGGCAAAATAACTTTAAAATATTACTGCATTTTCCCACTAGTAATCTATAGCTCAGCCCACGTTATGCTATATTATGTTTAGTTAGGAAGAGTCTACTACACTCTTCCCTATAGCACAAACTTCTCCCATTTTAGTGGAACCCTGTATATAAAGCATTTTAGGCAGAAAGACATATATCAGGAAGAAAATGAGTTTTCCAGACAAGCTGTATTACTCACAAGGTAGGCGATTCTTGAAATAACCATACTATCTCCGCAGAGTTGTCGTGAGGGTTAAAGATGGTATAAAGAAAGCATGGATAAGGCTGTCTGGCATCATAGCTAGTTATTTCACTCATCATCATAAGATGAGTTGATCTTTTTAAAACAGCTTTACTGAGATATAATTTACATACCATAAAATCTGCCCATTTTTAGTATAATTCAATGACTTTTAGTACATTTACTGATTTGTACAACCATCACCACAATCTAAGTGGATTAGATCTGAGACTAAATTCCTATGGTTTAACTTTACTTGTCATTTAAAATTAGTGAGGCAAAAACTGTCAATGTCCTCAAGTTCAAGGATAATGAAAGAGGCTTTGTTTACTTAGTCACTTTGGTTTCCCACCTTCTAAGGGCGATGGGCTAACTTTAAGCCTCACTTAAGAAAAAAAAAAAAAGGATAGTGTTGTTGACAGCTTCACTGTCCTTTTCACAACTTGGCAACCTGACCAAGCCACAAAGGACACTCAGCTTCTCACTTCAACTCAGCATCACACAGGGGAGGGCAGGTCACAGAGGCAGAAGGATGGGTCAAACCTGTCAGAAGTTTCGAATAATTATTAAGATATTGAGAGACACTACTTGTGGGGCTTGTACTTTGTGCTAGGTGCTTAACACACCAGCTCTTCTAGTGCTGGCATTATTCCACCTGTATGGATGTGGGGGAGATGAGAACTGGACTCCACGGCAGTCAAGCATCTTCCCCTGGTATCCTACAGCTCATTAGTGACAGAGCAGGAGTAAGCCACTTTGCAGATGAACAAAGCAAAAAGCAAAACTCTCAGAATTAAAGCCACATGCAAGTAAGTGCCAAAGGCAGGGCAGAACCCCCGACTCCAGAGCCCACACCTCTTTCTGCTCAGCAGAGCCAGAAGGGGCAGAGACCCAGATCTGCTCCTGAGACAGAGTGCCACCGAAACCTCCCATCCCTGGCAGCGGCCAGTACTCACGGCACTCCTGCGCAGCCCTGATGCACAGCTCCTCTGCAGTGTACTCTCCGCTGCTCAGCCGCAGGGGCTCCCTGTCCGACAGATAGAAGATCACTTCCACCCCTGGCTCAGGGGCCTCCAGATTCACCTCGGTCTTCTTGGAGCTCCTCATTTTAGCACAGAAAGCCATGGCATTGCAGTCCTCTTTTATATTTAGATACTGTTGCGGGAGAAAAACAAGGCTTTGTGGTCACTCTACATGCTCGATGTTCATGTGGCAAAAGAGAGTGCTGCGAGGGTAAGCAAGCAGAAACGCTTGGTACCGGGTAAGAACCTCTCCCCGCCCCTTCCCTTCCTGAAAACCAAACGTGTCAGAATTTACAAGAGATGAAACCATGGAAAATAATTATGCATACTAATTAATTAATTACAGTCAGACCATATTTTCAAAAACCAGAATAACTTTAGACATGGCCTGAATTTATTTTCTCTATTTGCACACAAGTTGTAGCCGACAAATGTGGTCATTCTGGAACCAATGATGTTAAGGGATTATTAGTTACTAATTCTGCTGTTACCTCTACTGAAATCATATAACTTTTGAACAGACCTAAGGCAGGAATTACAGTGCTTTAATTTTATTTCTATCTCTCACTAAACAGCAAGCTTAGAGAGGGCATGAACCAGGTCGTATCCATCTTCACATCCCCATCTGAGATAGTATGCAAAATATGACTACCAACACATGTTCATAAGTCACACGGAAGAGTCATGAGAATGAATGATTGGACCCAGGTTCCCATTACTCCCCGGGCAGGCAGGAAAATGGGCAGCACCCTGTCCTGCCTTGCTCTGGAAAGGTCTGAATCCACAGTGAGAAGCTTGCAAGTAAGACATTCATACGCGCACCCTCAAAAGGGAGGGCAACTAGGTCAAAGAACCGACCTCAGCAACTCAGCCCTGGGCAAGGCCAGACAGGGGAGAAACAAGGGAAAGCCCTACACATCCTTTCTTCCCCCTGCCCCAACACCAGTGGCCTACAAACCAACCTCCCTGACCCCATGCCCCTACTTTCTTCCTGCCTGCCAACCCAACCAGCACTTAACCCCCAAAGTAATGTCTCTATAACATCTATCAGGTCCTCCAATGGCTTCCCATTAAGCTACACATCAATTCTCAAACTCTGAACCAGGGCCCTCCATCACCTGGCCAGTCAGCCTCACCAGCTTCATCTTCTATCACTCCCAGCTGAAACCCATATTGTTCTTGTACCCTCCCCTACCCCAGCGCTGCTTCTCACCCTCCTGCCTTCACTTACGCTGATTTCTCTACAGGAATACTTTCCTCTTATCCCTTTCACGGCAAACTTCAGCTTTCTTGAGGACTCAGCTCAGATATCATCTCCTCCAGGAAGTCTTCTCTAAACCTCTGTCCCATTCCCTAAGTTCTAGGCTCTCTCTTCTGTGCTCCCAAATGCATCCCACTGCACTAACCACAGGAAATATGACCATCAAACTCATGTGTCTGTCTGCCATTCTCTCACTTGCATGTGTTATGAGTTCCCTGGGGACAAGGACTGTGCCATTCATCTCTGTATCCCCAGCAGGAAGCACACAAACTTACACACAGAGGGTGAGCTGGTGGAATGACCCAAGGAAGCTCCCTCAAAAGAGAAAAGTCATATAGGGCAGACAGCAGTCACAATTCTCTCACCAAATGCATTTGCTAAGTCTATTAGCTGCCCTGGTGAGGTGAGATGCTCAAAAGAGGAAAATGAATCAGGTATGCCTCAATGCTACAAAATGAGAGGCATTTGATTTTAATTGTTTAACTTCTAAAGTAAATCTGAAAACCAGAATCTTCTGGAAACCTAGCTGAAAGACTAAGCTTATAATCTACCTTGACATTCAGATCAGGCAAGACCGCTTGAAAACCCAGCACTGAGCCCCCAACCCCACTCCACAATGAAAAATCAAGATGTAAAACAAAGTAGATAAAAGCCTACTTCACAATGTAAGTTTTGTCCTTGAGATTCTTTATAGATATGACAGGGAAAGAATTCAATGGCACTGTTATATCCTTTAACCCCAGGGAAATAAATCAAGCAAGTATGTACAATTATACATTTACAAGATGTGTCATTGTTTGAAACAGAAAAAAACACAATTGACAATGTCCAATAGGACAGGACTCACTAAATACAATAAGGCATATCAACACAAGGGACTACTGTCCAGCTGTTAAGAAGGATGACATAAAGCTATATATCATCAATACTGAAAGATGTACATGACATACTGTAAAGTGAAAGCAGCACAATATGGGCATTACAGCTCTTTTGATTATGCATATTAAATCTGGAAGAACATACAAGAAATTGTTAACAGTGGTGAATATCTGGGAGAGATCATAAGGGAACTTTACTCTGTACCTCCTATACTTTTGTAATCTTGAGATTTTCTTTTTTTTTTTTTTTTCCCAACAAACGCACTCAACATTGGGAATGAATAAAAATATCAACTTTTAAAGATTAAAGGCAATAGTATAGATAGCCCTACAGGTACAAGATCAAAGTCTCCTTATTGTTTTTAAAAGCTAGATATTCTCCTTGTTTTCTTTTTAAAAAATATGCAAATCTACATACCTGCATTTATTCGGCTGTCCAGTGTTCCTCAAAAAGCAGAATGGATTTTCTTCTCTACTTTCTGAAGCCCATTCAGAGCTGAGCTAAAGACAAAAATAGATAAATAAATAAATCGGCTGCAGAGGTTAATTGCTTCTGAAACAAAGAGGACACTTTCATTAAGGAAGTAGCCCAAACCATAAGCCGGCAGGAAAAAGCATTTGGGAGGAAGAAGGAAAAAAAACAAAAATAATAAAAAAAAAAAAGACCGAGGCCATCAAGAGGACAGAGAGATATCTTAGTGTGTAAACATCAAAGATGATATAATTTCATTGCTTCGGGAAGTCAGAGACTTTAGCTCCCTGGTGTAGCATGCCCATCCAACGTAAGTGAAGACTGTGTTGACAACCCTCTCCTGATGTTGTGAACAGCAGTTTGGGATGTCCAAAGATGTGCCCTTTTATTTCCCATTTTCTTTAGAATCCCCCTCTCTCAACATGGTCTACACACACACACACACACACACACACACACACACACGCACACACGCACACACGCAGTGCTGTGTTATCTTAAAAGCTTTCCTTATTGCTTCTCACAAATTCTTTTTCAACAGTAGAATCGAATTATTTTTGCAAGGAAGAAGCTACAACCTTAGTGATTCAAAATTGCTTTCCAAGTTAACAGTGATTACTGCCTCAGTTTTCTGTCTGGTCATTCAACACTGTTGTATCAGAATCCAGTTTAGGAAGAGCATAGTCCCGGGCAGTCCACGGCAGTGGGGGGCCAGCTGTGCGGGTCATCAGGAGAGAGAGGAAGATGAGGGATGGGTTACCTCTCAGGCTGTGAAGCCAGCATCTCACGGGGCCTTACAATCGAAGGTGGGAGACACCACAGATGAAATGCAAAAGCAGCCTAGACAGAGTGAGAGTATCACAACGTCATCCTCTGGGCCTCCTGCTAGCTCTGGTAACCAAGGCTGGCAAGGACTAGTTTGGGAAGGCTTTCTGCAGTGAGTGAGACAGGCAGAAGTAACGATGGGGGGACAATTTTAACAAGATTCAGAGAATATAAATCATTACACCTTCAGCTTTTTAAAAATTAATATAATCAATTGTTTTAATTATGTGAAAAGACACCCTGCCCTGCATCAAAACAGCAATTAGAAACTAGCTACGTGCTAATGCCTTGCTTCAGCTCAGAACAGGGCTTCAAATGCTACATTCAGCAGCTTCGTCACCACCACACAAGCTATGCATGCAACAAAATTACACTTGTACCCCAAAATTTATACCAAAAACAAGTATTTTTCAGCAGCTCTCCATGCAAGAAACTAACCTAGATCAGGAGGCCGCCATGAAGAGCAATATGGTCCCTGCCCACACGGAGCTTACAGTCTATAGGAATAATGGGATCAAATAAACATGTGCAGAAAGAGGTCATTACAAAGAGCTAAAATGCTCTGAAGGAAAAACAGAGAGTGTACAGCAGAGGGAATGTGGTCTAGTCTGGGGCTCAGGAGGGAAGGTACATTGAGCTAAAACGTAAAGAACGTCCACAGGGAGGCCGGTCATGAAGCCAGAAGGGAGAAGGCAGCCTCGGCAAAAGGATCAGCATGTGCCAAAAAGGCCCTGTCAAAGGAGGGAGCTAGCCTGGTCTCTCCAGCTGCATAAACAGGGAAACCCGCTATAATACTCCTTTTTACACCTGGGCACAGAACAGCACTAGTGAATTCATCGGCAGGACTTGCTAACGGCAAGTCGGAGCCTTTCTGCCCCAGGTTTCCCTGCAGCACACCATCATCTGCTGCTGCCAAGGATGAGTGAAAATAGACCAGAGGGCTTGTCTCAAGCCAGGAAAGGGACACAGACTCAGTCTTCTAGAGCAGAGAAGACCTGTAAGTCCCACCAGCCCCAGGCTCCTTTCAGACAGGCTACCATATAAACCTTTTCAAAACTTACAAAGTTTTTTGATATGTACCATCAGACCCTGTGCTACTTGAACTTAGGAGTCAAGGAGTTTCTCTTGTCCTCACGTAAGATTCAAAGGTCAGACTAAAATCTCTAAGATTCTTCTAGACCTAGGATTCTATGAAAATCTATAATTGGGGAGAGTTTGATTTTCTTAACATTATTTCTCTACAGCAAGCAACACTTTATTGAAATCACATTGTATCTAATCTTCAAAGTGACCTCCAGTATTACTGGACAGGACAATAAGATGGTATAGATTTGTGATGCTTAGCCTAGAGATTAAACTATTCGAGAAAACAAGATTAGCAACAGAATTTCTAGACAGTATGTACTTACTATGATGTTTTTGTATGCTGATTCAGTAACAAAACCTCTGCTCTCAGGGAATTGACATTCTAATTATAAAAATAAAAAACACCCACGTAGCACTTAAAAGACATGGTAGGCACTGTTCTAAGCACTTTGAATCTAGGACTGCTGGTGCACTTTACATGAAATGACTACCGTCCTCATTCAGCATAACAAGTGTTTTTTAGTGCTACAGAGTCTGTGTAATGGCTTCATCCAAATAACATTTCTTCCAAAATAAACCAGATAATGTGATCTAGCTGATTATTTTTAGAGCAGGTAGAAATGGAGCAAGATTAGTTTATAAACACTTTGGATAATTCCAAGAAATCAAGTTTCCTACAAGATACAAAAGGAAAATCGTCAATGCTAGAAAAACTGACCAGTAGAAATCACAAAATATCCTTTAAAAAGAATATGATTCGCTGTACTCAATTCCCAACTCAAATGAATATAAAGACACTTTGAAAATGGGAAGGATAAAGATGAGTAATCAAAAGCTTTTTGATGATAGCAGTGAGTTCTTCTATCCTAATTTATCTATAAAATTTTCAAGGATTTGAAAGAAAACACCTTTCTTTCGGTGACAATTACTTTCGTGGCTCAATTTCGTAGATGCTGCTTTACATGAAAAAAATCAGGGAAATTTTGTAGATTACTCAAGTTTCTTTAGTTTATCACATTCTATGCAACAGACAAGTAGATCTGATACTTTCTGAATAAGGGAAAAGTGAAAGAAACACAGTTCTGTTGAGTCAGAACAAAGCCTCATTGCAATAGATAAAATACAACAAATATTATCCAAGATGCAAAATTCCAGAAATCTCTGTCTAGAGAGACTGAAACGCTCTTAAATTTTCAAGGACATCTTTTGAAATACTGGTATCTGTGCAAGGGAAGAATATAAAATTAAATTTTGGACAGTGGACAAAAAAATAAAAATAGACCATTTTAATGTTCATAAATATGCTCATCAGAATGTTACTGCTTTTGTCAAGGGCCACTAACACCAGATTTATAACAGCAAAAATAGACAAGGTGACAGCTGAAATCAATGACAAGAATCAAAATAAAATGTTGTAAGTACATGACTATTTTCACTAAAGAAACCATCACACCTACAATGAGTTATTTTATATATGCCTTAAAGGAATCAAAACTTGTGATCTGTGAAGTGGAAATACAAATAAAATGGCGATTAATTAAGTTGTCCACTCAGAAAAACTGAAAAAAGAAAAACATGTAACTTAGAAAATGCTGTAAAATCATCTGCTTAATACCATAAAAAATTTTAACACCACAGATCTTAAACTATTCCAGCAGGCCCCAATCCTAAGGTTGGTGAGGAAAGCTAATCAACAATGTAAGCTACACAAGGAGATGGATTTTGTCTCTTTTGTTTAGTGCTTTATCCTCAGCACATAGTTGGTGATCAGTAAGTTAAATAATAGTTGTTAAATCCAAGATAAAGGTAATAAAGTGCACAGCAACATTATGCAATGTGATCCAGGATGTATAAGTTCTCACTGACTCTATACAACTAACAAGTGTGACTATGAACAAGTCATTTTAATACCCGAGCCTATTTCTTTCACCACTAACCAAGAGGGAACACCCTGCTTAAAGGGTTGGTTTAAGGATCAAAAAGATCTTTCAACAGGAAGCTGAGGCAGGAGGATCACTTGAGCCCAGGAGCTCAAGTCCAGCTGGGGCAACACAGCGAGACCCTGTTTCTTAAAAAAAAAAATCTTTCAAAAAGTCTTCATCAAGCACTTACAATGCCTTTTTCAAGGGAGGCTATAGAGGTAAAAGTGCTCAGAAAGGTGTTAGGTGTTGAAGCAATATAACACAGTCTTTATGGCAAAGGACTTAACATGGGCTATGAACCTGCTTAGAAGAGCAAAGAATAAATAGGGATTCTGAGCAAAAGCCTGGTTACAAATCAAAGCCCCGTTTCATAAGGCTCAGATGACACAGCAGAGCAGTTAAGAGCATGGGCTGGCATCAGACTGACCTGGGTTAGAATCCTGGCTTCTCCACCTACTAACTACTGTAATCTTAGGCAAGTTATTTAATATTCCTAACTCTCAATGTTCTTTGTATAAGTGGGGAGATTAAAATAGCACTTATCTCATAGGGCTTTTAAGAGTTAAACGAGTTAATGCATATAAAATGCCTAACAGAGTTGAGCATGCAGTAAGCACTCCTATTTTGACCATAATTTCTGCTAAATTGATTACAGCTTGATGGAATACAGTTCCAGTCAAGGAGAATAAAACCCAGTATGTACTAAGTATCTCCAACATCTTATGCATGGAGTTAGGCACGTACTTGATTCTCATAAAAAGCATGAGAGGTTTTAGGCTAATCAGTGAGAGGGCCAGGAGTCAAACACGTGACTCTGATTCCAAGGACCTTGCTCTGTCCACGGGGGGGAAGAACAGCTCTAAAATGTTCCCATTACCAACATCACTGTTTCTCCGGCTTTTTAGTATTTTCATAGTCTAACATCTACCTAGGAGACCGATCTTGTTCCACTGCAGTAAACCCTCCGCCCCAAGACTGAAAGAACTGTCACTAAAAAGATCATCAAACGCCCCTGCTTTGTCCGTGTCTAGCCCACAGCTAGCACGCTGCTCTAGCACCACCACTGCAGGTATGGCAGGAAAAGTCTGGTGGCACGTGGCACAGGCCCACCCCACGTAGACATATTACCTCCTTGAAACTTAACTCACACAGCCAGCAGGGAAACTGTTTTTTCAGCCACGCCATCAGCGGCTTCACACCCACAGAGCCACGAAAGTGACTTGCGTCTGTTGCTCTCGGGCCCCCACTGCTCTGCCAGGCCCTGGAATAACGGTCCTTGTGATGAAAGCATCACAAGATACTATAAAGCTGATGGATTCCAGCCAAAAAGCCGACATCATGCAAATATAAAATCTGCCATTTTTTCCAGTCAGCAAGTCAGAATTATGGCTTTTCTATATGCCACTCTGCCACACAGAATAACTCACTTCTAACTATAGCAGCAATTCCAGGAATACCCCGGAACCGTAAGTGCTGCTTCATTTACAATAAACTAGGGATGATCAAACAATCAATGCCAACTCAATGATTCAGGGCTCTGCACTGCTCCCAGTGAGCCTGCTTTCCTGAGAGACAGCTTCTGATCAAAGTAAACACAATACTTGGCTTAATTAAAGTCAGTAAGTGTCTTTCTAAAAGCCACATGGTACCAAGTTACTTTGCTAATTTTTCTTTTTTTTTTTTTTTAACTTTTTCTTCTTTTAAACGAATGATCACTAATACATCTATAATGTTATTAAACAGCACAGACTGGAAGATTTAGTGAAGACATCCACATCTGCATCCCAGGGGGAAAAACATGGTGGCAGAAGTGGACACTCAAAACATGGGAGGTGGGGACAATGGTCTGTCTTTACTGCATGTTGCTTTCTAATCATTCATTCCAAAAATACTTACAAAGCACTTGTGCCACTGAAATAAAGCTTTGCATTTATACAGTACTTTATGGCTTAAAAAAAATGCTTTCACGTCTATAACCACATTCAAGCCTCACAGCCCCTTCACAGATTACTCAGGTCGGAGGTTCTCACGGTCAACCAGCCAGTGAGTGGCAAGACTAGGTCTCAAACATGTTTCTCAGCCTCCAGCCTCAATGCCCTTTCCATTTACCACCCTGCCTTGGGCAAGGTGCAGGGATTTGGGGAAATCCAAAGAAGCAGCACAAATAAATTCGAGCACACCAAAAGCCTTACAGTGTATTGATAGCTGGTAAGACTAACGCAGCCATGGGGAACCTCAGGGAAGAGGCTGTAGAGAGAATGCCGAAAGACAGACATTAAGAATGCTCTCGGAAAGGGAGTGACCAGGGGATCTGCTCCTGGTTTTGAGAACTGGAGATTGAAAAAGACAGATAGGAAGGGTGCAGCTGTTCCAGGAAAGGGTCAGAAGGAAAGAAAATCATGAGGACAGATGTGCAGCAAAGAGTATGCAGATCAGGAAGGGAACAGGTGGACGGCGTGGAAAGGTGTGGCAGAGTCTGATGGAGGACAGAGTTTGTGAGCCAGCTTCTTCCTGCAGGCAGTAAGACAAATCACCAACCAGAAAGAGGCTCAGGTTCCAAACTAGCTCTGCTAGGACCTGCCTGGTCTTGAGCAAGCCTCTTAAGTTCTCTGAGCTCAAATTCTGCATAATGAACTACTATTAGATGATCCCCAAAGTTCCTTACAGAAGTAGTTAGAAGCCAGTCCTGGAGTCACCCTAACCTGGGTCCAGATCCCAGCTCTACCACTTACTGTCTGGGTGACCTTAGGCAAGTTTCTTAACCTGTCCGGGTTTCTGTTTCCTCTGAAAAATAGGAATAATAAAAGTATCTACTTCACAGGGTTGTTGTGATGATTTCTCCAAATCTCTTACGCTAAAATAAAAAGCTCACACCCATTAGGAAATCAGTTTTCTGTGAGTATACACAAGGCTTTTAAAAACTTTTAAATTAAAAAAAAAAAAAACCCCAACTTACAAATGTTCAAAACCATATTATGCTACACCCTAACACTAATAATTTGTATTTCAAAAATGTCATAATGCAAAAGACATAGAATCTCTTACCACTGTGCCATCTGACAAAGCTTGAAGATAATCATTTAAAGGAATGCGCAGGAAATAATCCCGAATCCTCTTGTCCCTTATTAAATTTTACTAATTTACTTGTGTGTCTACCACACATTGACCTACTTCCTCTGAGTAACAAGAAGACATGAATATGAAATTCCATAAGAAATGAACGAAAGATTGGAGCTGAAGACTTTAGTGCTTGCTTTTTGCCTATTAACCAGATAACTAGATCTGCCTTATTGATGCAGCATGGGGTTCTTTTTACCTAAAGATGTCTTTTTTGGTAATAACAAACATGGTTTTTTAAAAAGCCTGGTTTTTCTCAATATACCTTAATGGGTTTTAAATTGTTTCCTATCTGGTCAAGTTGAGATTTTTAAGAACTTCGTTTTTAATTTGTACTAAAAGTTTACAAGTTGATTTTTTCAAAAAAGTCAACAAACTGCAAGCACCTGTTAATAAAGGTCTTAAATAACAAAAATAATAAAATTTACCTTATATTCCCTAGTTTTATTATTATTTTTTTTTTTTGAGACTGGGTCTCTGTCACCTGGGCTAGAGGGCAGTGGCGTCCTCATAGCTCACTGCAACCTCAAACTCCTGGGCTCAAGCAATCCTCCTGCCTCGGTCTCCTAAGTAGCTGAGACTACAGGTGTGCACCACTGTGTCTGGCTAATTTTTTCTATTTTTGGCAGATACAGGGGTCTCACTCTTGCTTAGTCTGGTCTTGAACTCCTGAGCTCAAGTAATCCTCCTGCCTCAGCCTCCCAGAGTGCTAAGATTACAGGTGTGAGCCACCATGTTTGGCCTTATTCCTTGTTTTTATTTAATGTGTATACCTTCCAAGCTCAACACGAAACAGTGAGGTATATTTCATTTGGAACTCCTTTGATTCCAGAATATCATTTCTTTCTTTCACCAACATGTAGCCTGTGATGTTTCAACACAAACAGCTAAGATCCACTATACAATGCCACACTCACAGCAGAGTTTTTCCTCCCAGAAAGCTCTTTGGTTAGTTACCTCCTAGATCCATAGAATGGTGCCACAAAGATCTAGAAAATGTAGAAACTATACCGCAAAGCATGGAAGATCCATTTTTAAATTCTGCCAATAACCACTATTCTTACCCATGATTTATTCCCACAGTCCCCAGTTTCTAACTTTGCGATCACATCTAGTGATGCTTCACAGTACCTAGAGAATTCAAAACCCATTCTTGGTACTTTGCATCTGTGCAAAATTTACCATGTATTTCACAGAAATAACCATTGTGAATGAGGAGAGGAGTTCAGTGCATGACCATCAATGGGAACTTAGGGAAGGCTGGGAAGCTATTCAAGTCTTGGAGAAAGTTAGCAGTCTTCAGTTGTTAATATATTTCTCTACCAATGAACTGGAAAAGGTGATCAGATGTAGTTGTCCCTTCTCAAGAAAAATGCTCACTTTCCACTCTACACGTAAGAAGGCAGAACCTCAAGGAGACACTTTTTGCACCCTTGAAGTCCCAAGCAGGTCCAAAGCCATGTCTACATCCATAATTCTTTTATCATATAGCCATCATCTAACAGACAACACTTGAATTTAGCCAAACTGGCATCCATTTCATAGCACCAAACTATTTAGTGGCAATGCCTGGTCTTCTTTCATTCCTATTAATTTTTCTTAATTTTGGTGGAGAGGTGGTGTAGTACAGACTTCAGCCATGGAGCTTTTTTTTTGTCTCTCCTTTCTAGGGAATAAAAGTGTAGAGAGGATGGGAGGATAATCTGCTAAGACTACTTAGCAATTAGTGGGGGTAAATATCATGGTAGGATATAAATGACTAATTGGGCTAAATATAACTACTAGGAGGAATCATCACTTGCTCTTGGACATCATTAAATAAGTAAAACAAACCAAAACTCAACATGTAAAGCCTGCAAGGCACAGCTCAGTGAGAAGAAAACAACGCGGGAAAAGATTACCAAAGAAGAGTTAGTCACTCAAGAACGTGACGTGGTAATAATACATGACTAACTGCCAAGCACAGGACACACCTGACCAAGGCAAAAGAGCACGTTTGGAGAAAGTGTGGGCTTGGGGCTGGTGTGGTTAGTCTGATGCAGAAGACTTCAGGGAAAACCAGCATAGTGGTGTTAAACATTCAGGCCAAACTTCGTAGCTGGAATCAAAAACTTTCAACTTTCAGTGATTGTTTTCTCATTTGCAAATAAGGATAATAGTAATTACTTTACAGGATTGTTTAAACTCTGCGGGAAAAAAATATATATATAAAGAGGTAGAGTAGAACATGTTGCTCCATGAATTAATATTAAACGTGTTTTGGGACAGGATTTGTCTTAAGAGTCTTACAGAGCTTTGCCCTGAAAGAATATGTGAACGTGTTGGTTTGCATTTCGAATGCTGTTACACTCGGAAGGGCATCTCTGAAAGGCAGTAGTGGCTGTATCCCACGAGGTGCTGCGTTTCTCAGACCTAAAGAATTGGATTTGCTTTGTAAAGCACAAGCGAATCTGTTAAAAACCATAGGCTGAGAGCTGACAATGGAGTGCCCTCCGGAACAAACAGCTTCCCGGAACGACACCTTCCCGAATGGCTAAAAGCAAAGCTTTTGTTTAAACCACTCTAGACTACCTGTCTCCATTCACAATAACCTAATAAACATGGAGCTTACATATCTCTGTTTAACCCCTCTGTTTAAATGATAAACTTACCTTAGAATTTAGAAATTAACCTTTGAAAGACTTTATAACCGTTTGCTCACGTAAATAGAATTAGTTAAAGAATCTGCAGAGGTCTTCTGTAAAAGCCTTTTGAAAATCTGTTAACCGGAGAGGAACTGCCTGCTGTTATGTAAATCTGTTACCCCTGACAATTGTTCACTATTTCCTACAAGTTACCATGTAAGACCTCATTCAGGGCTTTTGAGACCACCGGAGAGGTCTAAGCCCCCTGAGCTCCCGCTTTGCCTATAATCTTTATAAACTTATAAAATTATATCTTTGTCTCAGTGTATTCTTTTATTTCTTCCATTTTCCATTTCTCTCTATTATTTTCTTATCCCTTGCAACTCTACCAAAGGGACCCGGTTTTTTCCAGGGAACACTGGCCACGTTCCCCGCAGAACAACTGGCCCACAGTGGGCCTGTGATACTGTCACCCCTACGGAGGAGGGGTGGGACTTGGCCTGGGAGAGGAGGATGCAAGTAGAATGAGAACAGGAGCAGACGGAACATTCCACATAACAGGAACGTGAAGAAAGCAAAAGAAGGAAAAGAGGAGTGTAAAACACTTGCGGGGAGACTGAACAGAAGTCACTGTGTAGAAGAGAAGGAGATGAGGTAAGGAAGAAAGCTGGGGCCAGGTTATAGGGGACCACAAATGCCCCACTACGGAGCCCGGACTTTCCTTGAGGAGACAACTCCCAAGGAAAACCCAAACCCCTGGACTCACAGGAATTCCTCAGACGCAAGAAAGCCCCCGGTCTGTGAAGGTGTGCTGAATGGGGTGGGGTTCACCGACACAGGATATGATGCGGAAAGACACAGGCACAGGACACTTGGCATTCACCTGTGAAAATAATATCCTGTTTTTTAAATATTTTTTTTTTTATTTTATTTCAGCATATTATGAGGGTACAGATGTTTAGGTCATGTATGTTGCCCTTGCCCTTCCCTGCCCCAAGTCCTTAATGAATCATCTAGTCCTTGATGGATATTTAGACACTGTACACTGAGACGAGACAATAAAAGTTAACCAAGCAAATCACTCGAATATTGCTACTGGTAAGACCTAATCTGAATATTCATTTGGGGGATCCATACTTTCACCCCACCTGTCTACGCACACAAACACACACACACTCATATACACACGCAAAGAAGAAACTCCTTTCTTTGAAAAAATAAAATGAGAAGCTAGAGGTTTTCTTCTGCGAATCATGATGGGAATGAGTCAGAAAGAAATTTCCCAAAGCTGTTGTCCTCCTGGCTGAAGAGTCTGGTGGGGACATTTACTAACAGCACAGGGGGCATGGACATTCTGCTGCTGGTGATTCATCCTCCTCCGCGATGCAGTCAGAGGGAGGAACTCCTGGGGCTGCCCTTGGGAGTCATGATGAATTATTTCTGTAACATCTTGTCCTTGGATAAAAAGGAAAGCAGAAATCAGAGGCCAGGAGGCCATCTATTCCTCAGTAGAGTTGTTTACACAGCCCTGCTTTTCTATTATCCAGAATTCAGCATTCTGGACAATTGATAGACATAAGGTACCTGTGTTTCCAGGGATATGAATATGGCAGAATGCACAAAAATCATGTTGAATAGAATTTTATCTGCCCTTGATGGTTCAGAAAACCATTATCAGAACTTCTGAGTCCCTGGAATGATGATTTTGACCAATTTTCATTTTACAAGCCTGTGAGGTATAGCATGAGGGTGTGGGGGAAATTCTGTTAGTGGAGTTTGCATTTAAAAGTTCCCTTGTACTACTTTTCAGTTAACACACAATCTCCTCGAGCTTACATGAATGTTTTATCAGCTCACTGAGCTCTCTGATGTATGCCCAGCCAGGTATTCCCTGAACATGTCTGATCCTGGCCAAAACTGCTTTGTCCAGTACATTCCAGCTGTACACACAGCTAATAGGAGCAGAAACATGGCACAAACCCAGGTCCTTATATGCCAGATCTCATGGCTCCCACATTGCACCAATAAATATTAATAAAGGCACTTCTGCCTTTTTAGCCTTTCTCCAAATGAATACTAAAAGAGCAAAGTCAGCTTAACTGCTCACGACCATTGACTAACACAAAAATCAATAAATATAATTTTGTATGTTTTTACATTTTACAAAGCACTTTTAATACATGATCTCGATCCTCACAAAAATGTGAAGTATCATTCCTCTTATTTTACTCACAAGCAAACTAAAGCTTAGAAATACTAAGTGACTTGTGAAAGATCACAGGTATGTATGTATGTACTTATTTATTTATTTGTTCATTTGTTTATTTATTTATTTATTTAGAGACAGAGTCTCGCTTTGTTGCCCCGGCTAGAGTGAGTGCCGTGGCGTCAGCCTAGCTCACAGCAACCTCACACTCCTGGGCTCAAGCAATCCTTCTGTCTCAGCCTCCCGAGTAGCTAGGACTACAGGCATGCGCCACCATGCCCAGCTAATTTTTTCTATATAATTTTAGTTGTCTGATTAATTTCTTTCTATTTTTAGTAGAGACGGGGTCTCGCTCTTGCTCAGGCTGATTTCGAACTCCTGAGCTCAAACAATCCGCCCGCCTCGGCCTCCCAGAGTGCTAGGATTACAGGCGTGAGCCACCGCGCCGGCCTCACAGGTATTTATTAAATAGAACTCAAATCCAAGTCATTAGGAGACAAAGGAAACGGAAATAAATAAAAAAAAAAAAAAAAGAAAGGACAAATGATCACGGTGAAAAAGTGGAATTTCACTAAATTAAAATAATAGCATGCCATTTTTATCCACCTAGTCAGTAAAGCTGGTGTTGTAGTTGTTTTTAAATGTAAATACAAGCCTGGATTAGGCAGAAGTATAAATTACTGTCACCTTCAAACCATAAAAGTTATTTAGACTCGCAATAAATATAAACATTCAACACTGTAGAAAGATATCACGGAAAAGCAGATGTTCCCTCTCTACTTCCCAGAGATAGTCACTGTTCAGTTTCTGGTACAGGTTGAGCATCCTAAATCTGAAAGTCCAAAATCCTCCAGTGAGCATTTCCTTTGAACGATATGTCAGCACTCAAAAAGTTTCATATTTTGGAGCATTTTGGATTTTGGATTTTTGGATTTGGGATGTTTAACCAGTAAGCATAATTTAAATAGTCTCAAATCCAAAAAAAATCCAAAACACTTCTGATCTCAAGCATTTCAGATAAGGGATACTCAACCTGTACAACCTTCCTGGAGGACAATGTAGGCCCACGTGCCAATCTGGACTTTAAAATCCCCATTCTGATGCAGCAACCCCACAAAACATTAAGGGAAAAAGGTTACAAAATAGCTTATACAGGATGATCCTAGCTATGTTGCATAGGCATATACGTAATCCTAAAAAGAGGCGGGGGGAAATGGATGGCAAGAAAGATACTAGAAGAATAAATTACCTGCATTAACAGTGATTATTGCAAGGTGCTTGTGAAATTAGTGGTTACTTCATTTTGCATACTTCTAAAGATTTTCTATGTGCTCTGCAACAAATATGTGTTACTTCTCTAATGAGGAGGAAAAGGTAATTTCCCCAGTTATACAGGAAATTAGGGCTGGGAGTAGGGGTTCTAGAGAGCTAATTTCTAGTCCACTATTTAAGCTGTCATATGGATATATCTATCATTCCACCGGCTGCAACAGTTCAAGAGTTACTAGCAACCCAAACCAATTAAGAGATGGGACAAGGTAAAATGTAATTATGTGCCAATGGTGGCAGAGATATTAAGTGCTATGACTTCAGAGGAGAAAGAGATCATTCTAGCACAGAATGATTCCAAAGGATTTGTAAGTCAGAGATCTGGGAAGGAAAAGAAGAGAGGCGAGATCCATTCCAGATGAAAATAAAGGTCCGAGCAAAGGCAGTAGGCAGAACATTGCCAAGCATGTTCTAGGGACAATAAGCAGAAGACATAAGCATTCCATGAAGAGACGTAGGAGACAAGACCTAGGAAGCAGCTGGGGTCAGAATGAATGAAGAGACGATGCTACAGTGGACAGAGGTCTTGGAGTCGTACACACTGCAGACACATCCACCTGAGGAGCAAATCCTAATCTTTCTCTTAGCTCCACCCACTTCTCTCCCAGACTACAGCAACAACCTTCTGATAAATTCCTGCCTTCCTTCTCGGTCTCCACGATGCAGCCAGTTCTGCTTCTAAACCACAAATCTGAAAATCTTATACTTGAACTCTTTTAGTTCCTACTCCATCTTAGGAAAGATGGCTTACAAGGCTACTTGTGATCAGCCTCTTGTGGCTCACCACCATTCGTACCCTGGACTTCTAATGTCCTGAGTTATTTGCAGTTCCTGTAATCCAGCACAACTTTGTCCCCCAAAGCTCCACTTTTCCCACTCGTCCTTCAGTTCACAGCTCAGGAATCACCTCTTCCATCAAGGCTTCTCCAACTGTCCCATCTGCCAAGTCAAGGCATCCGGACCGCCCTGTGCTTACCTTTGGAGCAGCACTTATAATCCTCTTCATAATTGCCCGTGGAATTATATCTTTGAGCTCCCTGAGGGCAGGAGCTATAGCTGTTATCTGGGTATAAACAGAACCAAACAACAGTGCTGGGGCACAACAGATAGTCAATAAATGTCTTTGGAAGGAACAAATGCCTGAACATTTCCTTTTCTAGGGTGCCTTCCCTAACCATGCCCATCTTCCTCCAGAAGTACTCCCCTAATCTATGCAGATACGATATACTAGTTACAGTCAATTCAATTCAGCCAGCAGGTGAAAAAAAACTCAAGTTCATGGTAGGTATGGACGAGATATTGGCTTCCATTACAGAAGAATTATTGATAAATTGGAACGAAAACTTAGACACAGTTTAAACAGTATTCTCTTATATTGCCTTATAATGGTGTTTAAATTTTTACTTATTTCTTAAAGTGTACAATTCAGTGGCTTTTAGTGTAATCACAAAGTTGTGCAACCATCACCACTAATTCCAGGACATTTTCATTACCCCAAAAAGCAACCCCATATCCAATATCACTCTCCATTCCTCCCTACCACACCCCCTGGCAACCATTAATCTATTTGCCTATTCTAGACATTTCATATAAATGCAATCATATAATATGCAGTCTTCTGTGTCTGCTTCTTTCACCTCACCTTGAATGTCTTCAAGGTTATTATCCACGTTATAGCATGTACTCGTGCTTCACTCCCTTTTATGATCTCGTGGTTAGGTACACAAGGTTTAGAATCATATCCTTGGGTCCTGATTCTGGCTTTTCAGTCAGGAAGTATGGCAACTGAGACATGTCCCTAAATCTCTGAGCCTCAGCTCCTTTATCTATAAAATGGCAAAAATACTAGCCCTATCTCCTAGTGTTGTCAGTATCATAAAGTCCTAGCCAGGGATAAAAAGACTATGTGGTAGGTGCTGTGACTGTAACTCTGAAAGACACTTCTTGTCATGAAAGCTATCTTAACACAACCCGCTCGTGTTCTAATCTACATAACTAACTCAGAGTCAGAAGTCATGTCCAATGTGTATTCACTCTACAGATCACTGCAATCAAAATCTAATTTGGGTTCTCTCCATGGCACATCTAACGCTCTTGGGAAAGTTACCAACTTGACTACAAGTTCCTTGACGGCAGACACAAGTTGATTTCTTCTCTATAACCTCAAGGCCAAGTTGGCTCTGAACCTAACAGGTATGTATTCTTCAATAATATTTACCGAAACATTACTACATGCTAGGCTCTGTACTAGATGCAGTGTTTAGGGTAAGGAACAAAAAAGACAAGGTTGTTTAAAACAGAAACAGATGTAACTTTTTAAATGTTGGTTTAATTCATGAATCAGAACCAGAAAATGTCATAGCCAGAGTGACATTAATGATTAATTCATTCAACCTACTCATATTACAAATGAGGACACAGACCAACAGAAGTTAAATGTCAAGCTCAACTTAAATGTAAGGATTAAGCTAGCATTCTGAAACCATGTTCTGCAAACTTGTACTTCGTAAAATGATATTAACTATTCTATACACATATCTTTCTAAAAAGGAGAGAAGAAAAATAAGGGCCCATATCCATAGCGAAAAGATTGAAGAAACACTAGTTAAACAAAGTTAAATAATATTTTTAATAGCAAGAGCTCTCAAGCCTTTAATATGTTAATAAGTGTAGTGAGTCATCAACTCTCAAATATTATTTGACTGAGGGACTTCTTTTTTCATGGAAAATATTATTTGAAAAAGTCTAAATCAGATGATCTCTATGTACTTTTTCATTTCTCAAATTCTACAAATTTATCTGAGAACATCAGTACCACAAGACCTTCTTTCCTGGGAAGATGACTTAATATACACCACAGTCTTCAGAAAAAGCATTCATTCATTCATTTATTCATTCACTTACAGTCATATTTTCTCTTTCTCTCTCCCCCACCCGCCCAAATTGGATACACACAACATGGGAATAAAATCTACGATTTCAGTATAATCACATCAGATTAAAAAGGTACTGAAAAAAGTTGGGGAAGAAGAGGGCATTTTTGCAATGTTAGGTGCGAGCAGGTGTTCTGGAAGGTAATGTCCAGCAAGAGTTACATTTACCTATTATTCAATAACCCAAACACCTGGGGAAAATCCTTGCAATTCTGATAACAGCAGCTGGGCACAAAGAAAATAACCCAAAGAGAAAGAGAAAATAAAAGTCACCCTCGGGAGCAGTGGAGGCTCCCTTCCCCCAACTCCCTCCCAAATGATTCTCTGCCTTTATTTGCCTGGGGCTTCTTGTTTTTTCCCCTTTGATCCACTTGATTTTCCTGTTTTTGCCCAGATCTTTTTGCAAGTCTTCTCTTCTCCCAACACCGCTGCTGCCGCGTGATCAGTTGAGTTATGTGACACGCTGGCAGCTGGCCACAGGGTCTTCCCAGAACAGAGCCCACTTCTCAGGAAACCCTGCCTCATTCCCAGAGTGAGGATGATGACAGCGGAGGGAAGGGGCAGAGAGCAAGACGATGGCAAGTTCCAACAGCTCCCCGAGATCTGGGAACCCAAGCAGAAGTCTGTTCACAAAAACAGACAATGCCAACTGTATCCAGTTCATATTTGTGCACATACATATTTTTTATCAAAATGTATCTCTACATGTGTCAAATATCAGTGTTAAATTTTTGAGTATGAGAACCCTGTTGACAGTAATAACTCACGCATCCCACTGCTACATGTTTTCTTGGATTAATAAAGACAGAAATAACCATATCAAAAGCAGACATTGTATGGTAGGCCCTCTGTAAAATTTCCCAAACATCCTCCTCATCTCCCCTTTACCCCCCAAGTTACATAACCTGCACACTGGGAACCTTTGCTATATACTAAATTTGCACACACCTCACCCAATCCATTGAAACAGATTTTCAGAATAAAGTGAAAAAGTGATTTCTGTACATAACTTCCCCCATTCCTATATTTATTCATGCAATTAAGCATTAAGTAACTTTCAGTGTGTGTTCATTTGTAGACTCTTACACGATCCCTACTACAGTGGAGCAAGGTCAGGTTCTAGCATCCTCATTCTCAGAGGCTGAAGCAAGCTCCCCCACTTCCCAATCTCCAAATGTTGGTGGCCCAAGGACTCAGACCTCCATCTTCACCTTTTCTCTATCTACACTCACTACAGAAGCAATCTCATTCAGCTGCATGGTTTCAATGCCACTTACATGCTGACAATGTCCAAATTTATATCTTAGAACTCCAGTCACAAATATTTAACTATCTCTTCAACATCTCTGCTTGGAATTCTAATAGGCATCTAAAGCATCGCCTGTACAAAAAACAACCTGGGATTCCTGCAATACCACCACACTCCTCCTCCCTCCTCCCCAGCATCCACTACCTCAGTACATGCCAGTATTCACCACGTTGTCTGAACAAAAACCTCAGCAGTCAGTCTGGACACATCTTTTTCTCACATCCCACATCCAAACCTTTACCAATTCTATTAGCTTTAGCTTCAAAATATGTCCATATCCAGCAATTTCTCACTACCTCCACTGCTCCTCCTCCATTCTCAGTCACAACCATCGTCTTAACATAAGCACCAAGAAGGCAGGAGCGGCGTCATTTTTGTTCTCCGTTGTACCTGCTGTGTCAGACAGACAATAAATGCTCAATAAATGGTGAACGAATACCTGATTATCGACTCAGAGAGGTGATACGACTCACAGAGTAAATAAACGGCAAAAGCCAGGTCTAGAACCCAGATCTCCAGATATCTAGGGGACGACCGTTTCCACTATTCCACACTAGCTCATGAAGCTTTAAAGGAAAAGGGGAGGCAGGTATACTACTACCTTTCTTCCTTCCTTATTTTTCTTTGTCCTTTTACCACTCCTCTCCTCCAAATGCACATACTCAAAACTTTTTTTCCAGCAGATGCCTCTCTAAGCAGTAAGGAAATACATAAAAAGGTGAGGAATGTTTGTGGATCCAAAGTACTGTAAACTTTTCAGTAACACCTTTCTAACTGGGGCTCTTGGTAAAATTGTATTTTAAAAATAAGATATTCATAAGGATGATGGAGGAGGAGACCAGTTCAGATGCTTCTGTAGCTGTAGCCTAACCCCAACTGTGAAGTGAAAATACTAGGACAAAGGGCTGGGAGTCCAGGTGTTTCTAAGGACTGAAGAGAGATAACACATACACTTTATCTAAATGTACTAATGTATTCCTCCCGTGTCCTTAAAGAAGGAATAGCTATTAGAAAATGAAAAGGCTGGGTTCTAATTTTGATTCTGATTTTGATTCTGTTCTAGCACAATGAACCTCTGCACTTTTCTCAGAGCTGCAGCAAAGTGGAATTTCGAAAAAGTGCTGGACCCATTACAGGCTCTGTAGTAATAAATCTCTTCACCTCTCTGAGCCTCAGGTTTCTCAGGTATAAGAGCACACAAATAAGACGTGTTATGAGTGTGCTCCCAGCCCTGACCTGCCAGGATACCCCTAATTTTACAGATTCAGCCCCTGAAAAGACACAGGAGTTATCTCTAAGTGAAATAAAATATACCTGTGAAATGCACACGTGTCTTTACCACCAGGTAGTAAGAACTACAGAAAAGCTAGGAAGACCCAGCTCACACCAAAGCTGTATTCATTGACTGAAATACAATTATGACCCTTAGTCTGCTATTCCCATTAGCCTGAATCTTTCTAAATCAGATTTTTCCAGTTTGGAACTTCAGATATACTCAGAAGTGTTTAGCATTGCACCATCTGTCCAAAAATGAAACTGGTAAAGAAAGAACAGTGACGAAGTAGACAACTGACCTCCTTAAGAGAAAGAACACTTCAGACACTTTAGAAATACCCATTTATCTCTAAGCAGTATTGGTACTGTAAAGAGAAGTCAAGTCAGTACTGCTCAGGTTAAAACTTTCATGCACTAATCACAAATTATTCTATCAAATCTTTAAAACATAAAACCTCTGTTAAGCCATATATACAGCTAATTTTCCCAGACTTTATTTCATGGTGGTGACCCTCTCAAAATGATGCACGTATTCAGCTGCATTCTTACTAATCGCAGCAGGACAGGGATGTCTCTGCTGAGCTACCATTTCCAGGTACACTCTTCCCTTTCATGTATTCTACCGTTCAAGCTTTCAACCTGTTCAGGTAAGTCTTCTTTCTCATTTGTTCCAATTGGTAAAAGTTTTATTATGCGGATTGAAAAAAATGTTAATTATGTTTTGCTTAAATTAGCGCATCTGGAAGATGGTCCCAAAAACCCCAGAGCAGAAGAAGGTGGTTAAGGCTCCTATCTTGCCCAGTCTTTTGGCTTTTACTCTTTTTACTAGCAAAATGCCATTTGAAAAATCGTAATCAGACATTCAAATGACTGTTTCATTCCAAGCTTGCTAAAATGGAAGCATATTCCCATGGTCTTTAGAAAATAATATATTATGTAAATGGTCATGGCAAACATATACACACCCCTTGGTAAAATAAAGTAAATATTCAGTGTACACTGTCTCTGTGTATAGGCAAAGTTGGATAATTAGAGGTAGTCTTTCACCAGCCTAAAAAGTGAGCACTAAATTCCCAGATCAGCTCCCAGGCCTTGCAAAGCTCCAACATCAAAAGCCTAGTGGCAACACAGAAACAGGTAAGTGGCTGCTGAATAAATGAATGAACTAATGAATAAACAAAGGACACAAGAACTGAGATTCTACTGCTACTGCTGTTTAGCATTATGCTAGCTACTGCCGTGCTTTTATTTCTCCTTCGTGTCATCAAACTATATAACATAACATACAGCATTCCAATCAAATGTGACTGGAATTTTGTGATGTTTTATTTTTTTCTCCAAATTACTGTTTAGTATTTAATGGTGTGTTTCCTTTCCTAGTTTTTGGGTAGCTAGTTAGCAGGAGTTGTTGCTCACAGAAGCTACAGACAGCTAAGCTGGCCCATGTATATACCACTTGGTCCGCAGTGATCAGGAAGAGAGGGCCTCAGAGGCAGACACAGCCGAAAGCAGGTGGGGGTGAAGTGGTGTTTAGCAGAGGGGAGAGGATGAAGTGCAAGGGAAACAGGCTGGTGATCAAATACAAAGGTTTTAGGATGGAAAGAGGGAGAGGACAAGACCAGGAAGAAAGGGTAGCTGGGGAAAATGAAACAGAAGCTGAAAGAGATGGAGAGAGAGACAGAGTCGTGAGAATCATTTAGAGAAAAGAAAACAGATATTCTAATCCAGATCTAATTATTGAAGTTTCAGTTCTCGTTTTCACATTAATACTTCCATACACTAAGTGTTATCAATCATTTATCCAAGATCTTTAATAGGCAACATATGGAGCAAATTTCTTTTCTTTAGTCCTATTCTTTTTTTTTTTTTTTTTTTGAGACAGTCTCGCTCTGTCACCCCAAGCAGAGTGCAGTGGCATCATCATAACTCACTGCGACCTCTAATACCTGAGCTCAAGCAATCCTCCCACCTCGGCCTTCCAGAGTGCTAGAATTACAGGCGAGAGCCACCCTCCAAGTCTTTCCTTTAGCCTTATTCTTGCAGGAGGTGACCTCCTCCATGGGAGGGTGCATCAGGGGATACTCTTTATTGATTCTCATACAATACAGGTCTCCGTGCCAGGAAAGCTTCTGCCTTCCAAATTTCAAACAATTCCATAAAAATGATGTTGAAACTATAATGCTATCTTTATATTTGTTATTTATTGAATCTCTGACTTAATCCAAAAGATTCTAAGGCAGTTTATAATATATTTAACAGAAACATTTTTTAAAAAATAAAATAAAAATCTGGGCTGGGCGCGGTGGCTCACGCCTGTAATCCTAGCTCTCTGGGAGGCTGTGGCGGGCGGGGTTTTTGTGGTCAGGAGTTCGAAATCAGCCTGAGCAAGAGCGAGATCCCGTCTCTACTAAAAGTAGAAAGAAATTAATCAGACAACTAAAAATATACAGAAAAAAATTAGCCAGGCATGGTGGTGCATGCCTGTAGTCCCAGCTACTCGGGAGGCTGAGGCAGAAGGATTGCTTAAGCCCAGGAGTTTGAGGTTGCTGTGAGCTAGGCTGAAGCCACGGCACTCACTCTAGCCCGGGCAAAAGAGTGAGGCTCTGTCTCAAAAAAAAAAATAAAATGAAATAAAATAAAAATCCAGAACTAAGGAAATTATAACATAGGACCAAAAGTCAAGACTAATGGAAAGTTATTTGCTACTGCTTTCCACACATACATTAGGACAGGCCATGAATTTGGCCTGAGTTTCCTATTGGTCAAAAAGAAAAGAGAAATATGATCAAATGCATTATTCTCATCGTGAAAAAAGGAAAAAGAGGGCTGGAGTGATTGCTTGTGCCTGTAATCCTAGCACTCTGGAAGGCCAAACAGGAGATTCGCTTGAGGCCAGGAGTTCGAGACCAGCCTGGACAATATTGCAAGACCCTCATCTCTACAGGAAAATAAAAATAAAAAATCAGCTAGGTGTGATGGTGCGTGCTTATAGTCCCAGCTACTTGGGAGCCTCAGGTGGAAGGATTGCTTGAGCCAGGAGTTCATGGTTACAGTAAGCTATGATTGTGCCACAACACTCTAGCCTGGACAACAGACCAAGAACTCATCTCTTTTAAAAAAGGGAAAAGAAAATGATTTTTGAGAAATGGAAACTTTTCTGGCCTTAGTTCTAAAATAGACTTCTCCAGGGAAGAGGAAAGCATTTGAAATTTGATCTCCTGGAGTTTCTGTAGTCCTCATTACTTGGAGAGTTATACTGCACTTAGAAATATCAACATAGGGCATTTAGATTCCAACAAAACCAAGGGCATCAGTGTGAGAACTGTACTTCTCTTCGTTTTGAGTATTCTGCCACCAACCCATTTTCCCCTAGGATTCCTGTGTCCTCTCCCTGCACTTGGAATTTACATCCTTAGGACATAGTCAAAATGGGCAATTTAAGTGTTTAAAATGCTAAAACCATGACAAATCAAGAAAATTATGCAGGAGCAGAGAGACAAAGAAACAATTCTTATCCACCGACCAATGTAATTGTAGAGATGAGATTTACATAAAATTGAAGAAAATTACCAGAAAGCATTAAGAAATGTGAAATTATCTGGTGAGTGATTTGGGGCTACAGGAATGACGCCAGAAAAACCTTTCTCCATTGTGACAGATTAAGAGTAAACAACAGATGGGTGTTATGAGTACAAGGTCACCAAATAATTTATCACCTAAACTGGGACACCCGAGAGTTAAAGACAGTGCTATTAATAATTACACCCAACAACAGGTGTGAACTGGGGCTGCCCTAGGCAAACAAGAACATATGGTCACTCTGCGTGTTCATCACAGCTTTACATTCCAACCGCATATATTTCCTCATTATGTCCCCAACAACATTATATGGAATACAGGCCAATAAAATATCTCCGTTTTTCAGATAAGAAAACATATGGCAAAATGACTAGTTAAGTAACTCAGGATTACAAAGAGGGTTATGTGAGCTGAGACTCCTCCCAGGTCTACTGATTCCTAAGCCAATGCCCATTAAATCATCTAAGGAATGACCTGGGCCAGCCAAATATCAATGATGTGAACCTACCTAAGGTGTTTCTCTTTTACAATAAAAGTTGAAGACATTTTTAAACATCAGGAGAAAATATCTTCCTTTCAGTTTTAAATGCAAGCATACCAAGTTTATATTTTGAGTATTTCACATTTCTAATAGGACTTCTTGACTGTTCCTGATTTCAAATTTTTGTTATTTCATTTCAGATTACCTAAAATATAGGCAAGGATCCTGAATAACAACAACACAGATACATGATGGGCTTAAATTCAAAACTCATAAAATTTAATTCAGTTAATTCAGGCTCTCCATTTTAATACGCTAACAATAATCTGTCTACATTTTCTGACTGCTAAAAGGAGGATTACAAAGCTGTCACTTGCCTTACATTAAGTAGCAAATGGGCTGGGGGCGGTAGCTCATGTCTGTAGTCCTAGCAATTTGGGAGGGAAAGGAGGGAGGACCACTTGAGGCCAGGAGTTCAAGACCAGCCTGGGCAACATAGCAAGACCTCCAGGTCTACAGAAAATTTAAAAATTAGCTGGGCATGGTGTTGTGTGCCTGTAGTCCCAGCTCTTCAAGAGGCCTAGGCGGGAGGATCAATTGAGCCCAGGAGTTTGACACTGTACTGTAGTGAGCTATGATCATACCACTTGCACTCCAGCCTGGGTGAGAGAGACTCTATATTTTTTTTTTTTTTTAAAAAAAAAAAAAAAAGCTAATGATTAAAAAAGATTTTATAGATTACTGGGCAATAAATGATCACCTCATGTAGTAATTCACAAACCCAGCTATACATCACAATCACGTGGGAACTTTTAAAGATGTATGAATTCGAATCTTTACTCTGGACCTACTAAATCAGGGCCTGCAACGGTGGAACCCAGAGAAGAATATTTTTTAAACTCTCCAGGTGATTCTGAGGCCTATCCCTTCTAATCCCAATCTACATCTGAGGTAGACACAGGTAACTCCTGACTCACCAGCGACCACAGTTATTTTTCATTCTACCCTCTCCTCTGCGATCCTCACATGATTTCTTCCTGTTGATTTTCTTTCTCCATCCTCTGCAATGCGGTAGCATCTCGCACTGACACACAGCTAAGGACATGCACACTGCAATCAAAAGGCTGTGGGGCAGATCCTACTCACTCCTCCCAACACTCTCAACAACACCTTCTGATGTCTATGGCAAAAGATAATAAATAGTCACGATCATAACAACAATAAAAGCGGGTATTTGCTAAGCATTTATTATGCCACTAACAGTGCTAATCACTCTGCATGAATGATCTCAACCACCACATTAACCCTGTAAAGTGGGACCATTCTCATCCCAAAACATTCTAGAAGAACCTAAAATAGCTTTCCCAGGGTCATACTGTTAGGAAGTGGCAGAGCAAGGACAAAGAAAGGTCCATTTCTGAAATGTAAACCACCCCTTGTAAAAGTATTTCTGAAAAAAAAATCACCAGTCCTTCTGGAAAATAAAACATAATAGACTTTGAAGATTTCTCAAAGGTTGCTCTTCCAATGCGTAATTTGTAGCTTTTCTGACTGGCTGGCTGGAGAGAAATTAGATTCACTGTTTCAAATCCAACCTCAAACTCAAGTTACAGTAGGTGTTCTACTGGATATAGTAAAATGGGCTTCCCTCAGATGTGCTTGTTTGACTGGTAGGGTGGCCATACAATCTACTGTCCAAACTGGAAGACATTTAAAAGCGGAAATGGGGAGCTATTCATAATTATGCTGGGAAAACAGGTAGGAAGTGGAACATACGATCATCCTACAGAGGGTAGAACTCAAAGATGACAAAGGGGAAGTCAACCGCCAGGGACTCACTCAACACCAGGGCTCAGTTTTGCTCAATAAATAATTTTTGTGTGCCTACTATGGGCCAGCCTCTACGCTAGGAACTGGTCATATACAGATAAAAACTCTTATCATCCAGAAGCTAATAGGGAGAACTGACTAGTCATTCAAAAGTTACAACATAAATTTTATATTAAGCAGAAAATGCAAACTGCAGAATAACATGTATGGCAAGAGTCCATTTGGATGGATGGATGGATGGACGGACGGATGGATGGATGGATGGATGGACGGACAGACGGACAGATGGTGGTTGGACTGACTATATTGAATGGGATGCATTTGGGAGCAGAAATAATCTTCTAACTCTACATAGATGAGGGTGGATGAGGTGAGGTTTCACAGAGGAGAATGTCATGGGGCTGGGATTTGTTAAAAAAAAAAAAAAATAGTAGATATTAAATAAGAGAAACAGGTGGAACTGGAGATAACACATTTCAGGCAGAAACAAGAGCATGTGCAGAGGCACAGATTTCAGAGCATACAGAGACCCTTCCATGGAGTGCAGCATGGTGCACTGGAGGGTACATGTGGGTGTAGGTGGCCAGAAATGGGGCTAAAGCAGTAAGCAGCAGCAGACTATGGTCAACCATCTCTACCATGCTGAGGAGGCAGGACTCTATAATGAAGGTTAGACGAAGGCAATGAATGTAGTTTTTGAGAAAGACCAATTTCATAGCTCATTTTGGGAGAGCAGCAGACAGAAGGCAGAGACCAGTAGTTAGGAAGCAAATGCAATGATAAAAATAAGAGATGGCATTGACTCAAACATTTATGAATCCCCTACCTCAGTCAAGAGGCTAGGCAGTAGGGATTCAAGGATAAACAGGATCTACTCACTGCCTTATGGAAAGTGAAATCTAAGTGAACAGCCAGGTACAGGAAAAATTTTAATATGACAGGATGACCACAGGTAGTTTGAATAAAAGGCTTAAATTGAACAATGGGATGTTGTTGACTCTAAACACTTCAAGAATTGCTAAAGAGGATGCTAACACAAAGTTTAGAGGTTATAAAGTCCCAGAAGAACATGGAAATAAACAGTTGGGGAGAAAAGAATCTTTCTGAGACAGAACTACTCAAGGCTGACCTCTTTTATCAAGTAATTGTAAGGATAACAGAAATATCTGGGCTAATACACAGTATTTAAAATGCAACTGTAATTATAGTATTGCAACTTGGGGAATGTTTACAGGTGGGTCTTTCCTAAGTACAACATAAGGTGCAACACTATTCAATAAAAAAGATCTCAGATTTTTAAGTCTGACACAAGTTTCAATCCCATTTACTAGATGTGTGACTTTGAATCAATTATTTTACCTGCCTCTCTTCATTGTAAAATGAGAATAACCATACCTATACTTTATAGGACTGTGAAGAGTAAATGAGTCAGGATTTCTAGTTAAAATGGCAGATTAAACAAATACCCATTTCATTTCCTCCTGAAACCCCACTAAAATGCATTATATATATATTT
>NW_012138302.1:3885272-3897008 GCF_000956105.1 Propithecus coquereli | reverse complement strand
AAAAAAAAAATTAGCCGGGCATGGTGGCGCATGCCTGTAGTTCCAGCTACTCGGGAGGCTGAGCCAGCAGGATCACTTGAGCCAGGAGTTTGAGGTTGCTGTGAGCTAGGCTGATGCCACGGCACTCTAGCCTGGGCAACAGAGCAAGACTCCGTCTCAAAAAAGAAAAAAAAAACTATGAAGGGCAACAATTTCCAACCCAGAAGTCTGTCGCCAGCCAAAGTATCAATAGAGTATGAAGGAGGAATCAGGGTAGATTCAGACATCGAAGAGCTCAAGAAATTTACCTGCTAGGCCCCTCCCCCTGCATGTCTTTACCTGCTAGTAGAAGACATGCTCTGACACTGGAAATAAAAACTAAACAAAGGGGAAGTAAAGGGAATTAACAGGGAGATGGAACCAGGAGATCTCAGGATGAGAGCTGTGGCCAGCCTCCGAGGATGACCAATACTGACTCGGGCAATGCAACTCCAGAAACGGTTGTGTGGAGGGCTGTCATCGGCAAGACCCCCACAGACTGCACTCAGGGCCGGAACGTCTGGTGAGCCCGGAACAGTTCCTAACTGCATTTGGCTTTTCTTAATCACACACTAATGAAGTTCTTGTTCTCCCCTCTCTGTCCTACTGCCTGAATCAGCATAAGACCATTTCATCCCCAGAGAAGTATTCAGTTTTGGCCTGCTCCTGAGAGCTGCACATAGCCAGGGTAAGCTTAGAAGCAGAAATAAAACATGCGGCAGCCCACTCCCCTTGACTATGCTTCTTCCAAGCCCCCAACTGCTGGACCCACGTAGTCTTCCAGACACCGCCAACAGTGAGGAGCTCGGTTCCCCCCAACTCACTCATGACCTTTCCCACTGACTTCCCCAAAAGGGTCCATGAAATCTCGCAACTCTGAATCCAGACTTGACCCAGAGTTTCTGTTCAGATCTGGGGGTAATGAGTTCAATCTAGGACCATGAAGCTCTTTTCCTGAGAGCCTTCGTCTAGCAACACTGCCCTTTCCTTACACACCTACACTTGTGCTTGCTATAAGGACAGATACACTGGAAGGAAGGGAATGATCAGCACAAAAGTGGGGGTGTGGCTGTTACCTGTGAGGGGAGTGCAGTGGAAGGGGATACCTGGTTCCTTCTAAGATACTGGTAATGTTCTCTTTCTTACCTTGAATGGTGGGTACATGGGCATTTTTCTCTAACTATATACATGTTTTATACAGTCTTCTGTATGTTGATACATTTTTCAACCTAAAAAGTCCACTCCTGAGAAGATTAAACAAGCTAATATATTTAAAATCCCTAATACAATCGGAGATCCTTGGTACATACACATTATCAATTACCTTATCCTCCGCAAGTATCAAATATATGCTTCTTTAAAGACCATCTCGAATGGTAGCAACCTTCAAAAGCTCTGCCCAGGCAATAATGTCCTTGACTTTAATCATTTGCCAGTTTATGCCATTATTTACTGGTAATAGATGCCTCCTTAGCTAGGTTGAGAACAGACATAAACATAAGCATTACTTTTCCTAATGATTCTTTCCCTCTTTCAGCCTTCCATTATCTACTATAAAAATAATGATGGTCCTAAGTCAAAGGGGTGGGGCCTGACTGACACACCAGATTCTCTCAGGAGAGAGTCAGGTTCTCAGATGACGTCCTTCCATCACTTGGTGCCTTCCCACCTCCAGCACCTGCCTGGCACAGAGTAACAACTCAAATGTCTCTCAATAAATAACAAACATCAGACGAAAAAAGTACGAAGAAGAGTGACAAATATGACCAAAGTAATTAATAGAAAAGTAGCCCTATATGGAAAGGTAAAATTCATTGTGATCATTCCTGGTTAAATGAATCAATCAAATTTTTAAAGCATAAAGAGGTTTGGTATTAAGGATAACCCTTGAACATTATTTCCAAGTCTGAAAAGGACTAAACCAGGGAAAAGCAGCAAACTCCAAATGCACTGCAACTGAGGTGGAATAAAGGGTGGCAGTGGGAGCCTTCCCACGTAGCACAGTGACTGGATCTTGGTGGAGCCCACCCCCATGTCATCAGCGGGGTGTGGACTGACTGAACCCTGAGCCTGCCTCTGTCAGAATCTAGCTCTGGGTCCTGGACAAGTTAGGGAGGCCCCCCCCGCCCTCAGTTTTCCCCTACCACAAAACAGGTGGACAGAATAAAGGACCATGAAAGCCAACAGGGTGGCAGGAGTCCACATCTCCCTGCTTTCTGATTCACTAAGTGTCAGAGCAGTACAGGGGGCATGTCCAGTGCAAAACTGTCTCTCATATCCAACCGGTAGGGAAAATAGAGACACAGTTTCAAACTCAGGTGCTTTTACACAGAGCCTAAGTTCTAAAAGCTTTTTGTAAATGCTATGCTTTATGACAGTTAAATGTATCCAGTGACTTTTAACCTGAAAACTGCTAAAGCCAAGAGAAATAATGTAAATTGAACCTATGCCCATTTCTATTATGATTCCATTTTTTAAAGTAACTCACAATTGTGCATGACTCACACATCTGAATATAATGAGATGTTCCTTTATCATTTCATCTTCTGTGCCAGTAATCTCACATTACACAGTGCCAAAGCCCATTAATAAGTATAGCATGTGTTTCTGACCACATTCCAAAATCCAGCACAGGACTGCTGCAGTGGGGAAAAAAAAAAACCTAAGTGAGGATTTCTGAGCTTTGGATTACAGGACCTCCATCAGTTGTCAAAAATATGACTCCCTCATCTCCCTCTGCATGCCCACCAAGGTTATTATTGATACCTGAAAGCATTAACAACTACCCTTCAGCTGATACAGCCCTCTGAAGTTTACAAAGCACTTGCCCATCTATTAAACTTGATTCTCAGTGACCTGCGAGAGTGCTTAGGAAAGATGTTACCCTACCCATTTTACAGATGAAGAAACACAGGTTCAGAGAATTTAAGTGACTCGCTCAAGATTACACAGCCAGCAAGTGGTAACTGCATCCTGAAATTGCACCCAGATCATCTAAAACTAAAAACTTGGTTCTTCTCACCAAATTGATTTGTGACCTAGGGATAAGAAAATAAGTTACTGAAATAAATTTGTTGGAAATTCTTGTGATTTTACTTACGGGAGCAGTTCAACATTTTCTAAACACTGCAGACACTGTAGCTTCCCTATCCCTTTCTTATCCCCTTTGTACCATGGGTTGCTGGAGCTGTAACTCCTTCTAAGAAAATGCCAGCTAAGGAAAGCCAGTCCATAAAGATGCTACTACCCCTCACTTGTCCCTGTCGTTAACATCACCAATAAGTGGATCCTGTCTATTTCCAAAAAGAACAGGGAAGTACGGGAGCCAAAATCTGAACCAGGCCCAGTGACAGACCTGTGGCTAAATCCAATCCAGTTCGCTCCCTTTATCCTTTCTTTCCTGTCCCTCACGAAGTGGGTCAGGAGAACCTCAGAAACCTAGAAGGGCAGGGGGAGGAGAGGCCAGGACAGAAATCGCAGGGGTGAACGAGGGCCAGCTACAACAGGAACTAAGACGCCTCCCCCTTTGGACTTGACCCCAGATGTATCCCTTCTTCCCTTTCCAACTAAGAAGACAATTCTTGAACTCCGCCCTCAGAAGAGAAATTACTAGCTATAGCATGACTTGGGTCAGTGGCAGCAGAGAGAGATTAAGCAACTGGCCTCAAGTCACAGAGCTACACAGGCAGTGTGGAGCAGCATGGCCTTCAGTCTTCTCCCTACTGGTAGATACTGAGGCATTCGCAATCCTTCATGTGAAATGGGGCTTCCGGCAGTCCTTTCAGTGACCAAAGATTCCCTAAGCAGCCAAAGGTGGTGTTATTTCTCAATTGTTTTTAAGAAGGAAAAAACCCCCACCATTAAACATCCTCCCCACTTAGCTCCTTGAGAACGGCTAATCAGACCATCCCTGTATAAAAACAAAGTTTGTTTCACTGGCCTGATAATTTCATTGGCAGGCACAACTAACTACAAGACAGTCGGAGGTATGGAAATTCACTCTGGATCCTTACCACTAATAACACAGTAAGGGCTGGAATCCCCTGTCAATTTATTAAGCCAAGCTTACAAGAAGTCACAGAGGGGGAATTTCCAAAGCCAGTCAAACA
This sequence comes from Propithecus coquereli, assembly GCF_000956105.1. NCBI lineage: Eukaryota > Metazoa > Chordata > Mammalia > Primates > Indriidae > Propithecus > Propithecus coquereli. Next base: position 3,892,881 of record NW_012138302.1, on the reverse strand, counting down.
TCAGTAGTATGTCACTCACCTAGACTTCTCAGTTTACAAACACATTTCTTAAAACTGACTAGTAACAATATAAAAATCTCCCCTCCCCTTCACCACTTCAAACATTTGGTATGATTTAGGTTTTTGGTTAACCATGCTTGTCTAATGTTTTAAGTTACCAAATTATTAACAGGGCTGGAACTTTCTAACCATCCCTCATTTAAATACAATCATAGATTACACATCAAAAACTTAAAACAAATCTCCAAGTCTTGGGCCAAATGAGATCTGCCTTATAATCTGGGTATAAAATGGTGAGTAAACAAGCTAATCATGATCACCATCTCTAGAACAAAGATACAGGAAAGACCTTAAGGAGCGGTTTTGGTTATCAGTCAAATGTGAATTTAAATTCTGGCTATACGGAAAAAAAAAAATCCTGGCTATGCCACTTATGAGCTGTGTGGTCCTTGTGTGAGCACTTGAGTTCCTGAGGCTCAAGTTTCTGCAAATCTAATACCAGTGCCCTCTCATCTAACTGTTGTCAAAGACCAAGCACAGTGAAAATCATAAATTAGGTACTAAATAAAAGATACTTATTGACTACTATCAATATAAGTTTGGAATACCAGGCAATGTGACTGCATGGGCAATAACAACGCAAACATTTGGAATAGAAAACAGTTACAGCTTTTTCATATTCTACTTGCCACCCTTCAGTCCCATACCAATCCAACCTCCTCCTCCACCACCTAGCCCCATCACCTTCAGCCTACAGAGACTGACACATAACGTAATTAGCACATTATTAAACATTTTATTGGATTTCCAGGATCACTACTTGCTGGTCCTAACGCTGATCCGTTTAAAGCCTCAAGTGGAAAGGTTCATTGTTTCTCTAACTTCCAGCCTCACTGTCCCTTCACTATTCTAGCTCATTATAAACTACACCTAGACTGCAAGTGATCACGAGAATTAATTAGAATGGTGGAAGCTTGAAAATGCAAAAATCACCCTTGAACAGTAACAGATAATGTTAACTTCAAACATTCTAACACTCTCCAAAACCACTTTGGTTCAGATCACAGGGGGACACTCCCACTGGCTGGCTGTGGTGAATGTGTCACAAATTAGGGTACCTCAGGCTAAGATTCTCAGGCCCAGGGTGCTGTGACTAAACCACTGTAACCACTTCATATCCATTCAGCTACTCCCATTTTCTATAACTATAAAAGCATCAGCTAAAAACAACTCTCTATTCAAATAAGTTTAGAATCAAGGCCACATATATCATGACTTAAAACCAAATGAAGCTTAAACTCTCCCCACAGACATCTATGCACTTTGCCAGGGCTAACTGACATGGTTCCAATGTGTTAAACCAATGGTTCTCAACATCTGCCTTCTCCATCTTTTAAACGTGTATTTTGTAATGCCCTCCCTTTACCGCCAGGAAATAAACATCAAAAATAGTATAAATTATTCACAATTTCAAAGTAATCAATATAATGTCCTAACTATAAATAAATGAAAACTTAAAGAAATTTGTAAGTTATATGTAATTAAACATAATTGCTCTGTCATGAGTACACCAGAAGACATAACGAAGTAGTTTAATACTTGCATCAATAGTATTAATACAATAACCACAGATGTAATCACTATAAATGCAGACAGATACTGGCATATTCTTCATGGCAATGCAAACACAAGCACACCAACATTGGTAAACAATTTACAAAAACAGTAAATAGCTTTTGGCGAAGTTACAGCAAAATAACACAAAATAGTATAGTATTTTATATAGTACATCAATTTATATAGTAGTCGCATTCCTAGAAAATTCAGGGCTTATCAAAATGATGCAAAAAGTACTTTATATAAAATGGAATTAGGTTCTAGGTTAAGAAAATAACAAACCGGTTTTTCCCCTACAAGAATGTAGAGACATTTGAAAGTCATGTAGGCTATTGAAAAATTCTTCTTTGCACAGGACTGTTCCTATGCACATTACAGGATTCTAGTGTTTCCAGCCATGCCCTCTAAACGCCAAAAGTACCCAACCACCATCAATGAGACAACCAGCAAGGACCCACAGAAAATCACTGTGCCAGCCGTGCACTGCTATGAGGCCAAGTGGAGTCTTATTGTCTTTGTATTTCATATGTTGACCTTAGAACTATGCTTGGCTCCTAAGTAGGTGCTCAATAAGTTTGAGGAACTGGGTGGTGGTTCTCGTAAAGTTGTTCCTCCATTTGTTCTGAGTAGCAGAAAAGCAGAGTAAACATTTTCAATCAACAGAAAGATGGCATCTACTGGGCTGGAACGTAGAACTGCAGATACTTCACTCACAATCAGAAACACTTCATAGGATGCTTTTATTCCTACCCCACAACGATGGCCTAAGACCAGGACAGCAAATACACATGGGGGCAAGGGCCAAACAAGCAAAACACAGAGGATTTCTAGGGCAGTGAAAATACTCTGTATGATACAATGATGATGGATACATGTTATTATACATTTGTCCAAACCCACAGAATGTCCCACACCGAAAGTGAACCCTAATGTAAACCATGGACTTTGGGCGATTACGACATATCAGTGTAGGTTCATCAGTTGTAACAAATGTGCCACTGTGGGTGGGGGGTGATGACAATGGGAGAGGCTATGCATATGTGGGGTCTATACCTTCCTCTTAATTTTGCTCTTAAGCCTAAAACTGCTCTAAAAAAAATAAAGCTTTAAAGAAAAATAATAAAACAACAACAAAACTATACATCATGGCATGATATCCCACTGAGCCCAGGAATAGCTTTAAAATCCATCTCAACGCAGCTCCAATAAGTCCTGCTAACTGATTAGGGTTCCTAACCTCAAAAATGGGAGAAGAAAACTAGTAGGTTCAAAATGACTTTCTGTGGGTATCTAGAGCCTTCCATACCATGCAATCCAGCAATTCCCACCACTATCATCTTACTATGCACTTTAGGCACATAGTGCTATGTGCTTATTTGATCTGCCCACAGCAATACGACATGGTATAAATCCCTACTTTACAGGGAGCTAAATGAGGCCCAAACACAAGGCCCAAAGTCAAAAGTTGGTAACAGAGCCCAGATTACAGCCCAGATCTATCTAGCTCCAAGTTTTTGCTAATAAGTTGTCACAACCACCTACAAAACCACTTGTCTGGAGGAGTGTGGTAATAAAGCTTCCTACTAGAGTGGCACCTCTCTCCTCTGCATGGACCCAGTGGGTAGGCAGACACCTCTAGGTAGATGCCACACAGCATGTCAAATAAAAGCAAAAACAAAAAAATTCCTCCCTTGCTCAGCCAGAGTCACAGGGACTTGGGAGGATTCCCAAAGTAGATCTTTAAACCAAGCTGCAGACACCAGGACCACACATTCCCTGATGCACAAAGACCCAAAGCTTCAGAATGGCATCAAGCCCCACCTAGTGCTGGCTCTAACCTACCTTCACTGTCATTACCAGGTTCCCACCTCTCTCCTTGGAATGGCCAGTGCTGCTGCTGGCACACCCTACTTTCCAGCCTCTGAGCACACACTAGATCTTTGCTCACCTGATGGCTTGGAAGAAATGCTCCTCCTACCTGCTCGGTATATGTGAAACGTGCCCTTTCAAGGCTCAACAGTAAGGTCCTCTCCCCCTCGCCCCCAGGCTCCTCACTGCCCAGTGGAAGGAACTGACCCTACTTCAGAGCCTTCACGACATTGTTTGTGTGCACACTTTCCCGGGGGCCCTTACCCCACTCCTTGTAGCCCAGTTTTCATGGCCCTTCCCCACACCATTAGTTGCCTATTTACCCTGCATCCTCCCGGAGTGATGACCACAGCCACCACCACCACTAGATATAAGGTCCACTCAATGAATGCCTACTGACACGTCATCCGCTCCATATACATTATTTTGTTTAATCCATATATATTAGCTCCATTTTACTAATGAAGAAACTGAGGCCAGGCGCGCCACAGCCTCCACCAGCACTACAGCAGCGTGGATGTGAGCAGAGTCTGGAACCAGACTACCTGTGTTTGAATCCCAGCTCTACCACTTACCAGCTGGGAAATCCTGGGTAAGTTATTTACCCCTTTTTGCCTCCGTTTCCTCATCTGTGAAACAATGATAATACTATATATTAACAGGATTTTTGTCAGCATTAAAAGAGTTCATGTATGGGAAGACACTCACTCAGCACAGTGTCCGGCACACAATACAGACTAAACAAATGTTTGGTATTGCTACATCATCACTGTCTCCAACCTCATCTCCCATTATGCCCTAAGTCCATACTTTTATGTCCTCAAATACACCAAACTCTTTCCCACCTTTGTCCAGACTAATTCTTCAAGCTCGACTGCTCTCTGAGCACCTGCTCCTTATCATCCTTTGGGTCTGACTATGTGCTTGCCTCCGAGGGATGTTCCCTGACAGCCCTGTTATGGAAGAGCCTGTCTATTCAACCTGGTCTCCAGGGCCCCTTCCTCCTCCTCAACTCCTATTAAGCTTACCACATCCTTGTTTCTTTTCCTCAGAGCATTTATCACAGGCTAGAATTCTGTTAATTTACGGGTCTGTATATTTGTTTTGTGTCCACTCCCTCACAAGAGATGAGGGAATGGACCACATCTGTCTTCCTCACCATTGTATCTTCAGCCCACCAAGGGCCTGGAATATAATCAACGCCCAATAAATATCTGTTGAATAAATGGGTAAATGAATGAATAAATGAAGCTCAGAAAGGTTTACTAATTTGCCAAATATCACACAAATAGTTAACAGAAGAGATGAATTTCAAACCCAGATTTGACTCCAAAGATGGTGCTCTTTGTAGCCTGATACCGTTCCTCCTTCTGCACAGAAGTGTGTTAAGAAGAATCTGTTGGATTAATAAATGAATGAATTACAGAATCCTTAAATTAATACATGGATAGTCACTGCTGCTATGGGAACAGTTATTAGCGTGCAAAGTGCCATTTTCTCTATTTGGTCAAATCTGAATTATCGGTCAACTCAAATATCTACTAAGCACCCACAATGAGCAAATCTGTATGTTCTCTGTATAATGCAAAACAATAAAAAGTCAATGTATTTGGCTGGCAGATAGTAAACAGGATCAGGACTACAGTGTATGGTTGGGCAGGTTGTGCACTGCCAAGAATGGCTGACTGAGGTGAGGGAGTGATGGCTGAAATCCAGCCTGCCTTTTATTAATGTTAATACTAGCCAGGCCACATTCCCTGGTACAGAACTGCCCCACACAGACAAGGCACTGTTTTCTAATTCTCACAGAAGCAACATATACAAGCAGCAGTCCTAAGGAGGGTCAGTCTTATTTCTTAAGGCTGGATATCTACACCATGGTTCTTTAACAGCACAAAAGACACTGACTATTAAGTGTCACTCAGCCTCCACTCCCAAACATCCCAGTGTCCCTGAAACAGCCACTTGAGGTGAAAGCATTCTATACCATTAGATGATTATGATAATACAAAAATAGGGAAGGGTAGTAGTTCAGTGTCACCTTTTAACTCAGATCAGTTTATCATATTAGTTACCATTACTTGTCAGAGCAGGGAAGTCTGAAAGTTGGGACCTGAATAGATTAAGTTTCCATGTAACCAAAGCTGGTGAGAAAGGCTCTAGAACAAAGAGTACTACCAGGAAGAGTAGGCTCAGGCTGGAGGCCCCAAACTTCATGCACTTCTCCTTTTCCCTGAAGCCAGCTCTAGTGTGTGAGTGGGTACTCAACAGTGCATTCACGTGCCTACACACATGCACATACAAAACTAAGGGGAGGATGCCATTTAAGTGCCTAGCTTCCTGGCTCCTTAGGTCCTAACTGTTCAGTAGAGAAAAACAGCTAGAGAAGCATAAAGAGCCCTGAGTATCCCTCCTTTCGGCTTTCCCAGTAACCTTCAGGCTGTCCTTTGGAAAGTCACTTTTCCCCACTAGGCCTTAATTTCATCATTTAGGAAATGAATGAGGCTGTTAATGTGTTAATAGATCAGGATTTTCAAGCTGTGTTCTGAGGAGCCAAAAGATTCTGAGTGCTATAAAATTCTCGCCCCCCCCCAAAAAAATCATTCAAATTCCATTCTTAATATTTTAACAATTTTTGAAATTACAATGAACCTCTACAAATTCAAATTTTATAGGAAATTTGAACCCACTGACGATCACCAGTGTTCACACTGTCTTTCTGCAGACCTCAGAATAAAGCTGCTTTTGTCAGTTCTAAGCTTATATTATATTTGAGTATCTTGTAAATATGTCACTGATTCTGAAGGAAGTTGGAACTCTTTTAAAATTCAGGCCTGCACTTGTCTGCTCCCTTAAAATCATTCAAGCAAGTACACTGCTACAGCGCACTTGCAGCTGTAGCAGTTCAATTAAATGCCAGGCAAATGTCGGGCACATCTGCTGGCTCATGCTCTTATCACAGGGGACTAGTCAGTTGTGCAAAAACAAATGAATTCATAACAGGTTGCATAGTAATAAAAGAATGAGCACACATTGTCATCTGTCTTGCATTTTGTGATAGAGAATGAAAGCACCTGTTAAACAGTTTGATTCTCCTTTGAGATCAAAGTTCCCCCTTTTTATCTTTCAGGCTTTGGAATCAATTTAATTAACGAGTATCCTGAAATTGCAAGGTGTTAGAAAACTATTCTAATACGTAATTATCTATCCATGCAAATCAAACTTTTCTGTATTTCAACCAAAATTAGATTCAGAAGTAATCTGGGTAATGAAAATGGCAGATGACTGGGGCTGCCTACTCAGAACTCAACTTAAAAGCTTCATTGTTCTCTTGACTTTACCATAAGCAAATGGTGTGGTATTTATAAATCTGAACTTATAAAATTATATATCTTTACTACATTGAGGTTGCATTTGAGATTTGATTTGGAATAGGCTTCCTTGGTTTCAAAAAGAGTCAAAAAAAAAAAAAAAAAACCACCATGCCAGATTCCCTCAAAGTTCTCTTCAAATTCTAACATGCATAGAGGAAGGCAATTTCTAATTAAGCATGGATTACCTTCCCACTCCCACCCGCTTCACCCGGACTACAACTCCCAGGGGGAGGGAGGGCCTAAGCAAATATATTCCCTTTCCACACCCCTGTTCTACCTGGAGAAGGCAGCTGTCCACCCTGGGTGCCAAGTCCCCACTTCCCCCAGCCACAGGGTGAAAGCTATTCTGCCCACCTCAACCACAGCAGTGCGACATCCAGCCATTTGGCTCAAGGCTAACTGGTTGTTCCCTGGCAATTACCAGGCTCCTAGGAGATCACCCTCTAGGAGCGTAGATCAGCATTCAGGGGGCCCTCAACCTTTAATTTTAGCATAAAGAAGGTATCCCTTTTATGTAGGAGCTACTCCCTCTCCCCTACCCTCCCATTCTCTGCCTATCAAAACTCTGTTCTTCACCCTGCTGTGGGGAATGGTAAATTGTTAGAAACCACCAAGAGGCAATCTGGTAAAAAAGACCTAAAAAACAGGAAACCATGCGAATCCCAGAAATTTATCCTAAGAATAGATAACGTATGCACACAGAGATCTAGCCGTGTGTGTGTGTGTGTGTGTGTGTGTGTGTGTGTGTG
>NW_012138302.1:3853590-3885222 GCF_000956105.1 Propithecus coquereli | reverse complement strand
GTGTGTGTGTGTGTGTGTGTGTGTGTGTGTGTGTGTGTGTATTAAAATTGAAAGCAACCTAAATGTACTTTAAAAGATGGACATTGGCTTTAAAAAAAAAAAAAAAGAAAAACAGGAATATTCAAACCACAGAATGCCCACACTATCTTTAATAATAACAGCTACATTTTAGAGCATTTACTATATACTGGATCCTCTGATAAGGTTCTTTACATCTCATTTAATGCTCACACCAATGCTGTGAGCTAGATACTACTGAACTATATAAATAATAAAACTAAGTTCTATAAAAGAAATAATTTAGACAAACGTCACCTAGCTAGTGTCAACGTCAGGTTCAAACCTAACTTACTCACTCTTGCATTTAACATTTATTAAGCATCTACTCCGTGTCAGGCATGGTGCTACGTGCCAGCTTTCTTGCTGGAGCTTTTCTCTTACTTTTCATTTTGAAATAGTTTTAGATTCACAGAAGATCTACAAAGGTAGCACAGAGAGTTTCCATACTAATGTTATGACATTTTTAAATTGACAGAAAGGAATAATCATCCATTTCATCAACAAATAACTCAGAGGGCACTGGGCAGCTGCAGCCAACACCCACCTCTGCCTGGGACTGATCTCCCATCCCCACTGACTCTGCACTGTTCTCCCCACTGCATCAGCCAAGGGAATTAAGGAAATTACCACAAACCAAAGCCTCTTTTACCCAGTAAGAATTCTTAAGCCACTGCTAATGGGGTCTAAAGCAACAGAAAGAATTATGCTTTTTATTTATGTATTTATTTATTATTTTGAGACAGAGTCTCCTTCTGTCACCTTGGGTAGAGTACAGTGGCATCATCATAGCTCACTGCAACCTCAAACTCCTGGGCTCAAGCCATTCTCCTGTCTCAGCCTCCTGCGTAGCTGGGACTACAGACACGCACCACCACGCCCGGCTAATTTTTCTATTTTTGGTAGAGACGGGGGTCTCCCTCTTGCTCAGGCTGGTCATGAACTCCTGACCTCAAGCGATCCTCCTGCCATGGCCTCCCAGAGTGCCAGGATTACAGGCGTGTGCCACCGTGCCCAGCCAAGTTATGCTTTTTAAATGAGTACAGAATCTCAGGGAAATCTCAAATAGGAAAGAGCAGTCATAACAAGAAAAATAACAAATATAAGTAAACACTACATCAGTGTTAGCTGTGTGTACCAGCCATCACACCCAACGCTGTACTCGTTTAATCCTAAACCATCCTGAAAAGTGGGTGCCACAGTTAGCCCCATTTACAGACGAGCAAACCCAGGTGCAAAGATGTTAAGTTTTACTCAAAGCTCCACAGCTAGTAAGACATTTCCCTTTCCTGGGCAGAGAGAGAACACAGGGCTCCCATCCCTTTGCTTTGAACTTCTAAGCTATTTTTAGAAGAGTGGCCAGCATCCAGACATTAGATGTGACCAATCTCCAGCTCAGCAAAACTATTCACGAGTACAGCATTTTTCAGCCCCTGAGTAATCTTCGCCTAAGAGTGACGTATCTGATACATGTTTCCAGGGGAAGTGAAGACATTTCTGAGGGACTTGCACAACACTGCCTAAAAGCAGGATTCCAAAAGGCCTTTCATATATGTTTTCATGATGCCCCGGGACATTACCTGTCTCCAGGGATGTCACCTGCCTCCTGCCGCATCCTTCCTGCCAGCAATCTGTGCAACTCGGGAAGCTCTACCACATCGACTGTCTCTACAAAATCGTGGTGCCAGAATTCACTTCAAGGGATCTGCACATCTCTGACTACACAGCAAGACGCAAGTATAAAAAGGGAATAACATATTTCCAGCACCACAAAATGCAAACTATTTGCTTCATCAAACATGCTGCTCTAAAAACAGTTTTTGCTTTCAAAGAATCCTTGGTTTGCCTTTAGACTTTCATTGTTTCATAATGAACTGACTAACTTTGAATCATTCAAACCTGCTTTGGTCTTTAGGATTTTCAAGCACTACAGCGTGTACAATTACTATATGAATATGAATTCAAGTAATACAAACACACTAAAAGACACAGCCAATGGCCTAACTCAGGTCCACCTCCAGAATTAAGGAGCTGGCAGAAAGCAACCCAGACACCATTAGGAGTATGAAATAAGAGGGAATATAAGTGCTGACAAAAGCCAGGAAGGGATGAGGTATCTCAGGAAGCCAGAAAATACATGGAGAGAGAGAGGAAAGGACCAAAAGCAGCCCCTGTTCCTGGTCACCAATTGGGATCAGTGAGGAAGGGTTTCAGTGAGATCCCAGGAGGCATCTTTCAAATGTCCTCCAGCTCTGGGCCTAGGAAACTTGCTCAAAAATGATGAAATAAATGACACAAAGGCACCGCATATGAAGCTCCTTTTTAAGGCTGTAAGAACCTCTTGTCCCAGCTTTGAGAAGGGGAGAGCAGAGGGTGAGGGAAGCCACACCAGGGGAACTGGGCAGTGAAGAGCTGGGTTGTTTTCTCACTGGCAGTACCTGGCATCACTGCAAAGAGAAGTTGTAGTGACTCAGCACGATGAGTGCACAGAGCAGTAAGGAAGAAATAGTAAAGGGAGAGCTGGGCCTTCTAGTTACAAAATAAGATGGGGAGGGACCTCCGGCTGTGGACCCACATGCGTGCCCCTCAACCCTGACTGTTCCCAAGGCTCTGTCCTCCTGAGCTTTCTCTGAAAACTCTCCCATCTATTGGAATTAAAATATTCTGGTTCATCCTCTCAAAATCCAGGTCAAATACCTCACCTTCCCCGAGAAATCTTCCTGACTTCCTGAGCCAAATGTAGTCACTCTCCTCTCCATGTCTCCGTAATACTTTGTTAAACACATTAATTACAACCTTAGCTTGCTTTGTGTTATAATATTACCCATGAGACTATACTGGGGGCTGAGGCTGTATTTTATTCATTTTTGTTTCTCACAGTCAGTGCCTAGAACATAGCAGGTGCGCATCAGATGAAAGAATGTCCTCCAGCGGGACCATCCACAGTTCCGAAGGCCATAGCAGTTTGCAGGAAGATTCATGATCGACTAATAAAACCCACTTACTTGAGAACCAATCTATTTCCAGCCACCGGCAGACACACCCTTGCTCCCTCTAAAAGTGGAATGAGGGAGTTTCTCCCTTGACTCCCCTCTAACAATGGGAATAAGAATGCAAATGTATCTGACATCCTTGGGGATGACCCCACCAAACAATCTCACATCCACTGTGACTAAAATCTAAAGCACCAGATTGGGAGGGTATTGAAAAATAGTTTCAAAAAAGATTTCTGACCTTCCTCAGCCCATTAGAGGATGAAACCAGAAAGACTGATCATGATTCATTTTACACCGAGTCTCTGACAACCTGTTCTTTCCTCCTACTCAGCCTAAATGAGAAGTCATCTCAGTCTTGGCAGTCACTTGCTGTTTTTCCAGCCTTTCCTGCAGTGAGAGCCTACCTGAGATGCTACAACAGAATCGTTTGCAACTGTGTTGGCTCACCTCTGATGCTAAGGGAGAAAAAGAGGGAAAGTCCCCAGAAAGCCACTGAGTGAGTCTTTACGATTTTGTTCAGCGTATGGTGGAGCTGTAACTGATGCACAAATAAATCCGGAGAGGCCTGGAGTACGACCCGACAGGATCCAGCAGGACCATCTTAGAACAGACCTGTGTGTGTCTGGATACCTAGGACAGCTGCCCCAGAAACATAAGACCCAGGGACACACCCCTGCCACTCCCCATTTCACAAAGCTCACAAGGGGCCTCCTCTCCTAGCCCCTGGACTTACTCCACCAGTGTCAATATGGAATTCGGCAAGCAAGAAGCCAAAATGTAGTTTCCGGATAAAACTCCCTCAGTCACTTCCTTTCCTTACATGCTCAAGATCAAAGAGGTTAAGCAACACAGAAGACAGGTGGGGCTTTATTAGAGAACCACAGACTTTAAGGTTGGAATGGACTCTACAAAACATTCAGCGCCCTCTTCCACGGCAATAACCAGCTATACTTTCATTATTGGGCTCAAAAAGTCTCCACCTTTACCCTAAACTCCACAGGGCCAAAGACTGTAAGAGTATTTAGTATTTAAAAATAAAAATTTGACACCGTACACCCTCCAACGCAGTAACATAGGAATTGGCAGGTACCTTTAAGGCATATCCTTTTAAAGTTTCTAAAACTCTTGTATTGTAGAAGAATTCATTCATTCTTAGGGGAAAATTAAGTTCTTTTTCCCATGAAGTCAAAGAGAGGCACCTCATGTCACTTGCCCATTACCTGTTCCACATTCATAAGAATTTTCAATGTGACAGAAAACATTAGATTGAAACCATATGAAATTGCCAACATTTGACCATTTTTGTGTAGAAAAATGGCAATTTTATCTGTCTAAACCAAATAAGTATGAATAAGAATGCATGGCCGGGCACCGTGGCTCATGTCTATAATCCTAGCGCTCTGGGAGGCAGGAGGATCACTTGAGGTCAAGAGTTTGAGACCTGCTGAACAACAGTGAGACCCCCATCTCTACCAAAAACAGAAAAAATTAGCCAGGTATGGTGGCGCACATCTGTATTCCCAGCTACTCGGAAGGCTGAGGCAGGAGGATCGTTTGAGTCCAGGAGTTTGAGGTTGTAGTGAGCTATAATGACAAAACTGCACTATAGCTGGGGCGACAGAATAAGAGGCTGTCTCAAAAAAAAAAAAAAATATGCAAAACAGCACATTTTAAAATTAGCTTAAATGCCTAAAGCTTAGACATTTCATAGAAAATATTTCAAATGACTATTTTAAAAAAAGGATCAAATATCTGTATGGGGTTGATCCTCCCCACCCCTAGTTTCGTCTGCAGGACCTCATGTAGGCTGAGCAATCTCAGCTACTTGGGGAGCTGCTCGACTGCCAAGCTGGCTCCCAGCCACCACCTGTTACTTTGACAACTGTAGCTTCAGGGCTACCAGGACCATTTGCAAAACCTACACTTACATGAAGCTCAAAGGCTCAAAAGGCATAAGCCAAAGCCACCAAAGAACTCCACAGCATTCCTCTCCTTCTAAGGGTACTTCTGGTTTCCAGGGAAACCACCTCATGCTCACCACACAGTCACAGTCCTGACAAGCACCCTCTGAACTTCAGCTGTTATTCCAGTTTTACCCGGAATCATTCAGAAAACTAGTTCCAAAACAAGTTTCAGAGATCCAACATTGAGTATCTTTTATCTTTGCTAATTTTTCTATAAATCTAGAACCTTTAAAAATTAGAAAAGAGCGTATCACTTAAGTTAAAGTTCAATTATACAACACAGGCACTCTCGGTACTATCTTTGCAACTGCCAGCAGATCTATAATTATTTCAAAATAAAGGTTTTTTCATTAATAGGCATTAGTAGAAGATTGGTTAGTAACTAAAAACCAAAATAGACTTAGTTGATCAGGGCACAACAAAAAAAACCCTTATTATTTAAGTTTTTCAGGTGTATCCTTAAGGCTGGGTCAAACCGATCCATCAATGACTCAACTAAACACTTGATATTCAACCTTGGAACAGGGAAACCTATTCATCAATCACTCCAACACTGTCTAAGATACACTAAATTACTCTCACTGTAAGTCTCTTAAACAGAGAATGTCAAAATCTTTTATGCTAAGAAAGAATACAATTTCATGACCGAAAAAAACTTTTTTTAAAAGTTCAATTATGCACAGATACAAATAATGACTTAAAGAGTAAAGAACAACTTTAATAAAATCTTTTCGATGTACTATGAGATTTTAAGTGTTTAGTCCATTAATAATAGAAAGGCTCTTTTCAACGACCGGCCCAGCAATAATAGGACAGTAGCAGAATCTTTCCCTGGCCTACAAACTAAGCCTAGATAGAAAAAATATCCAGGAGCATTTGTACTTGTCCAAACTCTTGATTCCATGATATTACATGAACCAAGATCGGACCAAGATCGTCAGCCTTACATGGAGGCACACAGATGATCTGATTGGCTTGGGCTTATGGCCATGTTCCAGCTTGATTTTACTGTTCCACTTCCCTCAACACCAGAACTATTTATCTCCTCTACTCTCAACACCAGAACCATTTATAAAGCCCAGAACAGCTCTAAATGAAACTAGTAAGTAAACTATTTCTCCAAAACCAAACCATATACTTTCATGTTTCTCATGAAAAAGCAGAGTTCACTGAAGAAGAAACCTAGAAATAAATGTTTCCTCATGAAGTCCGTCTTCTTAATATTTTATGTCTACACAAGGATGTGGTGTGGGCAGAGGTAGCCAGCAGCACTACGGTGTCTCAAGACATGCTACGTAGTGCCCCAGAACAGAATCATAGGCCTCTGCCTACCCCTGCCATTCTTAAAGTTATAATTAATATTAAAGTACTTAATTAATTGAATTAAACTGAAGATCCATCTAGCATTCTTTTCACAGGGATTCGGTTGGGTCAACTGTATTTGGAGAACTACTGTCTGAAAGTCAGTAACATATTTTGCCCTAAAGACACTCTTGCCCCCATGGCGCACTGTTCTGGTTCCCATCAACCTTCTTGTCTAGAGTCAGGAGGATGTCATACGATTTTGTAAGCAGTAGATCGGTGCATGAAAGTAGACATATGAGCACAACACATACCTCCAAGGGTGACCACGCAACTGGGAATAGCAAATGGCAGTTTACTACCCATTATATAAGACAAGGAGAAAAGCATAAACATCTACCCAACCCCAACTCCAATACATCCACCCAAGTTCACAAGAGTTTCACAGTTTGCATAAGTTCAGAGTCACCAGCTTGGAGCTAGCAGATAGCATGGCTCAGTGGTAAAAAGCACAAGCTTTGCAGTAAGACAAGAGTTACTCACTTATAAAATGAACAAGGTACTTAATGTCTCCAAATATTGGCTTCTTTATCTTTAAATGGGGATAATGCCATCCAATACACAAGAGTTATTTAAGGCCTAAGTGAGGTATATGCAAGGACACATACTGGACACATAGTATATATGTAATTTATAAGGTCACAGTCATGGATATAATTCCCATACAAGGCTTTAAAAAAAACTCACAGAAAACTACATGATTTCTGTTTGCATGCTGATATCCAGCTGGTATGATGTCTCTAGTGTATGTGTGCCACACAAGTCAATAAAAGCAGGAGCCAGAAAGGGAATAAGAGAAAAACAACTTAGACTGTGGGTGCCCCAACTGGGTGGCTCAATACCATTCCTTTCTAAGTAAAAACCAGCATGCAAATATACTCTAGTGTTTTTAATAGTGCTAAGCTTCATTGTTTTGGAATGCATATAAAATATAAGCTCACCAAAGGAAATGCTGCAGAAACTTCATACAAATATGCACAAATGCTCAGGTATGGTGTGCACCTATAGCCCCAGCTACTTGGGAAACTGAGGCAAGAAGCTCGCTTGAGCCCAGCAGTTTGAGACTGCAGTAAGCTATGACTACACCACTGCGCTCCAGCCTGGGTGACAAAGCAAGATCCATCTATAAAAAGATGCATATATGTATGTGTGTGTGTATATATATTAATATATATGTTTATGTATATTCACGAATATTACACACTGCCAGGCCTTCTCACTTAGAGCTGCGTATAAAATACAAGTGACTAGATGCCAACCAGCCTGTAAATCCTATAGGAACAAGCCGTACACATAGGCACACTGATGGCTTCAAGAAGAAAAAACAGGTAAGTTGACAGAAAAACAATAGAAAGCACAGCAAGAATTCTAGCCTGAAGCTAGTTAGCGTGGAACGAATACACTCTGTGTGTATTCGCATACACACACGCGCAAGAACACATAACTCAACAGACCCTGGGAGAGAATCCCTATTACGATAATAACAGCCATAATTTATGGAAAACCTATTTTATATCAAGTTTTTCTATTTCAATTTCTTAAAAAAATGAAGAAAGTGAGATTAAGAGGGGTTTGTTGTTCCTAGGCAATAGAGTCAGCAAGTGGTAAAACTTAAACCCAGGTCTTAAAACTTCGACCTATGCTATGCTCCATAAGCACAGTGCACAGCACAATTTACATTCATCACTGAAACTGACACAGAAAAAATAAGTTGTACTCGGTTACCTCAATGTAAGAACAAAAAAATATATTTACCTTTTTCATCAAAGTTTTTAAAATATGGTTATTACAAGAATAAACTCTCACCACCTAGAAAACTTATCCCAGAATGATTCATCTCTAAGGGTTCAAAAGAGCCAAGAATTTACTGTAACTTGCATCCACATCTGAGAAAAAAATTCATTTCTTAACTCTAGAGATTCGAAACACTTAAATACAGAATGCAGCAATATTACTAGAAACTCCTTCACTTGGGGCTTTCACTGGGGCTTATTCACTTATTACTCTGACAATAATTAGAAATGAAAGATAAGACAAAGATGATTTGTCTTGCTCAACCAAATATTTTAGGGACAAAAAAAATTAAGGAAATTAAATCAATAATTACTTCAAATTTCCCACAGTTAGAATGAAAAGAACTGGCCTCTTTTCAGAGTCCTCTGCTCCTTCTATCAGAGAAGCTGGGGCTGGAAAGGGGGCCTCAGAACTGTGGTGTTTGTTACATTCAAACTCCCACAAAGGAGCTTCATTTTAATGATGGAGAAACCAAAGCTCAGAAGGCATGAGGTGACTTAACTAACCAGGGTCTCAAAATCAGTTACTATCAGATTCCCAACAAGAATCCAGGTACCCGACTCTCTAAGTTAAGTGGCATGTCTGAATCTAAAGACCAAATGGAGAGCTTGAAGTCAAGTAAGTGTCCCCTGGGACTTTGGGGCATTCTCCAGGGGAGGCAGGGAAGATGGAAGTGTGATCTACAGGATGGATTCCCGGAGGCCCAGAGAAACCCTACCTACTGGAGCCGGGTAGGCCTGGAGCAACTGCAACAAGGTGGTGGTTCCTCACAAATATGAGAATGATTCAGAATTAGATAAGATCCAGAAAAAGAGCAACTAACTCCTGGATGAACATAATGACCAAATGCAAAGATAAACTACCAAATTAGAAGAAAAGATTATGGTGTCTTATTCGAAGCATTTACATTTGAATGATGAGATTCAATATATCTTGGATGGAAGTAGATATTTTGACATAAAGGATAAAGAAGACATGTGGATCTGGATTGTCAGGAAGAAAAAGACACACTAACATTTCCTGCAGGAATTTATCACTGTTCCATTAGAGATGAAAAGAACTATGCAAAAGCAATCCGGCCATGTGCTGGAGAACCAGTGTGGACTGTTCTGATACTCAAAGACAGTACATGTCATTTTTGGCACAGGCAGCACAGTGGGGCTCTCCGGAGACTAATACACTACTTGTAAAAGTACTAACCACAGTAAGAGAGCAGAAAATTAATTATTTTCTTTAAAAAAAAAAAAAAAAAACTTTGCCAATCTGTTTGCAAATCCATGCTATATTATACAGAGAGGGAGAGACAGGCAAAGCATAAAAGGTTTATGTAAAAATTGACAGATTTAGAAATATAAATGTTTTTGAGACAGAGTCTCACTGTGTTGCCCCGGCTAGAGTGCCGTGGCGTCAGCCTAGCTCACAGGAACCTCAAACTCCTGGGCTCAAGCAATCCTTCTGCCTCAGCCTCCCGAGTAGCTGGGACTACAGGCATGCGCCACCATGCCCGGCTAATTTTTTCTATATATTTTTAGTTGTCCAGCTAATTTCTTTCTATTTTTGGTAGAGACGGGGTCTCGCTTTTGCTCAGGCTGGTCTCGAACTCCTGAGCTCAAACAATCCGCCCGCCTTGGCCTCCCAGAGAGCTAGGCTTACAGGCGTGAGCCACCGTGCCTGGCCTCCAAATTTTCTGAAACATAACTCTCTCCTTTCTGAAGAAACTACCTAAATAATACCCTGAAATTGAGGTTTGGGATGGAACAGTCTAACAATTAAGTCAAAGAACAGGAGAGGAGGATAAAACACAGATATCCTTTATCTATGCTTTATTTGAAGAATTTGTCCTCTCCCAGCTCTTGGATGCAATGCTCCATTTACTATAGGTTCCCTTGGTTTGGTTTTCACTAGTTACTGACAAAGCTTAATCTTATCAAATCCAAATCTAATCAATAAATATTTACTTACCGACTAGGTATATTGACTCTCGTAGGAACCAGGAGGCATGGAGAAAGGAGTTCATGTAGTGAGATTGGCGCTAGGTTCTGCAGACTTTGTCTGACTTAATGCAAAGAAGTTATCTAAAAAGCTGTCATGCTAGGAATTAATGTCAAACCAGTTTGCTATCTAGAATCTGAGAGGCTGCATGGAAGTGCCATAAAGCTGCACAGGAGGTGCCTGAAGCAAAATCTTAACAGTGAACTGCACTCTCCAAGGAGTGTAGTTATAAACTTGTTGTCACAAGTCTTTTCAAAAGGTAAGTCAGCCTTGCTGATTTTACAAAAGCAGATCTAACCAATAAAACAACTTTAAAACACTAGGAATACTATCTATGTGAAATCATTATAACCACTAATCAGTACAAGATGCATCCTATAAAATTACTTTTGGGCTTCTCTCTTCATCATGAAGGATTAGCAGCCAGTACTTTAATCATTAGGGGAAAGGAAGCCGACCCTATTTTACTTGGAAGGGTTTTCAAAGCTCACTGCAACACACCCAGCAAACACAAAAGGACAAAGCTTGTCTCTTCCACAGCATTATCTTCCAGCCATTTAATGTGGCTTCCACTTCACACCTCCAGAGCACATCTTGGAATCTGGCAGCCCGGGATGTTTATGGTGCTTGGGGGGAATCTGCTCAGGCACTCCACAGTCCACACGGCTGTATATTCGCCAAGGAATCTATAGAAATTACTGCCCTAAAAAACTAACTGGGCAGATTTATGATGTTTCTGTTAAAGTACAGTGTGTGCTTTTTAAATCATGGCATAAATAGATATCCAAAACCTTAAAATTTGAAAAAACTTTGAGATGACAATACCACTTATAGCACCCTAAGGATACAATTGGAAAATTGCACAAAGATGTTTATAACAGGATTATTTATAGAAGGATAAACAAACAACATATATATACACACACACACACACACACACACACACACACACAAATATATATATCCCACAGTAGACGACTAGGTAAATAAACTTTCACTTCACCCATACAATCAAAAACTATGTACCATAAAAAGTTGTGATACGATAATCAAAAGTTACTGGGAGGGAGGGGGGTTTTTAAGGAGTCGCTGCTGAAAAATCCATATAATAAGAGCATTATGTTCTACAATTTCCTTGAAAACTTTTTAATCTATAGGTTCACACATACATGAAACAAAATCTAAATCATAAACATTAAAATATTAACAAAAACATTTATCTGTGAATGGCAGGTCATGAATTTTCATTTATTTCTTTTTTCTAAAATGTAAATATATTATTTAAGTTATAGTTCAGCAGCTATAGCAAATTTCAAATGATTGCCTAGGAAGGGCCAATTATTAGGCTTACACCCCGACTTTTCTGAAAGGAAATACTAGAATGGCTAACACAGCATTCTGTAGGAAACTCTGCTTGTTGAACATAGCTTGAATAAATAAACTATCTAAAACTAATTCAAAAATAACACTTTAGGGAAATATAAGTGTCTTATGTCTGTAGAGATCAAACATAATCAGTGAAAACTCCATAAAATATATATCTTTCTTACATAAAATCAAAAGGTTACAATTATTTTGAATTCACAGCCTGTAGCTCTTTTAAGACTTAAGAAAAAAGGTAAAAAAGAAAGAGGAAACAAAACCTCTCCTCAGAGGCCCAAGTCAGGGTTAGACTGCTTTGAGGCACCCCATTTCAGACATAAATACCTTGACTGAATCACTTCCTCAGGCTGTGTTCCCACAGTGAGCATGTGCTGAGAGCAAGCCCTCTCCACAAGAACAAGGTAAGGGCAGGTAAACTGGAACTTAAGCATGTGGTATTGGCCTTGACGGTGACCAGAGGCAGCAGGCCTGAAGTCCAAGCCTCAGGAGGCTCTGTGGAACCGGGGGCAGGAGAAGGGTCAGTGAGCAGCTGCACTGGAGCAGACTGCAACACGCAGACGCGTTACAAGACCAACTACACCTGCAGGCTGTGCTGTTCTCAAAAACCAGTCAAGGGCAGCGCAGTCACAGGGCACAGCGGAAAAGCATGGAGTTTGGGGCTAAAAGATAAAAATGCCTTCGCCTCTCTGAAACTGTTTAAGTATCAAATGAAAATTATACAAGAGAATGCCTTTCGATCTGTAATGAGCTCTCAACCTTTTCTTGTTGTTGTTCTTAATATAACTGTTTCCTCCATTAAGGTCCAATTAGCCTGGATGTGCTTGCAAAGTGGCTTTTCTACTGACAAAAGGACGAAGCACATAAAAAGAAAATGCCCAACAACTAAAGAGGCCCCCCCCATAGGACAAACCCATAGCTAGCTTCTTACCATTGGTTATCGTTTGTTCAGTAATATTTTTCTGGTCTTCTGCTCAACAGCTGGGCTGAATCAGGATTAGGAGGATGAACGAGAGAGACTTGGTCCCTAACCTCTGGGGCTTCCAGTGTGGCAAGGGTGAAAGACAGCATCAAAGAACAAGACCCAGAAGTAAGAGAGACCATGACATATTTAAGAACCAAAAATAGTCATCAGGGCTGGAGTGCTGACTGCCATTATGGGAGTGGAAGGAAAGAAGGGCTGGTGACGATGAGGGGCTCTTTATCCCATGCTAGGGAGTCTGGACAGACCCGATCCGAACGGCAAAGGACAGCAAGTGAAGGATTTTAAGCAAGGCAGTGACATGTTCAGATGTGCTTCATAGAATGATTGGCCTGGCATCTTAGAAAATATCCCCACTGAGCAGAAAAACGCCAGACACCAAAAGTAGAATCCATTTCCCAGGTAACAAAGAGTTAAGCAAAGGGCAATATGCGCATGTTTTAGAGAAGCCAGCAAACTTGTGTGATTTTACATCTGACTAATGTAAAGGGCCCCCACTCCTACTGGTCGTGCAAAAATACACCGCATTTACTAGGATATTTCATCAGCCTAGAACCGATCTAAAGTTCTTTTCCTTTATAATAACTAAATTATACAACAAATAATAAGAATTCTCACTACAATTTCACATTCGTGGCTTCCTCTGCACTTACAGACTATCATTTTCTAATGACAAGAAGCATCAAAACAAAAGGCAATGAATTCCCTTCATGTCATTTGAAGAAAACTGTATCTGCCAATAAATAATTATAATGGTCAGTATATGACATGTTATTAGCCAGCAGGTTTTCTGTACAATAGTCAAGAAATGAGCAGTTTCCTGCCAATGGTTAAGGCCATTTGTGATCTAAGTTTCTGTTCAGTTTTCCAGAATTACATATTAGAAGTCATAAAATTGGTTATAACCTTTGATTCAGTAAATCTATGCATTTATCCTAATTAGTTAGCAACAGAAAAAAATGCTATTTGTATGTTTTTAAAGGTTCCCTATAGTAATCCATAAAATTGAAATAGTTTAAATATTCTATAATAGGGGATTTATTTAAGCAAAATAAATGTACTATCTATATACTAATTACTGTATCATTCACATATGATTATTATGAAGATTCTACAATAGAATAAAAAAGTTTAAGTGAGAAAAGACAGATATGTATATCTGTATAATTAAAATTACTTAATACAGTACATACTCATATATTACGGGCAAAGACTGGAAAAAAATAAAAACAGCTTTAACATAGGAGTAAATGTCAACACTAATGGAAAAATTTTTATTAAAGACCTTACAGATTATTATTAAAATTTTAGAAACTGTAACAAAGTATTATATTTTGTAGAAACAAACTAAGCTTGTGCTGATTAGTTTGTTCCTAAGAAAAAACATCAATGTGGGCTCAGTGCCACCCGTCCAGCCCAGCCCTCAGACTGGGCACCCAGGACACCTCACACAAGGATCCTGATCTCTCTGCTCCCATGAGACACTGTCCTTCATAATATTCAAGGTAATGGGTAGATCCTAAATTATCCTAACTTTTCTTAAATAACTTCTAAATCTCCTACCCATATATATCTCAGCCTCAGAACTATTTGAACAGATGAGTAGCTTCCTAAATTCTATATGCAACTACCTTCTATATTATTTTATCACTCAATCGCAAATCCAACATGGTGTTATACAAAGAAAACCACTAAAGTAGTGGCCAACAGAAGTCTAGGGCAAGTCACATAAGTGCTGATTCCTTTTTCTCATTGTAAAATTGGGAACCAACTGTTAAAATTATTACAAGATTTCATAACTGTTTGCTAATAAGCCTTAAACAGTACTTATTAGACAAAATCTATAAACTCAGAACCAAATATTCAGGTTCATAGCAGACCTGTCTCCATGACTTCTTAAAATCATTAGAGCTATCAGTTCTAACCTGAGAAAAGTAAACAAGACTACAAGCCAAGAAAAAACTCGTTTGACTGCTTTCCTGTCTCCAATAGTCAAAGCAATATGTATTCTCATAAGTGTCTGGCTCCCAAACACCCTTCAGTGTCTCAATTCGACCTAGCATAAGCAGTATTTTATCTGATTGGCAATTGTGTGGCAATATTCCTCTTTTGATGTTGCCTGATCCTCACTCCATTGATTTCTTTTATTGAAATGTATCAACCATACAGAAAAGTATAAAGAATCATTGATTTTTAAAGAGGATCAAATAGGTCTCCTCACAGGGTTCCTACTATGTGCCAAACACAATGGCAGTGGTTCACTATAAAAACGTCAGCAACAGATGGATGAGGACAGACAGTTAAGCAAGTAAGTGCAATGATGTGCACACATTCCAGAATGTGCCTGCTTTGGGAATGATACATAACCCTTTAAAGCATACCAATGCAGGTAACACATTCAAACAAAATACACTAGCAGTCTTTTGCTTATACACAGTTCTGCCTTTTTACAAATTCATTCCCAGTTGGTTGTTTGAAAGTTGGCACACATTTCCCCCCTGACACACTGCTGTAAATGTGGTTAGGTTTCCAAGCCAACATATAAAAGACCAATGTAACACATAAAGTATCTGAAACACTATACATGTGCCCTACCAAAAGAGCAGAAAATATTACTGCAGCCAAAAAGAACGTGAGTGATTTTGTCATCTCAAAAGCTGGAACATGAGGAAAAGCAGAGTGAGGTTAATAAGAGGTGCACATAGAGTCCCAAAGTGGTGCCTGGAGGCTTTAAGGCAACAGAGCTCAGAGATGTTGAGACCAAGGGCCAGGTAGGCCTGACTCTGATCAAATCCAGCTTCCCCCACTTAAAAGCTGGGTGTCTTTAAACATGTTATTCAACCATTCTTAAGCCTCAGTTTACTGATCTGAATGTCTGGCACAGAGTAAACATTCAATAAATAAGGCATTTTACATATTTTTTCATTTGTTTGAGACTATATGGCTTTCAACTTCCTTGATATAAGAGTATCCTTAACACATAGCTGGGTTTATCAGTTATTGTTAGAAAATGTTCAGTTTCCACATAAAACGAGATTTTTTTCAAAATATCTAAGCAAGAAATGTATAAGGGAGGGACTGATGAAAATGTATGACACATGAGAAAAGGAACGCCTGAATTAAAATGAAACAACTAAGAGACCAAGGACAGACGGAAAAGGCAGGTAAACATATAAAGAGGAGTCTCCCAATAAGAGAAGACATGAGGTGGGATTCGAGGGAACTTCCAAATGACTTTTGGGCTGTCTACATAGGGAGGGGAAGGGAGGAGGAATAATTAGTGGCAAACCCGTACAGGGTATTGGTACATGTACACACAGATGCATACACACATAAACACACATTCTCATTTAATCCTTACAATCCCATAAGGAAGGTGCCACTATTGTCCTCATTATTATCCTTTTACAGATGAGGAAACTGAGGCACAAAAAGGTTGAATAACTTGCCCAGGATCACTTAGCTAGTAAAAGAGGCCATGATTCAAACTCACTGGCTCTGGTTCTAGATGCGGGAGTCTGAACCACTCTTATTACCGCTGTTTTTGTAATGGGAAGCCAACCATTTGCATAAGGGGGTTTCCTACATCAGAAATTCACAATTTGAATAATATCTACCTATACAGTTCCCACTTATAGAAGTGTAAACATTATGTAATCATTTACAGATTTTCTGGCAACATTCAGTATTTGGAGTGACGGTGGGTAACAAACTTTTATTAAATGCTGCTGGGTCCCAGGTACGGTCTGAAGCTATTTCACAGGTTTTACCTCATTTAACCTTCACAAACTCTCATTTGTGACAGGCACTATTAAGTCCATTTTACAGCTGAGAAAAACTGAGGCTCAATTATGATCCCAAAGTTGCAGAGGTAGTAAGTGGCGGAAGACGGCCTCAGATCCAGCTCTTCCTGGTTCCAAGTCCAGCATGCTTTTCACAACACCACATCTGGTATACTCAGACCCAAGCAGGTAAACACGGCACATGTTATATAATAACCAGGAAATATAAAGCAACAGTAAATCTAGTTTGACTTAAAATGTCAAAAACATCAATGCAATTTTTAAGCTAAATATTTCACAAGAAAATACTAAACTTTCTTTAGGACAGGTAAATTAACACAATTGCCCTACCCAAAAACTTTTTTTAAAAAATTCCTTCAAGTCTTCTTTATTACTTTGCAGCTAACAATACCAAATACTATATTGTATAGATGCACTGAGGCACTTCTTCAAGGACCTGAGACTGCTTCAAAAACATTAGGTTAGAAAATAGGATAGGAACAAGTTTCCTAGGTTCTTACTTTAAATGCCAATGTCAGCCAAAAAAAAGCTTTTTTAAAGGGTAGAAAAGTAGGTTTTTAATGCCAAAGAGTCTCAGATTTGAATTCCAGCTCTGCCATTTATTAGCTTTGTTAATCTGGAAAATGATGCCATTAAGATCCAACTCTCTGGCTATTACAAAGATTAAATTAAATATCAAATGCAAAGCACATAACCCAACAGCTGACGCACAGTAAAAGCTTACTAATCATTAGTCTCATCCCCATGCTTCCTCTCTCCCCATTTGGAAGACGTGCCACACATATCAAAGACCTGGGAGACATGGAGACATGAGCTACCCCAAGCTCACATTAACCTACAGAATACAAGACACTTACAAGGCACTTTTCTCATTCTCTACCAAACCCACATCATGAATCCCATATTGCCTCAAAGCCTGTTTTATCCAGTATAATTACCTCTTTTACCATCTTGTTGTCAACACAGGTTGGGGAAACCAAGGGGCAACTATTCATATTTCTATTACCAAAAAGAGAGAGAGAGTTGAAGCTACCTATATAGATATAAAAGGCATAAAAAAGGACCATTAATTAAAAGAAGGACTTACCACATGTGACAAGTAATCTGGTGGGGAGACTGAGGTAGAGAGATTATTTTAATAAAATTGGATAGCAACCAGAAACTAGCAAAGGATTTAGCCTTGAGTTTTCTGGCAAGGAAACACAATGAGTTACAGAGCATGCTTTTCTTTCTTTTTATAAAAGGAAACATCAGTTGCTGAGGAGGGATACTGATAACTTGTCTGAACTTACTGCTTTAAGCCACTGGCAGAACCAAAGACTTCCAAAATACTCGGTAATCTTTCACAGAACTGTACCACTTTATACAAGAATCAGAATTAAATTTGACCCAACTCCCTTCAGTAAAATGTTCCCACCCTGAACCTCTTGTACACTTGGTAAAATTTGTACAGTCCTACAAAGGATTTAGCATTTATTCAATAAACACCAGAATGCTGCCTGTGAAAGGGGTATTACAATGACAGACAAAGCTCTTATCCTCAAGGACCTTGTGACTGCACAGTGGAGGTAAGTCTACAAAAGAACTGAAGTGCAGGGCAGAACACGATGTCCCAGAAGAGAGGACCACACGCCACCAAGGGAACACATGCATACATGTCTCCTGTTGGGGTGGGGAGGGGCAGAGGAAGAGATCAAGGACATCTGAAGGGCCCTTGAAAGTTGTAGAATTTTGACAGATAGCATAGGCAAAGTGCATTAAAAAAGTAAGAATGCAGAAAACCATGGAAACATTTGAGACTTGAATGCAAAATAATGAATAATCAAAGCGTAAAAGGAAAGGTAAGGTGAGGTCTTACCACAAGGAACCTTTACTACCGGAGTGAGGTGGAGTTTGGACTGTTTTCTATAGGCAATAGGGGGCTTCTAAAGGCTTGTGATCAGAGAATTCTATGACCTGGGTCAAGGTCACAGAATTCAGTCAGACTACTCAACATCGGTGCAGGACAGGGGAGAGGCTGGGGGAAGGGAGACTAGATTGGAGCTTACTGCAATCACCCAGGAAAGCAAGCCAGAAGGAAGTGGGAACCATGAGAAAGCAAAGGTGCAAAAACACCGGGAGGGAGCACTGAGGGGGCCTGGAGAAGTGCCATATGTGAGATGGAAGCAAAGGGAAAGATCAGGATGAGTCTAAGGCAGGGTCAGCAAACTAAGCCTGCAGGACAAACCTGGCCTGCTGCCTGCTTTGTACAGCCAATACGCCAACAAATTTTTACATTTTTAAATGGTTGAGGGAAAAGAACAATATTGTGTGACAAGTGGCAATACAAATTTCAGTGTCCATCAAGTTTTATTGGAACACAGCCACACCCATTAGTTTACATATTGTCTATGTCTGCTTTAATATTCAGTAGTTGTGACAGAGACTGTAACAGCCCTCAAAGCTGAAAATATTTACTGTCTTTCCCTTCACAGAAAGTTTTCAGAATGCCGGTCTAAGGTTTTGAGGGTGGTGGACAGAAATCATATTAAGAGAAACAGAGAAATAAATCATCCGGTAGTATGATGAGGGGTCAGAAAGAGAGATGACATCAATTTTGGAGCAGTTAAATGGGTGGTGTCAACAAGACACCCAGATAAGGGGGCTCAGCATGAAATGGAAAGATCATCCCACCCTGGAGTGTCAGCACTGGCTACATCTTCCGCCTACTGTATTCTTCCTCCAGGTCATCGCACAGCCTGGATCCTACTCAGTGCTCATCTTTCAGGGCTGAGCTCAAATGTCACCTCCTCAGGCAGGCTGCCCCACACCCACTCACCTAAGCATTCTCTATGCATACATTGCTAATTTTCTCCATTGCACTTATCACCACCTGAAATTATCTTCTATCTTAGAATGTTGGCTCTTAAGGGCAGAGGCCTTCCCCCTCCTATTTCCCAGTGCCCCCAGTACCTTAAATAGTGCCCGAAATTGCTCTGCCAGTATTTGGGGAGGTAGGCAACAGAGAGAAAGGAACATAAATAAAAGGGACAACTGGAGCTCAGGCAAAAGAGGGTCATCTGCACAAATGAGATATGCCATTCACAGAACTTTCAGGAAAGTCTTCACGGGGGAAGGGGAGAGGTGACAGAAAGAGAAGACACCAAAAAGAGAACAAAGACATGGAAAGGGGCCTGGCAAGGTGACTCCCACCTGCAATCCTAGCACTGTGGGAGGCCAAGGCAGGAGGGTTGCTTGAGCTCCCGAGATCAGCCTGAGCAAGAGGGAAACCCTGTCTCTACTAAAAATATATTAGCAAGGCATGGTGGTGTGCTCCTGTGGTCCCACCTATTCAGGAGGCTGAGGGAGGAGGAGGTTTGAGATTACAGTGAGCTATGATGGGGAGGGGGACGCTACACAGTGCAATTTTGTCTCAAAAAAAAAAAAAAAAAGACACAGAAAGGGAGAAGGAATTACTGTGTCTCAGAAGCCAGACAGCAGGGGGTTCGGCCAGGAAGGGGGTTTTCAGCAGCATGAAATGTTTTAGATAACAACGGCAGAAAAAAGGTGTTAAAATGTGACAGCAAGAAGGTCACCAGTGACCTCAAGGAAGCAGTGGAATCCAGTTTGCAAAGGGTTAAAGAATGAGTGGGTGGGAGGAAGCGAAGATTGTCAAGGCACTTGGCAGCAGAGGGGGGAAGAGGGGAGAGGAGCTGGGGGAGTCGGGCGGGAGCAGTGACTGAGGGAGGGTAGGGTCCTTCTTTTTTTTTATAGGACCCAAATCCCATCATGTCACCACCCTGTTTAAAAGCCTCAACTTCCCCTCCCACCTTATGATAAGGCCTTGCTTGATCAGGTTCCTGCCTACCTCATCAGCTTGCATCTCTGTCCTCTCTGCACCAGCTGCAAGGTGTTGATCCTACCTTAGGTCCTTTGCACAAGCTGTTCCGTCTGACTGGAAAACCTCCTCACTCTCTTACAGTAGCTTACAGATTTCAAAGTACAAAGATGTATTGCAGAGAGCCCCTTTTCTTACTGCCCCCCTCCTCTGCCTCATGGCAAACTAGACATCTCTCCTGGTATTTGGCGTAATTGTAACAAATAGTAATACAGTTGCTGAACAGTTGTCTTTTCTACTAGGAAGGAAACTGAGGGCAGAAGCCAAGCCTGTCTTGTCCTCACATACTTGTGATCTACAGATAGTTGTTGAATAAAGGAATAAATACGAAAACCTGAGAGCATTTTGATCTAAAACAGCTTGTGCATCACAAGTGGCCTACTTCCTAAATCTCCATCAAGCAGGCTTTCCGTTTATGTTCAGGCCAATCTGACTTCCTCTGACCTCGTCCTATTTCTAACCAACCTGAGTGAACGGTTATTCTAAACAAGTAAAAAGATGAGCTTTTCTGGAGTCACCACCATACATCAAATGATTTTCCCAATAAGATATACAGTGATTGGTGGACCTGTCTGAAGTTTTACAGAATGGCTTTAACCGAACAAAATCAGTTAGAATATTAAATTTAGGCATTAAGCATTTTTTAGTCTGTATTGTGAATTAATGCTAAAATAGGTTTGCAGGTGTATTTGGCAAAAGATCCACTGCGCCTCTTTATAATATAAATTGCATATGTCTGCGTGTGATCCACCAAACTAGTTTAATAACAAGATTTTTCTCTGGAAGGATATACATTTGGTAGATTTTTTTTCCTGTTTTTTTTTTTCTCCTTTTGTCTTTTCTCTTACTATAACATAAAACATTATTTTAAATCCTGCTAATTGAAAAAAATTGCTATAAATTATAGCCTTGCTACAGTCTGAGCAAATTAACTGTGCAAGCAAGAAGCCTACAAATCTAATTGTGCTTAATTGAATGAACTGTTGTCAGTTCTAATACCCTTAAGCCATTTAAAACACTAAAAACAAACAGGAGTTGCAGTAATTACAAATCGTTCTTATCTATTTCTACTTTATATATTCAGACTGATCTGAGTTACCCAATGTACCTGAAAATAACAGACCTAAATTTACTTTTTGAATACTTACAGGTCAACCTTTTCAACAGTTGAGGTGCACTTCCCTACCCACTGTCCCTCCACAAATCAAATTAGGGAGTTTTACTGTCTTCCTCATACTAGCATGGGAAGACAAAGAAAGGTACAGCTAACTCTTTTGCTGTCAAAGCACATGGGTTAAGAATGCTGTCAAGAGCTCTCTTCCAACCACGTGGCAACTACTGTTCCTCAGAGTATGAATAATGTCCAAGCCCAAGAAACCTGTCCAACATGTTAACACCAAGAAGGAAATACATTCAAAATATTAAAAAATATACATCTATGATTAGGAGGAAGGGCCAACTGTTTGTACAATTTTACATTTGGGGTAAATCTTGCTTTAGGAAAGCTAAATATGCATATAGAAATAGAAACCTGAAAACAGCATTCAGTGGAAACTAAATATATATTTGAGGGGTCCCTTTAAACTCTTGTAATTCCTCAACAGCAAAATTCCCTGGATTATTATTTGACTTACAAGATTTTTAATTTCCACACAACTCTGAAGACAGCATTTTACAAACAGGTATGCCAGGTGCCTCTGCCAACAGCCCACTACTTGCTAAGTAAACTGAATCAGTGAGGGCAACACCGTATCTTTACACTGACTTTCCCAGAAAGTCGAATACATTCCTACCAACTTAAATACCTCGGATGGCATTTTCAGTTTAATAAAAGCACCTTTGTTACTCATTTTTTCCTTAAAAATAGAGTAAAACCTAATTTATCTAGCACCTCTGGTGCTGTCTACATAATAAACCCTTCTAGATTTGAGAAACTGCCTTCTTTAAGCACCTAAGCTTTTCTGATTTACTCATTTTTAATTAAAGCCTTTCTCATATAGAATACATCTATTTTTTGTTTTACATCTGCTGGGTGGCACCTTCCCTACGATCTTAAAATATTCTGAATATAATTTGAGTTTTTTTTAAAAACACACAGTATATTTACCAATAATTTTTTTTTTAATGTAATAGCTAGCACATTTTTAGCTCATACTGTGTGCCTGGCACCATTCCAGAATCTTTAGGTGTAGTCATTCAATCCCAAAACAATCTTTATTGTCATCTTGTGAATAAAGAAACAGGCGTAACTTGCACCAAACCGTCTAGGATCCAGAGCCTCCAAAAGCAGACTATCGAAGCCAAGGAAAAATTAAGGCTTAAATACAATAAATCTGTTATCTATACAGGTGTGATAAATTAACCAGATTTAGTCTCCAACAGCTGGGTTCAAGTGATCATTATCTTCTAGGCAGACAGCCACAGCTCCTCTTTTTAAATTCCACAGAGGCAGCCTTCTCTTGCAGATCACTCAAGTAACTGTCCCTGAAGAGTTAAAGCAAAAATTCCTCACTGGCTTTTCATTCTGAAGAAAATCTCTTCTCTGAATTGGTCCTGTAGAAATTCTCTGAGGGCAGCTTCTTATCCTGTCCCATCCCCTCCTTGCACACCTCCCACCCCCTAAATGAGGTGTTTGAAGTTGTCCTTTTCTTTTAGAGAAGTGAACTTTCACTTCATTTCAATTATGCTCTACAACTTGACCTCTTCTCAATGGCTTGGTCATCACTACTAATACTGATAACCGAACTACACTGTGATAGCGACAGCGACAAATCGACAAATCGCTTACAACTGCATCTGCCCCTCCACTAAATGCCCCAGGTTGTTTCACTTCTGAGTTACGGTTCTGCTTTTTATCAACCAGTAGAAACTACTCATTCACTTCTAAGATAAAAATTAACACTGCTGGCCTCTGAGAAAGTGCCTCCCTGGGGGGCCAGGCGAGGTTGGTCACACCTGTAATCCAAGCACTCTGGGAGGCTGAGGGAGGAGGATCGCTTGAGCTCAGTTCAGGAGACCAGCCTGAGCAAGAGCGAGACCCCATCTCTACTAAAAACAGAAAAAGTAGCCAGTTGTAGCAGCACGCTTCTATAGTCCCAGCTACTCAGGAGGCTGAGGCAGGAGGATCTCTTCAGCTAGGGAGTTTGAGGTTGCAGTGAGCTATGAGGATGCCAAAGCATTCTACCCGGGGCAACAGAGTGAGACTCTGTCTCAAAAAAAAAAAAAAAAGAATGTGCCTTCCTGTATTCATCTAGTTAACAACTCCTATCTCTTAGATTTGTTGTATTTAATCTTTGAATGACTTAAAAACCAGTGAAACTGTCAAAAAATCCTTTATAAATTCAAAGCAAATCAAAGTAGGTTTTACTCCACTATAAGGAAAGCATATATATGGACTTCACGACTTCTCTTTTGGCTCTAAGCCTTTCCTGTTTCCTAGCAGTCTTCTGGATGATAAGCAGTGACTAAAATAAAGAGCATTTTCTGTGATGGGAGAAGGAAAAGAGTAGCACAATGGTCAGATGAAGTTCATCCTCTTTCAAACTTTCAGTGCTTCAATTCCTCTATTTGCTGCTGATGTTATTGTTGAGCTCAGAAACTTCGAATGGCTTCTCATTCAATACAGGCCACAGCCCCTGACCTCACACTGTCCACAGACTTCTGAAAAGAGTCACAGTCTTCACAGTCTGGCCTCAACCTGCATGTCCAGCCTCACCACCTTCCACTCCCTCCCAGGCAGTCTTTGCTCTAGCCTATTGGCCGCTCCCAAGTCTGTCACCGACACCACGTACATGCCCACATTTGTGCCTTTGCTCATACTGTACCTCTGCCTAGACTTCCTTCCCATCCTGAAACAAGGAACTCCTACACACTCCTCAAGGTCCAACTTAAATGAAGTCTCTTCAGAAAGGCACCTGACAAGGGATCCAAGCAGGGTTTAGTTCTCTTCAGGGTCCCAGTGTTCTTAATTCCAAACTATACTAAGCATTACCCACACTGTGTTACACCTACATATAGCAAGCTTATTTCCATATATAAACTGTGTCCTATCCACCTGCCAGGCACTCCGTAGGTACCAGAGAGATGTTTGTGTATGCAAACAATGAATTAATCCATAACATTATAAAGAAAGAAAACAAAAAAGGGAAGCTACTCCAGAGTCCTCAGACTCCAAAGGAGTTCCGTGAAGGCTTCTAGGAAACATTCCATAATCACAAAGCAGGATTTGCTCATTTGTATGTATATAATCTGCAACTACGACACTCTGAACCTCAAGGGTCTTCAACTAGACTCTAAACTCTGTCAAGACAGAGATTTTTGCCCATTTTTTCCTGTATATTTCTTCACTTTCTGAGACTCACTACAAGAGTTCAACAAGTATTTACTGCTATGTGAATATTACTGTTAAATAAATTGAGTTACCACAGAACAAATGTACCCCAACAAATAACAGCTCTGTCTTTTGGCCAGAGTAGACGTAAAAGAAATTTTCCTTTTGCTTCTAAAGCAGGTCTTGTCTCCAGACTGGGCAATTTACTAACACAGCACCAAGGAAGAATGTGTGCTCAGGGCCAGCTGCAAAGAATCACAGATCATAAAACCTTAGAAGTGAAGGTATCACGGAAATGAGCTTAATGTTTTATGCTTTCTTGTTGCCTTAAACTGCCAAAAATGCTGGTGCACTTCAGGGGGAAGAATACTCATAGGAATTAGTTTCCTGCCCCTGAAACCCAGTCACAACATGGCAGCTGTTTCAAATTCCATATTAGCAGAGGGTTTGTGAGACAGGAAGCAACAGTGGCGCACCTAGCTGAGTACAGGGGAGAGCAAGAAGCAGGGAGGAAACTACAAGCCAAATGAGAACACAGCTTGGAGGTTAGCACGACAAGGATAAAAACAGTTAACCAATTTCTCTAATGCCTCCTATAATGTAATTTACCTTTACACCGTTACTATTAAAAAAGAAAAAAAAAAAAAAGCACCTTCCTTGGTCACTAGCTACTCTCCCCTTTTCCATCATTCATTCTTCTCCCAATTTTAACCATTCTTAGAGAAAAGAAATTGGGAAGAATGTGATTGTCCTTAAATGGGAAAGGGAGAACAAAAATAACGTTTTTCCTCTACTTCTTACTTTCCTGTATTTTCTGATTTTCCTATACGAGTTTTCCCTCTTGTTGTAATGGGAAAATAATCTTCATATTTAAAGAAATTACAGAGCTAAAAAGTTTATGATCTGACAATAAGAAAACTACATAGGCTAAATAAATCCTTTACTCCAAAAAATGACTAACAAAAAATTCCATAATATCAAATCATTCCCCCTGCCTTTTCCCCCAAATAGCAGTATATCTAACAATTCACTTATAAAAATAATGCCCTCATAATAGATATAATTTGCGTAGCACTTCGAAGTTTCCATGTATTGTGTGTGCATTATTTACCAGATTCCCCCCAACAACTCTGTGTGGTGGCCATGGTAGATACTTTAACTCCATTTTACAGATGAGGAAAATAGATGCCTGAAGTGAAACAATTTGCCATGACAGTAGCCCACATCTTCCTGTTCCTCACCCAGTATTCCAAAACAGGATTTCTCAACCTGGGCGCTATTGAAATTCTGAGCCAGATAATTCTTTGTCAGCTGGAGGGGAGGAGGGTTCCCACTACATTATGGGATGTTTAAGCAGCATCCTTAGCTCCTACCCGCTAGAAGCCAGTAGCACTGACCCCTTCCCCAAGTTGTAAAGATCAAAAATGTCTACAGGGCGCAAAATCGCACCCAACTGAGAACTACCCGTCTAAAAGAATCTGCCAAGTTCCCTCAATACCTGTATTCTATTACAAGGCTCCATATACCATTGAGCCACAATAAATCACAGAGCATCAGATGCTGCTTGCTCAGCAAGATTCAGTTAATTAACCAATTCCCCATCCACTTAAAACAATTTTTTTAAATGTGAAAATGAACAAGAAAAATTTCTTTGTATAAATATTCACATCTCAGGCAATAAATCTTCTAAAAGCATATCATCATATCATTAGGACACAATAAAAATATACAAAATGATATGTGTGTTTAGGGGGAAAAAAACACCAAAAGAATCTGAGAGTTAGAAAACACAGATCTTGGTCTTTGCTAATAAGCCTTATCAATGCAGTTATACCTTAGTGTTCTCTCTGCAAAAGTGGGTACAAACCTACACGTTCTCAATACTTGCTTCAGTTGAAAGTATAGCATTAGCCAAATTAACATTAAGATTGCCTAAGTTACGACAAAATGAAATGTAGTTGTATTTTGGAAAATGTTTCAATTATTTTTACCTATGTCTAATTTATGCACTCTATTATCATTTCCCAATGGTATTAAATAATTAGTTCACTGTGGATGGGGAAAACTATTTAAACTGGCCGTATTGAGTGTCACACTGCAATTCTAGGACTTAAAAAATAGTTTTGTAGCTATTTAGAGCAATTGAGATATGACACAGTGAAAGTGCTTAGTTGATATGATATACAGAATAAAAGAAGAGGTTATGATTATTCCTATTCATAATGTCCACAATCACGCAGGTATATTGCCCTTACATCTTCAAATGCGATCTGGATCTATACATAGACATTTTCTCCACATTACAAAACATACTGTACCAGAACTGTCTGCTACCCTGGTGGTCTCCATTAACCTTCACCACAAAGTACAAACGAATACATTGATCCTTCAATTAAAATGATTCCCTGGTTTTGGAAAACATCAGAGTCACCAAAAGCAGAACATGGAATACAAAATGGGGTTTGGCAAAGGGAGGACAAAGATGTAATCAATACAAAATGTTCGTGTTAAAAAAAATCTTTTTCCATTTTGCATTATGCCCATACGTAACTCAGATCTTTTCTAAAAAATTAGCCAACAACCAGACTCCATGATCACATATAATTTTCTCTGCATTACGCTCATCTTTGAACTACCCAAGGTTTTTAATGCTTTCCTCCCCAAAAGAATTAATGACAATTTATACCGCTATAAATCCCTGCCACTGAGAGAAAAACCTTATGACTCTGAGGGGAAAAAAAGAAGTTAATGACATGTATAGTGATGTATCCAACCAGAGACAGAAGGCAGCTCACAGCCACGTATTAAGAGTGGAAGGAAGGACCAGGTCCCCTTCCCCAGCCAGGAACACACAGGAAATCATAAAGTATATATACCCTCCAAAAAAATGTGTACACAAACACCTGGCCTAATCGTACCTTTTATCTAGAGAAGTTCCTTCCTAAATACACATTGAAGAAGCCTACGTCCCTGGAACCTTGGGGAGTGACTTTAGAGGAGTGTTTGCTAGTCCTGCTAAAGCGACGTCTCCATCTGATGCTCCAGGTGGGCGACCGCGCGCGGATGGGGTCGGAGGAGTTACACAGGGAGCCAGGGACCAGCCCCAGTTTCAGTTCATCAATCCCTTTACCGTAGGCTTCACAATTCCCTGGGCAGCTCTAACTGTTCCCCTTCCCTGGTCCTCTCGCCCAGGGTCGTCTTTCGCACTTCTCGCTGGCTACCTGGGGCCAGGGTCCTAACAGAACCTAAAAAGGGAGAGGGCGTTTCCTCAGCTTACGGACGCCCACCGCTCGGCTCCAAATCCCAGAAACTTTCCCTCGCTGAGATGGCAAGGAAGGAAAACGCTCAGACCCTCAGCCTCCATCCTGTGGCCAGAAAAATAATATTTCTCACCACCGCCCCCCCACCCCGACCCGCAAACCCCGGCCAGGAGCTGGCGGTCAAGTTCTCGGTGCAGCGAGCGAGGGACGTCAGACCTTAAGCCCGCGCCCGTATTTTGGGGTGGCATAAACAGGATGTCAGCGCGTTCCGGGCTTGTTTATGAAAACCTGCGGTGCGCTCGGGGGGAGGGGGCGCCCAGGCTTAACCTTTCTCCTCCCGGCCGGGCGCCCCAGCCCCGCGACCTCCCCGCCGCTTGCCGGCTCCGCTCGGCTGGAAATCCCCCGCCTTTCCCGCCCGCACCCACACGCCCCCAGCCCCACCGGGCCCGGGGGTCCCGCGCGGCGCTCGACGAGCGGCCCGGGGTGCACAGCGCCAGGACGGCTGGAGAGCGGCGGCTGCGCCTCCGGCCAGCGCCAGGCTCCGCGCCCCTCGCCCGTGGACCGCGGCGCCGCAGGCTCCTCCACCTCCCCTCGGTGACACTCACCACTTCCGTGTGCGCCGGGGCCGGGCGGCTCCGGGTCGCCGCGCGGCTCCGGGTCGGGCGGCCGGCTCGCTAGGCGGCCAGCCCCGCGGGGCCCCGGCGTGCGCGCGCCCGGAGCTGAGGAAGGGGCGCGGGGAGGGCGACCACGGCTGGGACGCAGGCCCGCGCTGTCTGCGGCTCCCGGCTACTCCGCGGCCGCCGCGGCCTGCGCTCGGCGACGAACCGCCTCCCGCCCCGCCCCGCGACGGCCCCGCCTCCGCGCAACGTCATGAGCCGCGGCCCCGGAAAGGGGGGCGGGGGCCGCGGTGCCCGCGGCGGCACTGCGGAGGCCCAAGACCCTGCGCCTCCCGCCGGCGCGCCCCGCCCCCATCCGGCCTTGCTCACGCCCCCGCCCCCGCTCGGCTCTTCTTGCCGCGTCTTCTAGAAACACCGATCGAGGGAGGAGAAGTCAGGCAGCACGCGAAGTAAAATTGTCAGGATTTGCCCATAGATTGACCCCCCCCAACTTTGAAGTCCCCTCCACCACTTCTTTGTGCACTTCGATGCATAAACGTATCCTAGTCCTCCGTGTACACCTCTGCTCCTTGTCCCAACCCAGTAAGAGGTGAGCTCGTGCAGCACTAGACACACGAGCTTTACAAGAATAAAAACCCCAGCTTTGAGAAATTACTTCAGATCCAACTCATTCTGTATTTAAAGAGCTCTTTAAGGGAAAAACAACAGCAACAACTTATGTGTAAGAGTAGTAACATTCGTTGATACCTAATATGTGTCCAGCGCTTTTCATTTTTTACTACAAATCCCTCAACGTGGATATTATCCTTATTTTATTCATAAGGAAACAAATTTAGTCTTAAGTATCTTGATTAAGGCAACATTGTAGCCAAGATTCATACCCCGTAGGCAATCTAGAGCCAAATCCTGACCATTTTGCCTCCTAGATATCTCTGCAATCAGTTCACCTCTCTGTGTTCCCACAACTTTGTCCAAGCCGCTACTGTCTCTCACCTGAAGTACCACAAAGACTTCTTAATTTGTCACTCCGCATTCACTCCAGTTCCCAATTCTCCACAATGAGCTTTTCAAAATCCAAATCCGTTCCACTCACTCTAGCGCTTAAAACACTTCAATGACTTTCCCCTGAAAAATCCTTGGATGAAAATTCGTTCAGGCCATGCATGGTCAGAATTCCGCAGCTTCACGGCGCTGTGGACTGCGGCTGCTCCACCTGTGCTGACATCACTAACTCTGTTGGATCATTCCTGACGACTTGAGGGTTACTGCAATCTAGACTAAGACATGCTGGATGTGGTATGTGGTAGGGGAAATGAGCGTCAGATCTATACTCTTGGATGTTAGGTTTGGCTTTCCCCATTATCCACCTGCGTTGCCTTAAACAAGTCTCAGTGTCCTCATAAAAGTTGAGCAGCAGCCTAAGTGATCTCCAAAGTGCCTTCTGGAAGGAGAGAGAAGAGCTACCAAAGAAGACTGGAGATTCAAATTGGGAGGGACGCAACCTAGCTGCCTGCATTGTGGGTGTTTATGTGCGTGTGTGTTATCCAGCCTGCCACACTATGAACGCCTCAGGGTTGTTTGTATTATTTTCTTCACCTGTTAAATAGGGATAATACCTTCCTTACGGGGATTTTGCTGAAGGCGAACTAAGATAATAAAGGCCTGGCATGAGCTCAGTAAATCATAGTGATTTTATTGAGCTGAGCTTTAAAGAACAGGTTGGAGTGACATGAAGACAGCGACGTGAAAGGGCAGCATTTCAGGTGAGAAGGGTAATGAAAATGGAAAGTCAAGAAGGCAGCAATGAACCCATTGGTTTCAGTAACAAATCTGGCTGTTCACAAAGTGGAATCAGGTGAGAGGGTCTTGGTCGAGTTTAGATCCATTCTCTTGTACTGGGTGCTGAGGATTCAAATTAAAAAAAAAAAAAGACTCAGTTCCTGACCACTATAGAGTTTGAAAGATAGGCAAGTAACAAGTCAATATGATTCGCACACCTCTAAAGGTGATCACAGAGGACAATCACCCAGCCCAGCCTGAAAAAGTCAGAGGAAGCGTGTAGCAGATGAGTCACAGGGGCCAGGAAGAATGTAGCATACTCAGGCAGTAATAGTATATGCTGCGTGGCTGGGCACTGAGAAAAAATGTGCAAAAACTTTTGCCTAAAAGAAATAGTGTTTTTCAAGGATTTTAGCAGGTTTTTATTTTAGAATAATCACTCTAGGGCAGGATTTCTCAACCTCAGCACTATTGACATTTGGGGCTGGAAAATTCTTTGTTGTGGGGGGAGGCTGTCTTATGCATTGTACGATGTTTAGCAGCATCTCTGGCCTCTAACTACTGGATGCCAGTAGCAATCCCTCCTCTGCTCCCACTCTACTGCCCCCAACTCCCTACCCTCCTCCTTCCCCTGTTATGACAACCAAAAATGTCTTCAGACCTTGCCAGATGTCCCCTGGTAGGCAAAAACGCCCCTCCCTCCGTGAGAACCACAAATCTAGGTATAATGTGGAAGATGAATTAGAGGGCAAGGAGATTAATTACACAGCACTGTAGACGTGTAAGCTGCAAGGGATGAGAGCCAATCTAAGGCACCGGACTGCAGCAGATGCAAAAGGCCTGAGGGGATAGAATAGACAGTGCTTGGTGACTGATTAGATGTGGGTACTGAGGCAGAGGGAGGAATCTCACATGACTCCCAGATAGTCTGAATTGGTTCACAAGTTGACCAAGGATGCCACCAACTAACTTGGATGAGAAATTCAGTTTTATGTTTGAAAATAGAAAAGTTTTTAAAAGTCACTCTGTAGAAAATATATACGATACAAGAGAGACGGTAGTGTAAAACAAAGGAATACAAATATTTCCTTCTAACATGTAATACATGACATACATCTAAACTGAACTAAACCCAATGTAATGAAGTAGAAGCCTCTTATTAGAAAACTCTCTAAAATAATAATAACCACCCAACCAACAATCATACACACGTGGTTTCACATAAATCTTTAAGAAAAGAACATTTTCCCATCAGTCTTTCCTCTGCAAAAGCTCTTGCCAAGTTAACAGTGGGAAAATATATTAGATTCAAACAATGAGATTTGCCTTTAAAAGGTTGAACTGAACACCACCAAACTAAACTAAAACCCCATTGTACAAATCATGAAATTTAATTTAAAAAGTTAAAAACTAGAGAAATAAAATCGCCTGTAATCTTG
>NW_012138302.1:3831859-3853372 GCF_000956105.1 Propithecus coquereli | reverse complement strand
TTTAGAAGAGATTTACAGAAATGGGATAATTGAGTCAAATGCATTTTTAGATTCTTAATTCATAGATTCATATATTGGCAAGTTACTTTCCATGCAGTTTCCACAAATTTGTGCTGCCCTGAAAAATGTACACAATGTCAGGGGCTATAACCAGTGGACATTATAATTTTTAAAATAGTTTTCATTTTAATTTTTAAAAGTATAGCTTGTTGGTTTTATTTTGATTTTTCACAATTATTAAAGAGGTTAATAATTTTCCATATGCTTTCTCACTAGTTTCACTAATTTCTATTTTTTCTTTCTTTTCTCTTTCTCTCTCTTTTTTTTTTTTTTTTTTCGGAGACACGGTCTCACGCTGTTGTCCAGGCTGGAGTGCAGTGGAACAAAGCCTTGAACTCCTGGGCTCAAGCAACCCCTGCCTCAGCCACCCAAGTAGCTAGGACTACAGGCAAACTAAACTAAAACCCCATTGTACAAATCATGAAATTTAATTTAAATTTAGCCACGCCTGCTACCTGGCTAAATTTTCTATTTTTTTGTAGAGATGGAGGTCTAGCTATGTTGTTCAGGCTGGTCTCGAACTCCTGGCCTCAAGTGATCCTACCTCCTTACCGTCTCAAAGTGTTGGGATTACAGGTGCGAGCCAGTGCACCTAGCCTTTTCTTTTTTCTTTTAATTTACGAATATACATGTGAAAGGGTGGGTAGGGAGAATATTGTCTCTTTTTCTCTTTGCCCACCATCTACTGGGGTCATAGTATCTTCTGTGAATTTGTAATAATTAAATATTTAATAAAGATAACAATATTTTATTTGCCATACTTTTGATATGCATTTTCCAACATATTATTTGCCTTAAAAATATATACTTGAAGAAGTTTTCCATTTTTTTTTAGTCAGCTATGTTGAATTGTTGCAGGGTTTTTGTTTGCATTATGGTGTGTGTGTGTGTGTGTGTGTGTGTGTGTGTGTGTGTGTGTAAAGCTTCCAGTCAACAGTATGCATGGCGATTTTATATATAATTCTTCAGAAAGGCATCCTCTGTCCTTTGGTTAGATAAGTGAATACAACAAATGTTTGTTGAGTACCAACTACGTGTCATGCACTATTCTGCACTACAAATACAAAAGTGAAATGAGACAGAAAAGGTTCCTAGTCGAGGAAAATGGTTGAAAACAAGTAAATGAATTAGGATA
Source organism: Propithecus coquereli (assembly GCF_000956105.1). Taxonomy (NCBI): domain Eukaryota; kingdom Metazoa; phylum Chordata; class Mammalia; order Primates; family Indriidae; genus Propithecus; species Propithecus coquereli. The sequence continues at coordinate 3,852,177 of NW_012138302.1, read as the reverse complement.
ATGTCTGATAGTGATATGTGCTAAGAAAAAAATCAAAGAAGTTTAAGGAATATAAATAGGGAGGGGGATGGCGTAAATGTTCATTCTACATTATTCTAGGTTTTATACAGCTAAATGTTTTACATATTCAATATTTAAACCATATAAAATTTCAATGGATGTTCTGAACTGTCCAAATTGCCATATTTGGCCAGGCATGGTGGTTCACGCCCGTAATCCTAGCACTTTGGCAGGCTGAGGCGGGAGGATCCCTCGAGGCCAGGAGTTTGAGACGAGCCTGGGCAACATAGAGAGAACTTGCCTCTACCAAAAATAGAAAAACATTAGCCATGCGTGGTGATGTGCACCTGTATAGTCCCAGTCACTCAGGAGGCTGAGGCAGGAGGATGGCTTGAGCTCAGGAGTTTGAGGTTGCAGTGAGCTATGATGATACCATTGCACTCTAGCCCAAGCAACAGAGCGAAGCTGTCTCAAAAAAAAAAAAAAAAATTAAATAAATAAATTGCCACTTAAGTCAACTGTCATTTTATATTGAAAATGTAGTATTCAATAAATGTTCACTTTTTTTTTTTTTTGAGACAGAGTCTCGCTTTTGTTGCCCGGGCTAGAGTGAGTGCTGTGGCGTCAGCCCGGCTCACAGCAACCTCAAACTCCTGGGCTCAAGCAATCCTTCTGCCTCAGCCTCCCGAGTAGCTGGGACTACAGGCATGTGCCGCCATTCCCGGCTAATTGTTTCTATATATTTTTAGTTGTCCAATTAATTTCTTTCTATTTTTAGTAGAGACGGGGTCTCGCTCTTGCTCAGGCTGGTTTCGAACTCCTGAGCTCAAACAATCCTCCCGCCTCGGCCTCCCAGAGAGCTAGGATTACAGGCGTGAGCCACCGCGCCCGGCCGTTCACGTTTTATTTAACAATCTCTTTCCCTCATCTCACCCTCCAGAAAAAGTAAAAGTAAAATCAAATGTTGAATCTTTTATTGCTGAAATAAACATAGACACTGACTGGACAGGTCTTTTTCTATATGCTCACTAGCCCATCGAATCAGGCTCCGTCTGAAGTGGGGAAATGATTAGACTTACAGGAAAGAGACCATTTCCCATTGCTTAGGCCATCTAAAATATTTACTCATAATGACCAATAGAAAGTAAGGGAAAAAAGTCTGATTAAAGGTAATGGGAAGCAAAGGGAATACATAAAATTTTTTACCTTAAAAGTATCATGCATGACATGTAATAAAAGCTCAGTAGATATTTGCTAAATGTATAATTCAAAAAAAAGATGAAAAGCATATCAATCATGTATGCATATATGATTGTGAATGCCCATATTAAAATATTTTTAGGTTAAAATTTTTTAGATAATTGTGGCAAGTAGAACTTTGGTAACTCTACCATGAATTTGACCTATGGGTATCATGTATTTGGTACTGCCTGAAAATTATTGCTTGAGAAAAACCTTGATCCTGATTTGGAGAACTTCCTCAGCCCACTTTTACAAGACATGAGGTTCATCCTCCTGAGATACTTCAACAACTGTCATTAAGAGGTCAGCTCTGCCTTGAGCCTAACTGTCCCATAGCTATTAATAAGCAGTTAAGGTGACTTTGGAGTAATACCAACCTAAGTTTGAATTTCAGCTCTGCTCTGTCACTTACTAGTGTATATCCCAGGCAAGTTCCTAAATTAATCTTCAGTTTCCTCATATGTAAAATTGTAACATACTACGCAGCCCAATGACCTCGATAAATGATGATGAAGATTAGGTAAGAAGGTATATATACAAACTCACTACTCCTATTGTATTATGGTACATGGATCTGCCCTTAATGAGCTAGCAACTAGCTGGGGAGCATGCACTAGTTTAGGTCCATCTAGGCGCTGGTAAGACAGGATTAGACATGTAAGAGATTTATTGCGGGAAATGTCGGGGAAGGATCAAGGGAGAGGGAGCAGGAGAAGATGAGGAAAGCCTCCAGACCATGCTGCAGCTGTGACATCTGTGGAAGAGAGGAAAGAAGGGAAGGGAAGAAGGCAGAGAATCTAAGACTGTAGCACAGTTCCCAAAAAGCCTCAGGCCAATCAGGAGTCCTCAAGCAAACGTGGCCACTGCTCACAGAAATTGGCGAGCATTTTTTGTTTGTTTATTTGTTTTTTAGTTACTTAAAAAAATTGTTTAGAGACAGGGTCTCACTATGTTACCCAGCCTGGAGTGCAGTGGCCATTCACAGGTATGATCATAGCATACTGCAGTCTCCAATTCCTGGCCTCACACAATCCTTCCATCTCAGCCTCTCTGTAGTTGAAACTACAGATGCACAGCACTGTGCCAGGCATGAATGGGCCAGCTTTAGCATACCTGCCACGCACAATCATAGGCATGGGAAGCCCAATCTGGTAGCGTATGCACAGAGGTAATATCTGGGGCTGTCAGTCAGCCATGCTCCTGCAGCAGATCTGAACAGTGCACTTTCATGGCTGCGTGAAACGTTTCACACATTGCACTGCACAGATCCACTTCTACATGCATGTGCAGGGAGCATCCCCTCTACAGGTCTGAAAACCTCTCTTCCTGCAGTGAAACTTAAAAGTGGTAGGTTAACAGGACAAACTGTGACCAGGTGTTGGGCCCAAGCTGGTTCTCATCCTCTCTCTTTTTCACTGTCCATTCTAAATTCCCCTCACCATTAGCTATCAGCTTGGCAGGTCCTGGTGGCTTACTTGGTAATGTGACCCAAATCTTCACTCCTGATGGACCTGAGCTCTTTGCAATCAAACCCTTCTGAGGCTGGCAGCATTATGCACACCCAGTCATATATGGTTCCAGTGGGTCAAGGGAGTATCAAGGGAGACCCAAGTAGATCTATTGGGTTCCACACATCTTCCTCCATAGTCACATCCACTTTTTCAGGCCGATGATGATGGATTCCCCCTGCCATTATGGTGACTCTTTTCCCATGGAGTCCCTGGAGGCAAGGAATTCAAAGTGCCCTAGTGGCAGCTGTAATCTGTAGTTCAGTGGGACGTTTGTTATATATCCCCTGCCAAGAGTACACCTGGTTTGGGGACCAGGATCTTTAACCCTTGATGAGCCCAGAGTTTCAGGGACAGGAAATACAAAGTTACTAGGGGGTCATTGGGAGTGACAACAAGCCAGACCACTCGTACTTTGACCCCTTTATTCCTAGATCCATTTGTTCTTTTTATTGTGGACACAGTGTCATGTAGAGCAGCAGTCTTCAACTTTTTTTGCACCAGGGACTGGTTTCATGGAGGACAATTTTTCCATGGACCAGAGTGAGAGGGGCCTGGTTTTGGACAAATTCTCATAAGGAGCGCACAACCTAGATCCCTTGCATGGGCAGTATTGTGCTCCTATGAGAATCTAAAGCCACCACTGATCTGACAGGAGGCAGAGCTCAGACAGTGATGCAAGTGATGGGGAGTAGCTGTAAATACAGATGAAGCTTCACTCACCTGCAGCTCCCCTCCAGCTGTGTGGCCTGGTTCCTAACAGGCCACAGACCAGTACCACTCCACTGCCCGGGGCTTGGGGACCACAGATGTGGAGGTCTCTGATGTAACACATATCCTGCAGGATGACATCCCAGCCTTTCAGAAGGTTACATCCAATCTATCACTTCAGGTGTGCTTTGGAAAGGCCATTCCAGCACTCTGTGAGGTCAGCTGCTCTGGATGGTGTATGTGATATATTTGACCCGAGGACGCCATGGTTTCGAGCCCACTCCTTTTTAGATTTTATGTAGCATCTTTGTTGGCTGCACATTTACCCCTAGGGACACCATGCTCTATTAACTATTTCTGCAATTCCCCTTGGCTGCCCCCCTGACCTTGCTAGTTATTATGGTAATTGTGGCTGCCTTGTGGCTTCTGGCAGTTAAACACTTCCAGTTGGTCCCTATTCCTTGGTAGGAACCCCATCATGCCATGGCCAGTAAGGACCTCAACTCTACGATTACTCTTCTATTTGAGCCATGGCCTGCGCTATACTTTTGAGTGGCGCTGGTACCCCTCTCTTCAGTAAATTCTTAATGGTCTTCGTGAATGCCACATCCCTGGGGCTTGCATGAAACACAATCCTCAGCAGGTCTTCTGATCTTACGTACTGTTTCCATTCTAGCATGCTCCTTTCCTCAACCTCTTAATCCTCCCTCTACTTCCTGCCAGGGCAACTCAGGCTTCTCCCCTTCACCCAGGTTTGGCCACCACTTTTTTCAGGCTTCTAAGAGCCACCACACAGTACATCTGCCTCATCCACTAGGGTCCGTGCTAGGGTATTATATCCTGTGTCTTGAAAAAGTGCCCTTAAATCTGAGCTCTAGAAATAGCTGTACTTCTCGTGGGCAAAGTTACTTATTAGTTATATAAGTGATTGTATTTCTCACTTTGATCTGATTGTTAAGAAGCTCAGAATCAAATTTTAGTCATACATTGATTACACATACAGAAACTTACAGCAATGTACTTTATGTACTATCCTCACAACAGCTTCATTTTACTTTCTCAACTTATTTTCAGTTCACACTGAATCTCTCACTTGCATTTATTCAACACACTATCCACATAGCACTGTGCTAAGCATACATGTACTATCTCATTTAATCCTGGCTTCCCTATTGTGGGGTCTCGAGCAAGATATCAAATTCCTATAGACTTTGATGTCATCATCTGTAAGTGAGGATAATCATAATGTCCACTTTATAGGATTATCATGAGGATTAATAATGATAGTTAACATCATTAGTTATGAAAATATATTTAAATGTTTTTATCTAAAACAAAAAATCAAAATATATGATTTAACTATTTTATGGGATGTCAATATAGTAATGTCTGGAAAGATAAACATCAGTTTATTATAAAAACACTCAACATACAAAGCAGGATAAGTATTACTAATCTTATTTATTATGGCTTTAATCTAATTGAAGGCTTTTGTGGTTCCTGTAATTAACAGCAAGATAACAGAATCAATAAAGCTAAGATACAATGAATGTCTATACAGAAGGCCTTATTTATGGGTTTTTTTAATACATAAATGAGACAATGGCCCTCTCTGAGGGCAGTGATCCCAAGGATGCTTTGCTTCAAAATCTATTCAGTTTTACAGGAATATCAGATTGCTTTGGAATGACTTACTAGCTATAACAACGAGGCTTATTCTACTCCTGGGACTTAGTACACTGCATTAATAATTAAAACATCATGTGTGGAAATGCTATGCTGACAACCACGCTTGGTGCCCTGGAAGGACCACTGGATCAGAAAGTAGGATACTTGGATGCTGGATGAGCTCTTCAACAGACAAGAAACTTAGGGCAGTCCCTTTAACCTCTGTGATCTCAGATTTCTCCTTGGGTTGGATCACGTTAGTTTAGGAGACCTGACTGCATCAAAATTCTGTGCATCTTTATATTTTAACCTCACAGTATCTGTGTAAAAGTTATTTGCCATGAAGTCACATATGCATTTGACAGATGGGTGTAACTAAAGTGGAAAGAAAGTCTAAATTATGTGGCCAAAAGCAATAGGAAAATGAGTTACAGATGAACAAGAATTAGATATGACTTCTTCCCAAGTTCTAATTTTCTGTTATTTTGCTGAGAGAGTGATATCTAGAGCTCATACACTCTCAGAGGTCTATGACATCCAACAATTCAACTTAATTCAACAAATATTTATTCAGTAGAAGTGTGTGCTAAGCACTGTGTTCGTTTCTAATAATATGATGCAGGGCATATATGATCAGTAACAATTAACTGAACAGCTACATGTATAGGGTACTATACTAGGCCCTTGGCAGGGGTGGCCACTCTTCCTGCCCTCAGGGACTGTAGTGTACAGAGGAAAAGGGAAGACACCCATCTGAAAAATAGATGATCAAACGTCAAACAGCTGCTACAGACATAAATGCCGTAAGATTTCAGAGACAGGAAACATCACTGAAAATCCAGATAGACTTCGTGAAGAGTGTGAGATGTGAACTGGACCGTGAAGGATACCGAAAAATCAAAGAGGCAAGAAAATGTTAGGCCTATTTAATTGGCATTTATATCCTGCCCAGAGTTGTTAAGTTTATTTTTAAACTTAAACTCCTCTCTACCTCACACTCTCCATTTCGTAGAATTGCCCCCGAGATTTCCAAATTCTCCCTGTAGTATGCACAGGAAGTTGCCAGGTCCTTGGTCTCAACTTTCTACCGCAAGGATTTTCCAACCTATTCTCTTATACCTCATTTTCCACCCGATTTTTCCAAATCTAGATGCTTCTGTCCTCAGGAAGAATTCTGGCACCAGCTATTAAGAGATAGTGACATTTTCTCCACTTTGCTACAGAGAGGTAAGTGTACTGGTGACTCTAACACAAACCCACGAGGCTATGGAGGGACAGAAGGAGATACTGCAGGAAATGGGTCAAGAAGAGTTTCTTGGCCCCTTCTGAGTGGTTTCTCTCACTCTTGAATTCACACAGCATTGTTGCTTACATGACTCCCGAGAAACCTGTCCTTTTCTGTCTTCTCTTGCTATTGCTCTTCCCATCAGTCTGTGTGTTTTATCTCTATGACCAGATTTTTTGCAGCTCTGCACAGCTGGCTTTCTTATTCCTCCCCAGAACGCTCGTGGCGCCTGGCAGGTGCCTCCTGGGTGATGGGTCTCACTGGTCTGCTGGAGTCTCGAACTGTGGGAGCTGTATGACCTGTCTAGTTTGACCATACCTTCCCTAAATTTCCCTAAAAATGCCAGGTGGCAGGAGTTTGTTTTAATTAAAATAAATTAAAATGCCTCTAAGAATGCATTGAGTATTTAACCAATTTGCTTGAGATGGCTGGAGATGTCCACTCATTTTCCACCAACGAGGAGCTAGAAAGGACTAACATGTATTTAAGTACCCTAGATACCAGCCATCTTCTTTAATTCTCACAATCACCTTTTCAGGTGAGATCAGGTGATTTGCCAATGTCCACATGACTACAAGGCAGGAACTGAAATTTTAACATGGAAACACCTAGCTTCAAAGCACCTGTTCTTTTCACTAAATCACACCTCTAGAATAATAATGCCTCTTTAGAGATATTCAAATTCTCATTATTAATAACAAGCATAGTTATCCATTAGGATACAAACTAAACAAACCACCCCAATAGTTAGAGTCCTGGAATAGTAAAAAGAAAATTGACTCCATGAGCTTGAACAAGGGGTTGCACATTTCTGAGCTTCAGGTGACTTACTTGCAGACACACAATTCTACGGAGTTGATATCAACACTAAATTAAGTAACATATATATAATGCCAGACAAGCAGTCTTTCCATTGGCTGAAAAGAAAGATCAACTGCATTCTTTAAAAATTTTGAGTGTGTCAAATGAAAATCCTCCTTCCTTTTACAGAGTATAAAATGGAACTTGACACTCAGATCTGACATTCAGATTAGTTGGGCAGGTGTTTTTTCATTGAGTTAACGCATTACATTATTCAGAGGAACATTAGCTGACTCATGCCAGAGATTAACCATTAACCCAACATCACTCAGCAGCAACCACAGTCCTGGGAGGTAAATTGGCACCACCATCAATATCCTTCAAAGCCCTTCTCCACAGTAACTACCACTGCCCCCCAAACAGGTTGAGATTATTGCAATCAGCCCAGATAGGAGGTCAGAGGGTTTAAAGTATGACCATTATAAAATATGAGGAAGTTTTGGGGAGGGTTTGGGGGAATGAAATCACTCCTCCCAGGCCCTCAACTACACCAAGGCTTATGCTTCTAAAATCTCAGGCTTGGCAATGAATCAGAGCTGGGTTTTAGCTCTGCCTATTCCTAGTTGTATGATTTTGAATACATTACTGCTTTAAATTTCAGCAGGGGTTAATCTGTAAAATGAGGAAGATAACATTTTCTGTCTTTCAAGTTTGTTGTAAAGATTAAGTTAAATATTTAATATAAAGCATTTAGTACAGTATCTGGCACATTGTAAGCCCCCCAAAGAGTTGGTTATTATTTTATTATTAGCAGGGACCAGGGCCTTAAAGTTCTAAGATTCAGAGCAATAAAAGAGGAAAGGAAAGAAAGGCTCCCTATTGCTGGAGGAGCCAGTGCCACAGTTGGGCACACAAGGTCTATCACAATCTGGCCCCAAGCCTCTACCTTACCCTATGGTTACCTGTGTGCACTCTGTGAAAACTTCCTTGGTTCCCTCAGGTAGGCAGAATTCCTCCTTTAGCTTCCTAGAGTACTTTGCATATACTTTTCTACTTTCCCTGATCATATATTCTCTTTTGTTTGCATATCTATCTCCACTCTACCCTACCTCATCCCAGGCTGTGAGGTTATAGACAGCAGGGACCATGTAGTCATCTTTGTATTTGCAGCCATAGGCACTCTGTAAGTCTTGGATGAATGAATGGATGGATGGATAAGGAACATGAGATAACATAGTGACTTGGTAAAGGGATAAGGTATGGGTACCCAGAGGACTAGCTAGATAAGACAGTCTTTGCTTCACAAGGTAGCTTAAGCCTGGGTCTGAGCAGACATGTAGAGGACATGACATTTGCAGAATTATTTGCTGGTGAGGGTGGTTGAGCAATCTGTATGTCCCTTCATGGGAAAAGCATGGCTAACTGGTGACTTCTGTCAGGGCCAATATTAGGCAAAACTCCTTGGCAACCACGAGCCAAGGCAGGATGATACCTGTAAGTTTTTCTACAGCCTGCAATATTGATATATTAATTGATTAGGAACAAGTCCTTCCAGGTGTGGCTGGTTGCTAGCAGGGCAGGCAGACTTGTGGACAATAACTATTCTCCCTGCAATTGCATTCTCTGTAAACAATGATGCAAGACCTAAAGATAGAAAGGGGATATGAAATATGATTCTCACAGAACATTTAAGGATAACATTTCAAAGTACCTAAAATATAAAGTATTTCAGAACATAGGGCAATATAAAGGGAGACAATAAACAAGGTCTGCCTGGAAAGTATCCAGCCATTACTAATATATAACGAGAATGGTTTGCACGACATAGATGTGACCTGGCAGCCAAGGAGAGTGGACTGGAATGCGCATGCGTGAACAAAGACAACTTCACCGTACTAGTCAGTGGGGCGCTAGATGCTGTGGAGTGAGCATGTGTACCGTGTGGCTGTCGCATTAAAATGACTGAGCGATAGAGCAACGAATCTGCATCAAATTTTGTGTTAAGCTTGAACATTCCTCTGAGGAGACTATTTGGATGATTCAGAAGGCTTCCGGGGATGATGCAATGAGTGCAGCACAAATAAAAGTGTGGCACAAACACTCCAAAGATGGTTGAGAATCTGCTGAAAATGATCCACGTTCTGGAAGGCCTGCAACAAGCAGAACACCTGAGAATGCCGAACATGTACAGGTTAGGTTAAGAGACACTGGGAGAACTGTGTGAGGTCCCAAGGTGCCTACTTTGAAGGGGACTGAGGCGTCATTGTCCTATGTGTACAATGTTTCTTGTATCTTCTTCAATAAATGCTCTATTTTTCACATTACATGACTGGATACTTTCTGGACAGACCTCCTATCTTGACTTTTCAGAAATCATTCCATTTTCATTTTACCTTGTTCTTTTTGTTAATGACAACTGAAGATGATAATATTTATTGATTAATCACTTATATGTACCTCACACTTCACTTTTTTTTTTAGAGCTAGGGTCTCACTTTGTCACTCAGGCTGGAGTGCAGTGGTAGCAATCATAGCTCACTGCACTCTCAAATTCCTGGGCTCAGGTGATCCTCCCACCTCAGCCTCCCCAGTAGCTAGGACTACAGGCACATGCCACCAAGTCCAGCTATTCTTTTTTATTTTTACTTTTTTTTTAGAAATGAGAGTAGTGCTATGTTGCCCAGGCTTGTCTAGAATTCTTAGCCTCAAGTGATCCTCCCACCTCAGCCTCCCACAGTGCTGGGATTATAGGCATGAGCCACCATGGCCAGTCATTGCATTTTTTTTTAAATGTGCTGGAGTTGGCTCCCACTGGGTCATGAGAGCTAATTGTGTGCATGTCTTCCCAACTCTACATTAGATTATTTCACATTGGCATCTTAAAATCAGCCACATCAAAAGTATTTACACCATAGAAATTGGCAAACACTAAAAATCAGGGTTTTCTACTCCCATCCCTCCTGAGAGCTGATTGTTAAACATTTACCAGCAGCACATCACTGACTTTACAATGAATGATCCTAATGAGCTTTCCCAATACTCCTACTTTACAGATGGGAAATTGAAGTTTAGAGAGGTTAAATAACTAAATAACTTATTACAAACTTTTTGTTGGCAAAGGCAAGATTAAAATTCAAACCATCTGTCTCCAAATTCCATGCACTTAACCACATAATTCTTTGCAACACTTTTTATTTATAAAAGAATCTATCTTATATCAAAGATGTAAGATTTTAAACCCCTAATTTTAAGATTTCAGGCTGGGCACAGTGCTCATCCCTGTAATCCTAGCACTCTGGGACGCCAAGGTGGGAGGATTGCTTGAGCTCAGGAGTTGAAAACTAGCCTGAGCAAGAGCAAGACCCCATCTCTACCAAAAACAGAAAAATTAGCCGGGCATCGTGGCATGTGCCTGTAGTCCCAGCTATGTGGGAAGCTGAGGCAGCAGGATCGCTTGAGTCCAGGAGTTTGAGGTTGCAGTGAGCTATGGTGACACCACTGCACTCTACCTGGGGTGGCAGAGTGAGACTGTGCCAAAAAAAAAAAAAAAGATTTCAAACCCCTAATTAGCTTAGCAAAATGGCAGAGTAGGCAGCTCCAAGCTCCTGTCCCCCCATAGAAACTCAAAAAATAAGCAAAAGCTGTCAAAATCAACTGTGTCAGAATGCTGGAAAAAGGCAAAGGCTTATGGCAACCAAGTGAATGCTGAATCAAGAAAAAGTCAACTTAAAAATGGTAGGAAAGTTTTGTGGCATTTTTACTTGCTCTTACCCCACCCCCTCCTGGCTTGGCAACAGTCCTGAAGACAGCAGCCCACGTTGCCAGCGTGGGCCCATGGCTCCTTGTTACAGAGGGAGCAGAGCAGACCTTATTTGCAAATTACTGTGTAGATCTGTTTTACCCTGTCTGGAGAATCTGAAGGACTGGCACAAGGTGCTCATCTCTCTTTGCCTAGCCCTGAGCTAACCTGGGCTGGAAAAGCACCAGGCATTGCTCAAAACACTATAAGGTGGAAGAACAATGTTTGAAACAAAAGATCACAATTGAGACATATAATAAACCACCTAAGGCCTGGGAGAAAATCTGAGAAGAGAATTTCTTTGGAAAGTTAGGGCAATCAAAAGCACCTGTGTATATGTGACATTTAGAAAGCCATGCACATTCCCAGATGCTTGCTTAGAAAAGACCTGAAAAAACCTTAAGCTTTCATTACAGGCTGATTCTTATGCTCAGTGCAAGTCTGGCTAAGTGTTGAAGGAGGGCCCCTGCATAGACCCAATCTGCAAAGACCAAGAAAGGTATTTTGTTTGTTTGTTTGTTTTGCTTTATTTTTTAGCTCTTGGCATTCAAGTAAAATTCTGTCAAAATACACTGAATACAAACTAAGGGACAGAGACTTCAGCAACCACACATGACAAAGAAAACAATTTCTGCAAAAATACTTGGGAAAAGTCACTAGAAAAAAACTAGTATAGACTTCAACAATTAAAAAACCAAAAACCAGAAAACCCTGGGGAAGAGGAAGAATTTGATTTCCACAGTCACCACATTATACTATTCAAAAGTCCAAAGCTAGGCACAGTGGCTTGCACCTGTAATCTCAGCTACTCAGGAGACTAAGGAAAGTAGGATCACTTGAGGCCAGGAATTCAAGACCACCCTGGGCAACATAGTGAGATCCATTCTCTAAAAGTAAAGAATTTTTAAAAATTAGCCAGGCGTAGTGGCATGTACCTATAGTCCCAGCTACTAAAGAGGCTGAGGTGGGAGGATCACTTGAGCCCAGGAGTTCTAGGCTGCAGTGAGCTATGATTGCTGCTATTGCACTCTAGCCTGGGCAACAAAGTTAGACCCTGTCTAAAAAAAGAAAAGTCCAGTTTTCAAAAACCACAGGCACAGGCCGGGCGCGGTGGCTCACGCCTGTAATCCTAGCACTCTGGGAGGCTGAGGTGGGCGGATCGTTCTGAGCTCCGGAGTTCGAGACCAGCCTGAGCAAGAGCGAGACCCCGTCTCTACTAAAATTAGAAAGAAATTAATCGGACAACTAAAAATATATAGAAAAAATTAGCCGGGCATGGAGGCGCAAGCCTGTAGTCCCAGCTACTCGGGAGGCTGAGGCAGAAGGATCACTTGAGCCCAGGAGTTTGAGGTTGCTGTGAGCTAGGCTGACACCACGGCACTCACTCTAGCCCAGGCAAAAGAGAAAAAAAAAAAAGCCCAGACATTAGACTTATTAGACAAAGACTTTAAAACAATGGTCTTAAATATGCTTAAAGAGCTAAAGGAAAACATGGACAAAAAAACTACAGGAAATCAAGAAAATAAGGTATGAACAAAATGAGAATACAAGAGTTAGAAATTATAAAAAGGAATCAAAGAAATTCTGGGGCTGAAAAAGTATAATAACTGAAATGAAAAAAAAAAAAAACTAGAGAGGTATTAATTTGCTAGGGCTACCATGACAAAATATTATAGATTGAATGGTTAAACAACAGAAATTTATTTCCTCATAGTTCTGGAGGCTAGAAGTCCAAGATCAAGGTGCTGGCAGGATTGGTTTCTCTCTGTGGCTTGTAGATCTTTGCCCTCTTGATACTCTTCATATGGTTGTACCTCTGTGCACACACACCCTGGTATCTTCTTCTTACACAGACACCAGTCATATTGGATTAGGGCCCTACCATAAACATTTTAACCCAGTCATCTCAAAGAAAACAATTAAATTTATTTTAATTTAATCAATTTGATCGCCAGGAACAAGGATGCCTGCTCTCACAACTGCTCTTCAACATTGTACTCTTCAACCTGAGAAAACTGCTAAAAAAGAAGAATTACAAAATTTTTAAAAAAAGCATTGTACTGAAAATTCTAGCCAGAGCAAATAGACAAGAAGTAGAAATAAAGTGCATCCAAATTGGAAAGGAAGAAGTAAAACTGTATGTTTATATCCAAAGAATCCACAAGAAAGCTACCTGAGCTAATAAATGAATTCATTAAAGTTGCAGATCACAAGAGCAACACACAAAAATCAGTTGTGTTTCTATAGACCAGCAATGGACATCTGAAAAAGCAAGTTAAAAAAGCAATTCCATTTACATTACAATAACATCAAAAAGTATAAAATACCTGGGAGTAAATGTAACCAAGGAGGTGAAATATTTTACACTGAAAACTCTAAGACATGGCTGAAAGATTAAGGAAGATTAAGGAAGACCTAAATAAATGGGAAGACATCCACATTCATAGACTAGAAGTCTTAATATTGTTAAGATGGCAATAATGCCCAGAGTGATTTACAGATTCAACACAATCTCCACCAAAACTCCAACAGCTCTTTTTGCAGAAATAGAAAAAGCCTATCCTCAAATTCATATGGGATTTCACGGAGCCTGAAATAGCCAAAACAATCTTGAAAAAAACATCAAAAAGTTGGAGGACTCAAACTTCCTAATTTCAAAACTGACAAAACTGCAGTAATCAAAACAGTGTGATACTGGCATAAGAACAGACATATAGACCAATGCAATAGAATTGAGTGTTAGAAATAAACCCTCACATCTATGGTCAATGGATTTTTGACAAGGGTGCCAAATCCATTCAATGCGGGAAAGTGTAGTTTCTTCAATAGATGGATTTAGCACAACTGGATTTCCACATGCAAAAGAATAAAGTTGGGGCCAGGCGTGGTGGCTCATGCCTGTAACCCTAGCACTCCAGGAGGCTGAGGCGGGAAGATCATTCGAGCTCAGGAGTTCGAGACCAGCCTGAGCAAGGGCAAGAACCCATCTTCACAAAAAACAGAAAAATTAGCTGGGCATGGTGGTGCTTGCCTGTAGTCCCAGCTACTCGGGAGGCTGAGGCAGAAGGATCACTCAAGCCCAGGAGTTTGAGGTTGCAGTGAGCTATGATGATGCCACTGCACTCTAGCCAGGGTGACATAGCAAGACCTTGTGCCTCTCATCCAACCAAAAAATAAAGCTAGATCCCTACCTTACACCATATACAAAAATTAACTCAAAATGGATCAATGACCTAAATATAAGAGCTAAAACCATAAAATTCTTAGAGGAAAATGTAGGGATAAATCCTGGTGACCTTGGATTTGGCAATGGATTCATAGATATGACGCCAAAAGCATGAGCAACAAAATAAATAAATAAATTGAACTTCATCAAAATTAAAAGCTTCTGTGCATCTAATGACATTATTAATGACGTGAAAAAAGAACCAACACAATGGAGAAAGTATTTGCACATTAAATATCCGATAAAAGGTTTACTATCCAAAATATATAAGGAACTCCTATACTCAACAACAAAAAGACAAACAACTCAATTAAAAAACAGGCAAAGGATTTGAGTAGACATTTCTCCAAAAAAGATATACGAATGCCAATAAGCACATTTAAAAAAATGCACATGATTAGTCACTAGGGTACTGCAACTCAAAACCACAATTAGATAGCACTTTGCACTTGCAAAGATGGCTATAAAACAAACACATATTACAAGTGTTTGCAAAGACGTGGAGAAATTGAAACCCTCATACATCACTAGTGAGAATATAAAATGGTGTGGTCCCTGTGGAAAACAGTTTGACAGGTCCTCAAAAACTTAAACATAGAAAAGCCGGGCACAGTGGCTCACACCTGTAATCCTAGCGCATCAGGGGGTTGAGGCAGGAATGGCGCTTGAGGCCAGGAGTTCAACCAGCCTGAGCAACATAGTGAGACTCAATCTCTGAGGGAAAAAATAACCAAAAGTTAAACATAGAATTACCATATGATCCAGCAATTCCACTCTGAGGTATTTAATATATACGCAAAAGAATTGAAAAGAGGGACTCAAAACACTAATGTTCATTACAGCATTATTAACAATAGCCAAAAGGTGGAAACAACCCAAGTGTCTATCAACAGATGAACAGACAAACAAAATATGATATATGGGTACAACAGAATATTTTCAATCATAAAAAGGAATAAGGTTCTGATACATGCTACAATGTGGATGAACCTTGAAAACATTAGGCCAGGTAAAATAAGCCAGAAACCAAAGGACAAATATTGCATAATTCCACTTATATAAAATATGTACAATATCTAGAATAGATCAATTTATAGAGACAGAAAGTAAATTAGAGTTTATCAGGGGCTGAAAGGAGGAAGGAAAGGAGAGTTACTGCTTAATGGGTACAGAGTTTCTGTTTCAGGTGATGGAAATGTTTAGAAATAGGTAATGGTAGTGGTTGTGTGACACTGTGAATGTAATTAATGCCATTAAACTGTACACTCAAAAGTGGTTAAAATGGCACATTTTATGTTGTATATATATATTAGCACAATTAAAAAACCCTAATTAAACTGTTTATGTCTGTCAACCCTCCACCTAATTTTCCAGCATCTTCTTATCCTCCTCGTTTGAGCCCGGTGTTGTTGTTGTTGTTCTCTCCCAATTGCTCAGTCTTGCTCCTCTGTGCTCTTTGGCAACAACTGTGGAAAGAAATGCACCAGCCACCACCCTGAGCTAGCCAAGCACCACTGTGTTGACAAAAACTGCGTCGGTATTAGGGGAAAAACTAGGTACAAAAATCGGTACAAAAAGTACATAGAATAAAAGCCTTTGAAAGCACAGATGAACCATATTTGATAGCTTTAGAAAGTTGTGCAAAGGGATGAATTTTCTCCTGGATCTCCTCTCTCAGTAGTTCAACAAACAGAGGTGTGACATCTCAACCTCCTGAAACAGACTGTCCCCCTCCACCACCACCAAGTGTTAGGCCACAAAGACGGAGCCTCTTTAAACAATTTAGTCTAGCCCTCATGTGCTTATCCTTTAATGTGCTCTGTATTTATGGTCTCTCTTGTTTTGTTTTCCTAAGTCTGACAAAATTTTTGATTAACTACTTGGCCTTTTCACAATGATCTTGACACTTAAGAGATATTTTTTGTGGACCAGGACTTTCTTCCTTAAGTGAGAACGTAGAACGCCATGGTATAATATTAATAGTCTGTACTATTCCATAGACCTGCCCACCTATCAAAGGAGATGGGAATGCTAACAGTTCCTTTGCTTTGGGGGACTGGACATAATTTTGCATGCATTTTTAAAAGTCAGCTTATAAAATTTACTTTATAAAATTGTGTGTAGTAGTGGTAAAGAGTTGGGGCACTGGTGTCCTGTGTTCAACTTTGGCTCTGTCCTCTACTGTGTGCCCTGGACAAGTCTCCCCACCTCTCTGAGTATGGATTTTCTCATCTTTAAAGTAGAGAGTGTAAAACTTACCTCAGAGGATTATGATGAGTTTAAATGAGACAAGGGATAAGAAGTACCTAGCACAGTGCCCAGCACAGAGTAGGTGCTCAAGAGAGACAGCCCTTTAGTTACCTTATTTGTTGTAGCACATCCATGAACACCCAACGTTCTTCTCCATGAAATTTTCCCCAACGGACATCCCATGATGATTTCTCTTTTCTCTAAATTCCTAAAATTCTTGATGAAAATACAATTCATGCTGTAGCCATTTTCATAAACTTTCATCAAATAAACTTTAAGTCTTCTTTTTTTTTGAGACAGAGTCTTGCTCTGTCCCCTGGGCTAAAGTGCAGTGGCATCAACAGAGATCACTGCAACCTCGAACTCCTGGCCTCAAGCAATTCTCCTGCCTCAGCCTCCCAAAGTGCTAGGATTACAGGCGTGAGCCACCGCACCCAGCCAAGTCCTTTGAGAGCAATGGCAGTGTTGTATACTCTTGCTGCCCCCAAAGCCTGATGATGCAACACAACTAGTGGACCCTGAAGGAACATGTCTTAGTCTGTTTTATGCTGCTATAACAGAATACCTCAGACTGGGTAATTTATAAAAAAACAGATTTATTTGTCACAGTTCTAGATGCTGGGAAGTTCAAGGTCTAGAAGTCCATATTTGCTGAGGGTCCTTGTGTCGTGTCATCCCATAGCAGAGCGCAGAAGGCCATGAGAGCACGTGTGAGAGACAGAGCAAGAGATCAAGCTCCCAGTCTCAAGTCCTTTTATAATCAGCATTAATCTCTTCATGAGGGTGGAGCCCTCATGATCTAAACACTTTCCATCAGGGGCCACCTCTCAACACTGTTGCACTGAGGATTAAGTTTCCAACATATGCTTTTTGGGGAACACATCCAAACCACAGCAGAACACTTGTTAAATCGAGTGGCTGTGAAGCAATCTGGAGCCCAGGATAAAGCATTGGACTAGTCATCTTAAGATTTAGGTTCTAGTTCTAGTTCGTGACATGGGAAAACAAATTTCTATGCAACTCTGATAATCAGTTTCTAAACTGGAATAATAGGGCTGCCCTACCCACTTTCAGGAAGAATTGCAGTGAGATTCAAATGTGACACCATACATGTCAAAGTGTTTGGTTATTCCTGAAAAGCTAAACAAACATAACCCTACCTGGATTCTCACATGGTGCCTTCGATTGACATAAGCAATCAAATTCTCCTAATGTTGTCTTTATTCAAGGCTGTTGATAAATGCCCCATCATTCTGGTGCTGCGAGAGAAGCAGAATAAGTAAAAATAAAATATGTTGGGTGCTAATCATTTACAATCAGACAATTGTCTCAACCAATTAACGACTTACACCTAAAGTTAAACCTACTGCAAGGAGTAGCAGATTGACAGATTTTTAGCACAAAAGCTTATGTTCAAGATGCCCATTAGCAATAATGGGAGTTATGCCTGCTAGGCCCACAGAGAGATGAGAGTTGAATGTGATCCATAATCTATCTTACTTAATGTCATCAGTTTCCCTATAGTCCCTTCAAACGATCAGACGCCGGTAAAGTGCTGTAAGTGGAACTAATAGCATTGAGTTAGGAGAATATTGACAGTCTACTTCAATGAAGCTTTCCAACGTGAGAAACCTCTAGATATTTCAAAATCTTGATGTGCCTTTGTAAATTTTGTTTGTTTGTTTATTTAAGGAGGAAGGCAAGCCTTTCATGATGAGAAAATACTAGAAAAGGATAATTTACATGAATGTATCAGATAAAATATTTCCCCTAATACTTGGATTTTTTATTATATAAAAATTGGTTACATGGGCAGGCCTGGTGACTCATGCCTATAATCCTAGCACTTTGGGAGGCCAAGGTGGGAGAATCACTTGAAGCCGGGAGCTCGAGGTTGCAGTGAACTATGATGACACCATTGCACTCTAGCCTGGGAACCAAAGCAAGACTCTGTCTAAAAAAAAAAAAAGAAAAAAGAAACTGATTACAGTTGTTGAGCCTTTTATAGATTAAAACATCCTTCACATTGCCTTTAGGTTACCAGAAATGAGAAAAACAAAAGTGATATTGGGCTTTTTTCCCCTCTCCTTCAAAATGATCACTGAAGATACCCTTTAGATAGTCACAAAACATGATGTTTGGCTAGAACTTTCCCAGTCACATAAGCACAGCAATTTCTCCCTTATTCTTACCCCACATTCATTCAGTTATCAACTCCTGCCTGTCACATCATCTTTTAAATACTTGGTATCTACCCCTTTTCCTTTTAGTGTCATTATGTCTACCCTAATTAAGGTTCCTTGAAAGCAGACCCAGACAGAAGCAGTGACTTCCTAATTGCTCTTCTTTAAATCTCTTGATACTTTAGTTCATCTTGCACATTCTACATTGCATAGAATGTAAAATCTGACCAGTGTAGTGGCTCACCTCTGTAATTCCAGCACTTTGGGAGGCTGAGGCGGAAGAATTACCTGAACCCAGGAGTTCGGGGCTGCAGTGAGCTGTGATCATGCCACCGCACTCCAGCCTGCGTTAAGGTGAGAGCTTGTCTCTAAGGAAAGAAAAAAATGTAAAATCTTTGAAAGCAGGAACTATTCCTTATATTTCCCTGTATCGTAGATATAGTGATCATATTTCCTGAACCAAAAATCTAGACACATGACATGACAATTACATTTATATAGAAAAAGAAACCTAAAGTTGGACTTTTTCTTCCAGAATTTGTGGTTATTGTATCTAATAGATGCATTCTAAAAGAATGCATTCTGCCTCATATGAATACAATGCACATGGGTAGATTGCTTGTCTGTCTAAAACAGAGATTGTAAGCTATTATAGGCTGAAGATCAAATAAGGTCCATGGTGATTTTTTTCACAGCAAATTTTTAAAAAATAAATCTTAATTGTTTGCTAACATTTAAAAACTGCTGATTTCATAGAAACATCAAGCTACTCTTGAGAAATCTGAAGATCTCTAAGAACACTGGGTTTTTAGAAATCGGCTCCAGGTAAATCCCATCTAAGAAGGGGTAATCTGACAAAGCCAGAAACCCAAAGAAGCTATTCTTGCAGTATAATGATGAACAGGTAGGAAACTTGCCGCACAGAAAGGGCCAAGGAAACTTGCCCATCCTTGGCACTTGGTAGAGGAGATACGTACATATTTCCTCTTTTGATAATTTATATCCAAAGCTGATATTCCTGTACACATGGGTTTGCAGGTCAATTCAACCTACTTATGACATTTTAAAAACAAAAACAAAAAAAACGAGTAGAGATATTAATTTGGTCTGGGATAAACAGTTACTCCAGGCAACTAGTAAAAGTAAACACAAATGATCTTTGAATGTATGCAACTTCTACGTATGCCCCAAAGAATTTTTACAGATAAAATCCAAGGAATATGAACTCAGAATCGAAATCCGCAAAGCAGACAAGTAAACAGGGCACAATGAGTAAAAGGCAGAAGCAACAGATGGCAAAAAGCACACCTGCAGTCTTCAGATATGGAATGACAAGATACAGAATACAAAATAAGAATGTTTAATACTAACTCACTCAACAAATATTACTTGAATACCTTCAATTTCCTAGGTACTGTTTTAAGCTCTGAGGATAAAGTGGCTAACAAAATAAATACCCTGTCCTTAGAGCCACCTGGGGATTAGCTTTGGGTATAAGAGATGACCTGAGTATCTGGGCTTCTTCTGTGATTGACATGACCAAGGACAACAGCATGAGATTATAATGGTTGCAAGGCAGAGAGTGGTCCTAAGAGTGCAGCGGCCGGGGGGGAGTCTCTTCTCCAGAACAGAGTCGTAGGCCTCC
>NW_012138302.1:3775870-3830259 GCF_000956105.1 Propithecus coquereli | reverse complement strand
ATATATATTTGTGATAGAAGGTTGTGAAGGTAGCAAGATCCAATTTCATCATGACCTTGAAGGCTCCATGAATCATTTGCTCCTATTGCTATGTGAGCGAAGTCCAAACCTTCTCAGCATGACATAATAGGCTATTTCTTTGCCTTATGTCACTGCCCTTCTTCCCAGCTTTACTCTCAATACAAGCACGTAAGACAACTCACTATTTCCCCAGCTAAGTAAAGACACATCAGGCTCTCAGGGCACCATGTTTCTGTACAGAAAATTTCCCTTGGCCCTCTCCTTGCCCTTCCTACCCTTCTTCAATACTCCCCACTAACCTCCTCTCACCCAAACTCTGTTGGTTTGAAGTCTGCTGGTCCTTCAGGACCCTTCCCAAACTGGGCACATGGCTGCCCAAAGCTTTCTCTGACAGTATTTCTGGCACCTTAAACTACAATGTATTTTATTCATTTCTGTGCTATTAATACAATGTATCCATCTCTGTATCCTGGCATGTGATGAGTGCTCAATAAATTCTTGGTGAATAAACAGTATAGAAAGTCTGGGAAAACACTCCAGGGAAAATAATAAAGCTTAGAAGGTCACTGCAGGGCAGTCCTTGACTCTGGACCCAGCAATACCACTTCTAAGAAACATACTTATGTAAATAATTGAGAATGTGCTCAGAATTTAGCTACAGGACTGCATACTACAGTCTTGTTTAAATGGCAAAATTCTGGACACAATTTTAAGTCCTTCAATAGAACTTTGGTTAAATAAATGCAATGGAATACTAAGTAGCCATTTAAAAACATGTATGAAAAATATTTAGTGGCATGTCATGATATTTTATGCAAGGAAAAAAGGTTACAAAACATTGTGTTCAGTGTGATTACCTATAATGCTACACATAAAGTTGTTAACAGGGGTTTTCTGGGTGGTGAGATTTCCTTTTCTTCTTTCTGATTCTGAAAAAATCTGACTTTTCTATAATGAGTCATAAAAAGGAAGTTTTTGTTTCTAAAGGAGAGAGTCCTTCCTTACATGCTCCTATTTCCCTTTGGAACTTCAGCTCTACTAAGAGGCCATTCATATTCCCAACATTCCAGGGTGCCCAAGGGACAGGCCTGTCCACATATTTTAGCCTCAATTCACAAAATGGAGCCTTGGAAAGGAAAAACAGCGGCTCTAGAGAGCAGTGATTGTTAAAACCCGAATAAACACAGTGAATAATTCCCAAGATTTCATAATGTTAGAAAACTTACACTAGCGTATTTCACTTTTCAAGATAAACTCCCCCTCAAAATTCCGTGCTGACCCTGAAATGATTTGCTGTGGCAGGACTCTGTTCCATCCTCAGAGAACCTAAAGCCTTCGCATTCCTTCTTACCTTGATCAACATTTACTTGGATATTCCACAGCCGGAACCACACACACACACACACACACACACACACACACACACACACACACACACACACACACACACACTTTTTTTTTATCTTTCACTGGGCTGTAGCTATTTCCTGAGTCACCGAAAGGGGCCGAGCCCCAGCAGGGAGGCCCCCTGCAGGGCCGGCCGCGCGCCACTCTGGCTGGGTTTCCCTCTCCCCCGCGCAGGCAGGCGGCTGGCGCAGTGACTCGACTTCCTCTGCTCACCTTCCCGGAGGTCCCCGCCTACGCCACTGCCGTCGGGTCTCCGAGGAAGTCACGTTCCGGCCTCAGAGCTGGTCTGAATCATCCTCTGGGAGGAAAAAGGGGAGGGGCGGGGCGGGGGGAGAGGGAGGTAACGAGAGCCCTTGAATGGGATCAGCTTGGTGTCTGTCACTAATTAGATGGCGATGGGGGTAAGTGAGTTTCCAGTTGAGTGAATTAAATTCCTCATCTGTCAGAGAGGCAGTTGACCTAGAATGACTGCGGAGGTCTCCTCGCCAGTGTTTAGGAGCATGAGTGCCCAGATGTGTCCAAGAGTGCTGCAAAAAGAAGACGAAATAGCATATATGGAGGGTCCCCGAGGTGCTAGCACCTATGTAAACACTGCCTTATTTAATCTTCCAACAACCTCTTATAAGAGGTGTCCCAGATCCCAATATAAAGATTGACAGTAGAGACAGGTCTGTGGAACGCTTTCCCACATTTTTCTCATGATACAGGAGGGAAAACTGTTTTTTTTTTTTTTTTACAGCCCATTTGGGCCAGTGAGTGAGCCCCAGCCAGACTCAAATGCCCCCGTCGCCCCAGGCAAAGGGGCTGCTCCAGACCACCTGTCCCATCTGCTACCTGTTCGCTGCTCTCTGGAGTGAACGGTGCGAAGTGGCTGGTGCAAGAGAAGTATGATATACTGGTGTCGGGACAAATCTAGATTGGATTCGCAGCTCTGCCTTCTGTTTGGCTTCAAGCAGCTAACAATCATTTCGAGACTATTTCCTCACTTCCAGGGAAAGCTAATAATAGCATGTACGTCACAGGCAGAGTGGCATGGGTTATGAACAGGACCAAACTTTGAGCACTGAGCCCGCGAGCGCTCAGCAACGTAACGCTCCTCCGTGCTCGCCGCCTCCGCTGAGGGCGGCGCTGGGCCGGGGCTCCGCGGGGGCGAGAACGAGGCCCCCCCGCCCCCGGGAGGCTCCGGGTTTCCGCGCAGACTCCGCGTAGCCCGCGCGAGGCGTCGCCGTCCGAAAGTGCGAGCCGGGGCTCTTACAGACGGCGCGAGCGCGGAATTCCCAGCCAGCCGGTGCGGCCACTCCGCCCGCCGCGCCTCCCGCCCCGCCCCGGGCCCGCCCGGGCCGCGCCGCGCTGGCCCGTCTCTGCTCGAGGGAGCGGACGCGCCCGGGCGCTTCTCCGTCCCAGGCCTCCGCAGGGAAGCGATGCCGCCTCGGCCCGGGCTTAGTGCCAGCGGGAATCCCGCTGTTCGGCCGCGCCGTCGCGCCTCGCTCAGCGTGAGACAACCCAGAATTAAAGAAAAAAAAGAAAGAAAAAGAAAAAAGTTGGCACCACAGCAGCCTCCCCGGCTTCTTTCCACCCCCGGATGCCCGCCCGACTTGCCTCATTGCACAATTCCTACCATGGAATTGCCGCGTGACTCGGATGGAGCCCAAAAAAGTTTCCCAGGTTTCCCCAGCCTAGAAAAGAGCGGTTGGGTGTCCGGCTCTGACCCCAGGCGCCCTCTAAGCTGTATTTCTTCGGGTGACCGCGTTGTCCTTTCAAACGTAGAGACTGCCCTTTACAAAGAAAGAAGCTCACAAGCCGCTGGCTCGCCAGCTCTAGGTTGGCGCTGGGTGAGCGCAACTAACACGGGTCTTTTCCCCGTGTACATTTTCAGACGGCAAAAGTGTTCGATCTGTTCGCGGGGAGAAGTCAGGCACTGATTTTAAAGGAGGAAGGAGAGTGGCACTTAAAGGCGGAGACACCATCTGGAGCTCTCCAAGAATCACAGTGTTATTCACACTGCGCGTAGTAGGTACTGAAGAGATAGCGAATGAATGGTTGTCTATTTGGAGGACGGATTTAAGTGGCTTCTGCACACCAGTGCTTCCATTTTGCAGATGAGGAAACCTAGAGGTTAAGTGACCTTCCCAAAGTCATATAGCTAATTAATGTGGAAGGCGGGAATAGAATCTGTCTTGTTTCCGCTCCAAATACTTGTCATTATGAGGTGGCTGCGTTTTTCCCTCTTTATGAAAATAAAATGCCTTCTGCAGTAATCTCTGGAAAGCCTTATTGCACTCCCTGTCTCTACCCCTCCAAAACAAACATACAAAACACAAAACGATCACCCCCCCAAACCAATATTTGCACTCAAATGGGCTAAATTTGACAAGACGACAGTAACAAGGCATTTTAGTTCTTATCCTCATAAATTACTTCTTAATCACACAAAATATACAAAGAAGAGGAGAAGGTGGGAGAGGGAGGAAGAGGAAACAAAGTAAACAAAACAGTGCTTCCAGAAGATCTGGAAGATACCAGGTTCCCACTAACCTTTTGCAAGTAAAGTGTTTGGGGTTCTGCATGGGAACTGCTGGACTCAGCAGTGACCATCAGGGTTGTTCTAAGACTGGTCAGTTATTTCACTCAGGCTTAGAATAGATCTATTGCTCATCTTTCAGAATAGAGGGGCTGCAATCTGTGCAAACACAACCGACTTCAGGGACAGTCTTGCGGATGGTTAGACAGCTTGTTGTCTTTGAAGTTTCAAGGCTGACCAACTATACCAAATGTCTAATTTAGGGACCAAATTGCAAAACAAGTAGATGTGATGATCAAAGGAAGCAAAATTATAAGTGGTAATCATGAGTAAAACCTAATTGTTTTGTGGGTTGTCAAAAATGGTTTCTACAATGATGATTATAATACAGTTATAATAACACAATCCAAATTCAAGTTCTTATCCAAGAAGAAGCTGGGGTTTCCAGTGATGGGCAGACTAGCAGACCAAATTATGAAATGTTTCATTTTTTGGTCAGCCAAATACATTCTGAAATGCGGCAATTCTCTTCTGTAACTCTGCTGTCTACTCTACCCTTTCTCTAGCTCTGCTATTTTGAGGGTGAATATTAATTTCTAGGAAATTTTGAAATTCTACGTGGCTAGATAAAATCTGTTAATTCTGGCTTGACAATCCTACACAATATTCCTGAAATCAAAGCATCATCTCATATTTTTCCCATACTATGATTTCTAGTTTGTCATTATACTAGGGTATTGAATCTGTACCCTGGAAACACAAGAAAAAAAGCATTTGATCAAAAAAAAAACTATCTTTCCCAAGTCAGATTTTAAGGATAACAACCTATTTGGATGTAAATGATACTTTAAAATATATTACATATTTCATTCAACACCATTACATAATTGATGTTGAAACACTTTTTACATTTAAAGATGTAAATTCTCTCTGGTTATTAGAGGCCAGAAAGGGGAGGGAAAGGGGAGAATAGGGAAAGATTGGTTAACAGACACAAAGTTACAGCTAGATGGGAGGAATAAGTTCCAGTATCCTGTAGCACTGTGGGGTGAATATGGTTAACAATAATATAGTGTATATTTTCAACAAGCTAGAAAAAGAATTTTTAATGTTTATAGCACAAAGAAATGATAAACGTTCAAGGTGATGGACATGCTAATTATTCTGATTTGATCATTACACATTGTATACATGTATCAAAATATCACTTTGTATCCCATAAATATATGTACAATTATTGTGTCAATTAAAAATAAAAGAAAAAATAAATTAATTTTTAAAAATACATGAATTCTCTCCAAATTGACATATAGATTCAATTGCAATTCCAATCAAAATCCCAATAGACTTTTTTCATGGAATTTGATAGCTTAATTCTAAATTTTATATGGAAGTACAAAGGGCCAAAAATAGCCAAGATGCTCTTGCAGAAGAGTAAGTTAGAGGACTTGCTATCCCAGGTATTAAAATGTATAAAGTCATAATAATTAAGATAGTATATTATTAGTGCAGGCATAAATGAATGTGGAGAGCCCAGACTTAGATCCACACATCTATAAACGGGGGCACTGAGGAACAAAGAAGAAAGGGTGGAACTTTCAGTAGATGGTGCTGGGACAATTGGGTATTCATAGTTACAAAAATGAAACCGGACCCCTCCTTTATACTATACATAGAAATAATTTCCAGGTGAATTAAAAATCTGGCAAAATTGTAAAAACTTTAGAAAATAATATGGGAGAAAATATTCATGACCTTGAGGTAGGAACGTTTTCTTAAATAAGACACAAAATGAACAAACCATAAGAGAAATGATTGGCAAACTGGACTACACTAAAGTTGTTCATCAAAAGACTTCATATAATACCAGCCATCTACTGGAAAAATATATATTTGCAACACATTTAAGTGATAAAGGAGTAAGTAGTATGAAAATATACAAAGAATACTTATGAATCAATGACAGACTAACAAACACAAAATAGGAAAAATGGGCAAAAGATTAAAACAGGTGCTTTACAAAAAGAGAAACTCAAATCATCATTAAACATATAAAAAGATGCTCAACCTTATGAGTAAGGAGGGAAACGCAAAGCAGAACACTGAAATATTTTTGCATATCCAACAGATTGATAAAAATATGTCCGACAATTCCAAATGTAGAGAATGCCGTGGAACGAGGGGAACTCTTACACATGCTGGTAAGCATGCACATCTGTACAAGTACTCTGAAAAACACTTTGGCATTACCTAATAAGATTGAACAAGTACATATCCTACGACTCCCATTTACGTACGCTAGAGGAATTCTTGCACAAGGAAGCATGGATTTAAGTGTTCATAGTAGCATTGTTTATAATAAAAAAAAAAAACTGGAAGCAATCCAAATGTCCACCAAGAGTAGAACATATAAAGTAATGTATTCATAAAAGGGAATATTACACAACAATGAAAAGAGGGAATGAACATCTTATACACATCAATATAGATGGCACAAACACAATGTTGAGAGAAGCAAGTCATAAAAGAAAACATACACTATGATTCTGTTTATACTAAGCTCAAAACAGACAAAGCTAAATGCTATTTTGCTTAGGGATGCACACAGGTGCTAAAGCTAAAGACAAGCAACGGGATGATTGTCCTAAAAAATCAGACATTGATTACCTCAGTGGTATAGGGAGAGGTGAGCAATTGAGGAGGTCCACACAGGGAGTTTCTGCAACATGGACTATGTTTTATTTATTAACCTGGTGGAGGTTAGACAGAGTGCTCACTCTGTTTTTATTCTTTCAAGAGTACTTTTATGTTTTATACATTCTTCTGTATGATTAATTTTTTTAAAAACCTTATGCCATTAGAAATAAAACAAATGAAAAATTACACTGGAACTTTTATAGTTGGAAAAAAGAGGCTTAGCTCTAAACAAAACCAAACAAAATATGATCATTGTAAAGTTTAGCAATAAATATAATTTGTGAACTCTCATAATCTGACACAAGCCACATCCATTTCAAGACATCCCACAACTAAATCCGTTTTACTTACCTTGACGTCTATACTAACACAGAAGTAAACAATAAATATAGGCTTTCTAGCAAGACACAGATGTTATCTCTTCACACAAGTGTGAAGAAATAACAGAGAAAAATCTGTTTCTCATGATGGAGAGTTGATTTGGGTAAAATTAAATCATATTTAGTAACCTAATTGATAAATCACTTAAGGCTCTTTGATTAGTTCACTATGTCATAAACTTAGCTTTCCCATCTGCATAGACCGATATATATTACAATATAGCATCTGAATTTAAAAATATCTTTAAGTCTAGGTGGTTTGTTTCATAGCTTTTCTTTAATTAAAATAGTTTTCATTCTTAAAGGAGGACTCACACATCTGATTTCGTATTTCCCTTGCTCAAAGAGGGGACTTATTTTACTGTTTCAATAGCAAGTAATCATTACGTTAGCTGAACCTGCAGACTCACTAAATTATGCCTTCTGTATAAAGGTTTGATCTTCAAAATGTTTACCTTGAATCATCCAGAAATGATTAAATAGTAATGTACTCAATTTAATAAGCTAGGTAATTTTCGTCATCTGCATTAGAAAGGTCTATCCAAGATAACTAAAATTTTAAAAAAGAAAAAATGCTGATCTCTATTTTCCTTATCTGCTATTCCTGTTTGCCCAGTAATGTTGGATAATCATGATTTTGAAACAAAGTGACCAAATGAGTAAGGTTTAAGTTCCAGGTGAGTGGAACTTAACAGCCAATGTATGCAGGTTCAGACCGGGGGCTGGGTGGTCAAGGATGCCTCCACAGAACAAGAGTAACTGGAGCTTAGCCTTAAAGGAAGACACAATAGGAACCACTTATATGGATACAAATAGGAAAAACCAGCTGAATTGAGCACAGTATCTTACAGAATCCAAGGGGTAACTGGGTCCCAGGAAGGAAGAAGATCCAGGTGCTACACTGGGGAAACCTCTAGACTTTGTCTCATTTCCTCTCTGTAGGTCTCTTATTTTTGTGTCTCTGTCAGGCAGCTCTGGCTGTGTTTCTGGCCCACATGGATCAGATAACTGCCCCATCACTTTCATGGTGACCCAGGTATGGCCACCTGGAGAGAGGCTTAGACTCACCCTTGGTCTTTTATCTAAGTTCTCAGGGAATTTAGATTGCGATTAGCACAGACTGGGTTTGTTTGGTGACAGCTCCAGATCCAATTAATTGTGATTAGGTAGGAAACCAGGAAGCCACTCATATGGGATGGACAGACCACCCAATGGTCACCCACTCCAAAAGGGTAGCAGAGAAAAGCCCACAGGAGCAGGAAAGCCTTTCTCAGCAAGGAGAAAAGCCCAGGCAAAGGACAGAAGACCGAAATGTGTATGGTGTGTCCTAGTAACACTCAGTAGGACTATCTGGCTGGATATGGAGTTTATGCAGAAGTACTAAGAGATTAAATTGGAGAGACAGTTTGAGGTCACTTTGGAGAAATTCCTGGATGTCAAGCTAAAAGATTTACATATTCTATAGATTCTGACACGAGAGCTGTACAGTTTCAATGAGCGTAACAAGTCCTAATCGAAAACACATTCATGAAATCTTTGAAGGTTAGAAAGTACGTTTAAATGCTTATGTTTATTACACAGTTTTTTATGATAAAAAGTTGGAAACAACGTAAATGTCCATCAACAGAAGAATGATTAAAGCATCCATGGTATATCCATCCTATAGAATTTAATACAGTCATTAAAAGGAATGATGTAAAGCTATAATCACTAAGACGAAAAGATCTGTTAATTAATAGAAAAAAGCCAGTAAAGTAGTAGAAGGATATGTATAGTACGATTCCATTTATGCTAAAATATTTTGTAACATAGCTTTTAAATAGGTAGAAACATTTCAGAAAAAACATTCATGAAACTGTTAAAGTGGTTTCCTCTGGGGAAGGAAGTGGGATTGATGAGCAAGTGGAGGTGAAGACCCACATTTACGTTTTATGACATATGTTATATGCTTAAAAATAAAAAACATAAAAATATGTCATTAAAAATTAAATTACAAAGAAAGTTAATTCCATTTTCAATAAGACAGGGAAAAGGACGGGTTCCTAGTCTCAGAAAATAGAATAATACTACCTGCTATTTCTGAAGCAGCTTGCAGTTTATAGCTAATAACTCACAGTCCTATGATCCAGGTACCTTTTTAGCCTTCTACATATGCTAACTCATGTAACCCTCACCAGGACCGAGGACCATAACTGGCCTTGCAAAATGACCCCCACCTGAAGTTATTTTTTGTTCCCTCAGACTCTACCAGTCAAGCCTAACAATCAGACTTAGCTAGCCTCTCCACGGGACCCGCTACCCGTCACCAACAGCAGGTTCTGCAGTCAGACCATTTGAAGACCCTGTGAGTTCAAACCCCACACAACCTGACCTGCATTCCACAACCCACTATAAAAGCCCTTGCCCTTAGTTGGTCAGGGGTGGGGGTTGTGGGTCATGGGTGGTGGATTTGCGACTATTTCTCTTGTTCTCCCACCAGATGACATATTTTGCATTAAAATTCCTCTCTTCCTTGGTAATCCTCATTGTCTCAATAATTGGCTCTTTGTGTGGTGAGTGATAAAACCTAGGCTGGACCCCTTTCTGGGTTCAGAGACCCTACAAGATAGGTCCTATTAGTCTCCCATCTTACTGATGAGGAGACCGAGGTACAGAGTGGATGAGTTACTGGCCCATGGTCACATTGCCAGTAAGTGGCAGAGCTGGGATTCTGGCTCTTGAATCTCAGCTCTTGATTCCCTTTGCTAGACTATACTTACAAAAAGCATTTTCATATGTATTGGCTCATGTGCCCCCCAGCACCTTTTGTCCCTCATGTCACATGGGAGAAAATGAGGGCTTATATCTTAGTGTACTGCAATTAACTATTTTCATGTTCATGTACCCACTAGGCTTTGGGCTCCATCGTGCAAGGAATCTCTGTTTTATTGTTGTTACACCTTAGTTTTGCACTCTGGCACTTAGGAAGTGGGCAATTCTGAATGTTGTGGTGACTTAAATTGTCCACAAATTTTTGACACTCCCTTTAAGAGGCAGAGCCTAATTTCCCTCCCCTTGGATATGGGCTGGATTTAGTGACTCAATTCTAATGAATAGAATACAACAAAAGTGTCAATGTGTGACTTCAGAGACTGGGACATGCAAGGCACAATGGCTTCCTGGTCGCTCTCTCTCTTACGCTTGTCCTCTCTCTCTCTCTCTCAAATCACTTGTTCCATGGGACACCAGCTGCCATGTCATGAGGCCTATGTGGTGAGAAACTGAGGCCTCCAGCTAACAGCCAGCAAGGAACTGCGGCCTCCTGCTAATAGCCATGTGAGTGCTAAGGCATGTGAGTGAGCTTGGAAGCTGACCCTCCAGCCTGTCAATCCTTCAGATGACTGTATCATCCAGCTAAGCTCCTTCCAAATTTGTGACCTATAGACTATGAAATAATAACTGTTCATTGTTTTAAGTCACTAAATATTAGGACAATTTGTTACACAATAGATAACTAATACAAATATTCTTACTAAAAAATAATATATATGTATGTATATATCCAAAACATGAGTATTTATGGAACATATTAATGTGCTTTTTTCCTCTGCCTTTCCATAGCACCTTTTCCTTCATTGGTTAAAGGTGCCCATTTGTCTGAGGGCAGTGTGTGGAGGGCGGGATTAGAACTGTTAAAGCAGGAACTAAGAAAGGAAGAGTGAAAAATCAGTTTCCAACATCCAAATAGGATTTTTAAAATCAAAATAGTTGTTTAGAAAGCCGATCTTCTGCATTCCTTTTACTACCACTGACCTATTAAACGTTAAACCTGACAGACTAGATCATAGAGTTTCTTTTATAGTATAAGTAGACAATTTTGTCCACCTCTGATGACGAGGCCACTGAGCTTGCCGTTGAGGAAGTAGAATGTTGGACCTCTTCCTGTTCTAGTGAATTGTGGGGAGAAGGGAGCTGGCGTTAGGAAAGCTAGGCAATGACAAGTTTTCTTGATCCCCGGAATAAGGCCCAGAGATGGAAGGTGGGTTAGGTTAATTGAGAGGAATGCTAAGGCCAAGAGGGGCTTCTCTTCTACTTCCCATTTGGGATTCCAGAAGGAATCACTGTTTAAGATGAGTCCGCAGCATAATGGGGTAGGCTCAGAAGAGGAAAGAGAGCAGAGTAGAGCGGTCAGGCAAAAAGAGGGCCCAGGTTGGGCATCTATTAGATCCTGTGTGGTATGGAAGGGACTGAGATGTTCCTGCATCTCTGGGGGAAAACACAGAACATGGATCAGCAGAGAGATAACAAGTCTGTCCTGGGGAGGCTGAAGTGACCCCACAGCAGACGTGGACAGGAAAGTGTCGAACAGAAGATGTGGCAGAGATGCAAAGAGGTCTATGTATATTGCAGGTGAGTACCATGGTGGGCTGAGTCAGCTGAGGCATACCACCAGGTCCTGACCAAGTGGAGAAAAATGACCATCCTGTGAAATACCCCAGCTACTGACCTAAGCAGCACATACCAGCAGAAGGCCATCAGTGGCACTTATGAGGCCTTAGTGGACACTAGTCCAAGAGCTAGTCTAGGTAGCAGCTCATCTTGGTCACTTGACTACAGAAACTGACAACTAAGAACACTAGATTGAAGATAAAGGGCCAGGCACGGAGGCTCGCGGCTGTAATCCTAGCACTTTGGGAGGCTGAGGCAGGAGGATCGCTTGAGCTCAGGAGTTCCAGACCATCCTGAGCAAGAGCGAGACCCTGTCTCTACTAAAAATGGAAAAAATTTGCTGGACATCGTAGTGTGCACCTATATTCCCAGCAAGTCCAGAGGCTGAGGCAAGAGGATCCCTTGAGCCCACGAATTTGAGGTTGCAGTGAGCTACAACGATACCACTGCACTCTAGCCAGGGCAACAGAGAGTGAGACTCTGTTTCATAAATAAATAAAATAATAAATAAATAAATAAATGAGCAAGCAAGCAAACTTGTAATCCTAGCACTTTGGGAGGCCAAGGTGGGAAGATCACTTGAGGCCAGGAATTCAAGACCAGCCTGAGCAACTCAGTGGGACTCTGTCTCTGTTAAAAAATACATAAAAAAAAAAAAATTAACCAGGTACGGTGGTGTGTGCCTGTAGTCCCAGCTACTCGGAGGCTGAGGCAGGAGGATTGCTTGAGCCCAGGAGTTTGAGGTTGCTGTGTGCTATGATGGCACCACTGCACTCTAGCAGGGGCAACAGAGTGAGACCCTGTCTCAAATAAATAAATACACAAAAAAATAAATAAACAAAAATCAGCAAACTTGAAATAAAAGGGAAATTTTAAGTCAAATAAAGGGTACCTACAGGAAATCTACAGCAAACATCATGTGTCCACTCTTTTTCAAAGTGAATGTACTAATCTATACTCACAACAACATTCTATGAGAACTCCTATCTCTCCACATTGTCAGCAACAGCTGGTATGGCATTGGGACTTTTGGAGGTTTTCTCTTACATTTCCCTCATTATTAATAGGGGGAATGAGGTGGAGCAGGTCTTCATATATTCATTGGCTATATGAATTCCCTCTTTTATGAGGTGCTTATGCAAATCTTCTGCCCATTTTTCTATTGGGTTACCAGACTTTTTCATACTGATCTGTATGAGTTTTTATAGATTTTAGATTCAAGTCTTTTGTTGGTTCTATCTGTAGCTAATATCTTTTCTTATGCTGTAGCTTGAGTTTTCACTCTCTTGGGTATTATTTCATGAATAGAAGTTTTTTAAGGTAGTCCAGTTTATCAGTTTTACTTTTTGTATTATTTAAGAATTATATTACAATCCCAAGGTCATAAAAAAATTCTTCCATATAATCTCCCTAAACTCTATGGATTTCTCATTAAATATACCTTACGTATATTAACATGTAATAGGTTTGTTATTGTTATTTAAAATAAATTAATAAATATTTAAAAGTTTTCTCAGTCTTAACTTCTAATACAGTAAATACTGAAAGATATCATCCACATAAACAAAAGCTCTATAGGGTCCTCAATAATTTTTAAAAGTGTAAAAGGATCTTGAGACCAAAAAGTTTGGGAACCACTGTCCTAGAGATACTCTGGCATTGTGAACTACAGATTAGTACAAGAATTGTATTAGCAGCATTGTTCTGCGTAGCCTGAATCAGGAAACAATTCAAACGTTCATCAACAGTAGAATAGATAAAGGGCTGAATATTGTTGCAATGGAATATACAGCAGTGAAAGTGAACAAAGTACACTGGAACAAAATAGATACATTTAACATAATATTGAGCAAAAGATGAAAGACAAAAGAATATCTACAGTATGATTCCATTTATATCAGTTCTATAACAGGCAAAATGAAACTGTATATTTAAGGGATGCTTACATAGTGGACAAAATGCACATTAGTTGGTAAAATGCAGAAAAGCAATGAAATGATTGCCATAAAAGTCAGAATAAAAGTGTCATTAGCAGGGAGTGGTGGGTGGGGAAGGGAGAGGGAGAGGCAGCAATATTCTATATCTGGATCATAGTACCTGCTATGTAGGTGTTCATTTTATAATTATTCTTCAAACTGTACATATACGTTTTATGTACTTTTCTATATGTATTGCACATGCTTCATCTGACCTTTTACAAAGTCATTATATTCTTCAAAGAAACTTCATACACTTTTTAAAATCTCATTTGATTTTACAATTACTCTCGTGGTTCCTATGAGAAACCTGTTTGTATTAGTCAGGGCTCCACCAGAAAAGAAATCATTTATTTATATAAATTTGGTAATTTGAAAAGAGTTTAATAAAAGGAGTATTTATAAAGGTGTGGGCAGGGTATAAGGAACTCAAAAGTAATAATAAAATACCCTAGAATTAGTAACTTGGGGTATCATTCCCACCCACAGGTAGAAGGGGCAAGGAAAGAAAGCCACTACTAGAACCAGGAGATCTGACTGTATGCAGAGAGCTGCTTGATAAGAGCTGTGACCTCTAGTGGAAAGATGGAGCCAGCCCACAGCACAGGGACTTCACAGAAAGGGGATAAGTACCCTGATCTTGCTCTTCTCCCTTCCTCCCTCCAATCTGTGCTCCTTGTTGCTGAACCCAGCTGGAAGCCAGGAGGCAAGAGAGCCTATGGAGGCAATGCATGTAGGCCGAGCTCCCAGGAAACCCAGCAGAACAGAGCAGAGTGGAGAGTAGATCTGGAGTGATGAGAAGTTGGTCATAGGCCCATCTGAACCTAAAAACTGTTAGCCACCTTCAGTGTTTTTCTTTTGGAGTAGAAGGTATGAGGGAGAGGGAAAAATGACTAAGCAACTTACAACATAGCTGATACAATCCCTGCTTCTGTAGCTGGTCACAAGGCCCAAGTTGGTACTCAGGGTGTCCTCCTTCCATCTCCCATTTCTGTTCTTCTCTTCTGTCTGCACTTCAGCTGGATGTGGTGTTTTACCTTTCTCCTTGTGCCAGGCTTCAGGAGTAAAGATGCCTTTGCCTACTTTTCTAAAGCAGATTTGCAGAGACCCAAACTTCATTGCCTATGGGAAGAGACATTGATAATCTTGTCTTTATTGGGTGGCTGCACTTTTCCATTGACCAGGCCACTGGGCCAAGGAATGAAAAGGGATTGTTCACTGAATTCCTGAGCTCTAAACATAGCCCTCCCTGTCCTACCCTCACCACGTTGCAGAAGCCTAATTACTACTAATAAGAATATGTCACCCCTTCTCTATATGGCCTAAAGAACTCCTAATGACTGGGAGTAAATCTTAGCTCCCATTCCATTGGAATCATGACTATTATACTTACTTTTTTTTTAGATGAGGACAACAAAGCCAAGAGAATTTGAGATACTTGCCTAAAACTGCATAGTTAGAATAAGAATGGGACTAGAAGCTCAGCTTCCTGACTTTTGGACTAATTGGTTTCCCACACACTGGAGGAGTACATCTGTGTCTCATCTCCGTAACAGGTGGACGTGGGGAACAGCAATAACATAATGTTAAACTGTGACAAAGGTGACTCCAGTGAGGGAGAAATTCATAGCAGCAGATGTCCTCTAAATATTAAGGCCCTGTAGAGAGTAAGACATTTGTCATCCTGCTGTCTCACTGTGCCAAGCCACAGGAGTGAAGATGTTTTTGCTCTGTGTTTTTCCAAAGCAGGGCCTTTTCCAAAACCATTCAGTGTGATGACTACTTGAGTGCATTTTAATGTGTTTGCTAACGAATTTCCTTGACATTGGAAAATAATAACATTTTTCTTTTGTAATGTCTGCTCCTCATTCCCCCAAAGGAGCCCACATTGCTTTTTTGGGGGGTGGGGTTGAGTGTCACAGGGAAGTCCATACTGGTGATGCACTTAAGGGCTCTTTCTAATCTGTAAAGCACCATCAAAATGGAAATTCCAGTGCACCCACAGGGATTTGAGGAATCATGCTAGGGAAGCTTGTAAGTGACTCTGCATTTAGGATGTCCACAGCCTTTCTGGGGCCCATTAAGCTGGTCAGTAAGTGGTAAGTGATGAGCCACAGGCTGGGAGGGTGGATGAGGTAAAGCAAGAATTAAAGAAATGAGAATGAGTCAGCCAAAGTGGAAATTTAGTTTGCAAGGGTTGTTGGCTCTTCAAACTTCTTAGTGACTTGAAGATGGTCATCACTATTTTTGTATCACTTTTATTGTCTTTTTCATTTTTGGACTTTAAGACAGGAGTCACCAGTTCTCTTGAGCTAAGTTCGATGGAGTAAAGAACTTTGCCACAAAACTTTGTAAGAAAGGTGTGTAGGCTGGAAATTAATGGATTATAAATGTATTCCATTATTAGATGAGGGATGGTGCCTTGAATAACTTGATCACCGTAGTCAATAGTAGCTTGCAGTACCTTGCTAAGAAGGAGGAGACCCAACTTCATACATTAGTGCTGTGATAAAATATTCATTGGGGAAAATTAATATAGCATTTTGTTTAGGGCTTTCAATGGTGTATGTCAAAGAAGAAACTAATCAGGGGAAAATCCAGTTTATTCTTAAGTTGGGAGGGAATGATAGTTTTGGATAGGGAGTTTTTCACACCAATCAGATCATGTAAATTCAGTGGATGCTTTTTTCCTTTATCAGAAGTGAGAAGGCAGTAAACATTTTTAAACACAGTTATCATTGTTTTATAAGTGAAGTACACTGATCTTAAGGTTCAGTTCAGTAAGTTTTGACAATTAGTAAGTTTTGACAATTGTACACATTTGCATAACTACCACCTAAAGTCCCACCAAGTTCCTTCACCTTCTTGTCCCTTCCTAGCCAAACCCCCTTTCCTTCTCACTGAGGCAACCACTTTCTAATTTCCATCACCATAGATCCGTTTGCCTGCTCTTGGACTTCCTATAAATGGAGTCATACCATATATATTATTTGGTGTCTGGTTTCTTTCACTCAACATGTTTTTAGATTCATCCATTGTTTTGCAAGTATCAGTCACTCATTCCTCTTATTGCTGAGTGGTATTCCTTTGTACAACTATATCACAATGTGTTTATCCATTTTCCTGTTGATGACATTTGAGTTGTTTTCTATTTTTAGCTATTATGAATACAACTGCTATGCGCATTCTTGTACAAGACTTTTTGTGGACATCTATTTCCATTTCTCTTGGGTACATATCTAGGAGTAGACTTGCTGGTCACGTGGTAATTCTACGTTTAATCATTTGAGGAACTGCCAGACTGTTTCCCATCTTACATTCCCACCAGCAAGGGCTCTAATTTCTCCATATTCTTATCAATATATGTTATTATTCATAATTTTTAATATAGCTATCCTAGGGGGTGTGAAGTTGTATCTCATTGTAGTTTTGATTTGCATTTCCCTAATGATTAATGATGCTATCTTTTCAAGAGCTTATTGGCTATTTGTACATCTTCTTTGGAGAAATGTCTATTCAAACTCTTTGCCCATTTTCAGTTGAGTAATTTATATTTTTATTGTTGAGTTCTAATTAATTTCTAACACTGGTTGAATTGAATTGAGAAAGTCTATTGGATCATGTAAAGTTGTTTCAGTTGAAAATAATAGAAAATCCAACCTACAGTAGCTAAAGCATAAATGGAATTTGTTGTATCTGACTGAAGTTCTTGGGGGTAGTTTTGGCTTCAAGAATGGCCTGATTTCGTGGCTTTGTTTCTGCTGCATGAGCACCCTTCTTGGACAGGCTTCCCCAATCAGAGCAGCAAGATGGTTCCAGCAGCTCCAGCCGTGAGTTCTCCTGGGTTCAGGCCAAGTAGAAAACAACGCTTGCCTTTCTCCCAGAAGCATTGGCAAAAGACTTATTGGTCCTGACTGATAACATAGCAATCCCAATTGCAGTGGCCAAAAAGAAC
The DNA here is from genome assembly GCF_000956105.1 of Propithecus coquereli. Classification (NCBI taxonomy): domain Eukaryota; kingdom Metazoa; phylum Chordata; class Mammalia; order Primates; family Indriidae; genus Propithecus; species Propithecus coquereli. The sequence goes on along the minus strand of NW_012138302.1, from coordinate 3,812,874 downwards.
AGGTACATTGATTTGGGGGGATTCATAAACCTCACTCCTGAAGCCAGGGTTACAGCTACCTGAAATACAGGGGCTGAAAGCAGGGAAGGAGGGAGCTCTCCAGAGAGAATTAGAATACATTCACCAAAAGAAGAGGGAAATGGATGTTGGGATGCCACAAACTAGCAAATATCCCAACCATGTGCTTCCCAATCATGGTCTCACCAAAAGTCAACATGATTTTTTTTTTTTTTTTTGAGACAGAGTCTCACTGTGTTGCCCGGGCTAGAGTGCTGTGGTGTCATCCTAGCTCACAGTAACCTCAGACTCCTGGGCTCAAGCGATCCTCCTGCCTCAGCCTCCTAAGTAGCTGGGACTACAGGCATGTGCCACCATGCTCGGCTCATTTATATATATATATTTTTTAGTTGTCCAGATCATTTCTTTCTGTTTTTTAGTAGAGACAGGGTCTCGCTCTTGCTCAGGTTGGTCTCGAACTCCTGACCTTGAGCAATCCACCCGCCTCGGCCTCCCAGAGTGCTAGGATTACAGGCATGAGCCACTTCGCTCGGCCTCAACATGATTTTTATCTAAGCAATTAAGCATAGAGATGGGGCCACAGGGTAAAATATTATTGGTACAGGCATATTGATAAAGAGAATAGTTTGCTAATAGTGAAATCACTCCAAATCACTAAATTTGGAGTCAGAATCCTAACTTTGCTACTTGCTAGCACTATGACCTTGGAAAAATCACTTAACTTTCCACACCATATTTTTCTAAGCCATAAAAGTATCATTCCAGCATAGTAGGTTGGCTCTAGAAATGTCAACATGTGAAAGTGCCAGGCACATAGAGGATACTCACTCTGAAATCCTGGGTCGTAACTTTTTCTACCTGCTGCCTTCCAGGTAACCTCACTACAGAGCTACTTCCTACCCAGCCAGTATTTGCTTTCCAGATGGGATTTTAGAGATTTCCCCAGAAAATCTTTGGAACCATTGCCTATGGAATCCCAGACTATAACTCCGGTGTGAGTTAGAGCATGATTTCTAGTTGGAATGTCACTGGAGCATGGAGAGCCAGATACAGCCAGTGGCCTCTGGATATAGCTTGAAGTGGAAAACAGAGATGATCATCTTAGTTAGAGGCCTAGAAAGTGTCACTGGAGACCTCAGATTCCCACGGTTTGACTTCTAGGAGTGGAAATGGGTGCCCACTTCCCCCCCTCTCTCAAAGCCTGCTGTCCCTCTGGATTCTAGTTTGGTAACTGAGCAGTGGGCCCTTCATTCCTCAGAACTTAGTTAAGGGTTTGGGACTGTTCCATTGGTGGCCCCAGAATTTTTATGTCAGAAATGCTTAGAGGCAGCAGTCTGGCCGATGTGAATATTTAGAAGAATTGTTTTAGAAATTGTTTGCATTTTTAAAAAGTAGGTTTCACTCAGATTGCATATTATTTGAGATGGCTTAGGGTAAGGCTGATGGTGATTACCTAGAAACTTTGATTACTCCTTGATATCACTGTGGACTGCCCTCTCTTCATCTCTGTGACTCTGTGTCTGTCTTAGGTAGGAGAAGCAGAGCAAATTCCTCACCTGTATTTTTGCTCTGCCCCCTGTCGATCTGGGCCTCTGGAAAGCAGACAGACACTGATGGCGTTGGAAGTGGAAACAATTTACTGGGGTGTAATACCTGTGAAAGGCAAAGGGAAGAGAGAGCAGAAGCGGGCAGGGAAAGCCATGATGCTGGTCTGATACTTGGAGAAGGAGAAGGGGAAGGAAGGATGATGGAGCAGGTAGAGCCTCAGACTCTGGTGCAGCTCTGGAAACAACCTGGCCAGTCCAATAGGGAGCTCTGGCACAGAGACTGCCCTGGCACAGAGGAGTCCCACACCACGGTATGGCAGCGTCATACCCTAGTACCCCTGCCATGCTCAGTCACTGGTAGGGACAGTGCCGCAGCTCAGATGCTGGGGCTGTCAGCTCTCTACACTCCCAGCACCAGGTGTTTTCTAGAAGGGATGTCTGCATGACACACCTCCACAGCCGCCACCACCGCTGCCAGCCGACAGCAGTCTAGCCGTCTGCACTTGCCTGTACTCAAGTTCACAGCAGAGAGGGAGAGTGCCACTGTGCTCCACGGCACTGCCCTGGCTCCTCTCACGATTCCTTTGGGTGAACTTGCATAAGTCATTCTATGCTTTAGCCTTCTTCTCTTTGAAATATTTCCTCTGCCTGGCATGGTTTTCCCTCAGATACCCTAATGACTCCATTATTCCTCATCTTCTTTAGGTCTCTGCTCATGTGTCATCTTACCAGCGAGTCCTTCCCTGACAACCTAATTAAAATAGCAACCCCCTCACAATCCTGATTCTCCTTCCTGGCATTATTTCTCTCCATAGCACTCACCCTTTCTGATTTTAAAAGTTCGTTTCTATATTTATCAATCTGTCTCCTTTGATATAATTGATGTCAGGTCAGGAAATTTTGTCTGCTGCTCTACCCCTAGCACCCAGAATAGTGACTAGCATGTAGTAAATGCCATTAAATATGTGTCAAATGGAAGGAAGGAAGGGAAAGAGGGCGAGAGGGAAGGAGGGAGGGAGGAAGAAAACCGGTATAACCATACAAATCATATAAAAGTTGATAAATTCCACTAATCCTTTCTCTTTCTGATTAAGTTTCATGTCAAAGAAGACCATCTAACCCCTTGAAGAGAGTAATGAAGTCATGAAATTTGTGAAAATTTGTCACTGAAAATTGGATTTTTTTTTTTTTTTTTTTGAGACAGAGTCTTACTCTGTTACCCAGACTAGCATGCAGTGGCATCATTATAGCTCACGGCAACCTGAAACTCCTGGGATGAAGCAATCCTCCTGCTTCAGCCTCCCAAGTAGCTGAGACTACAGGCATGTGTCACCACACCTGGGCTAATTTTTCTACTTTTTTTTTTTTTTGTAGAGATGAGGTCTTGCTCTTGCTGAGGCTGGTCTTGAACTCCTGGCCTTAAGCAATCCTCCCCCCTTGGCCTCCCAGAGTGCTAGGATTACAGGTGTGAGCCACCTCACCCAGCCTGATAATTGGAATTTTAAGTTAAAGACAGAAAACTTATTTATTGACTGCATTCTTTTATCAGACACTATATTACAGGTTTTCACCTACATTATCTCATTTAATCCTTCCAACAACACATCTAAAATAAGAGTTATCATCCCTATTTTATGGGTTAGGAGCCTGAGGTGCCCAATGTCACATACACGCAGCTGGAAGTGTGGAATTTAAATCCAGATTTGTCTAACAGCCACAAACAAGGAATAGACTTCAATGCTAAATGAGGGTAGAGGAGCCAAATTCTCTCAGCATTTGATAGTAAAAATAAAAATAAAATGTAAGAGTCATATTATAAAGGACAGAGTAAGCAATTACTTTTACTAGGCATGGGCTTCAACACTCTCTATCAGTTACCCAATCCAGGAAGATACCATGGTCTTACAATGTGGGGTATTTATTTTTCCTTTCTAAAGTCTGTTATGGACTAAACATTTGGGTCCCCTCCCTGCCAAATAAACAACTTTTTAAGCCTTAACCCCCACTGTGGTGGTATTAGAAGTCCAATGCGCTATCCATTGCGCTACGGAGCCACCTACTGTGGCGGTATTAGGAGGTAGGGCCTTTGGGAGATGAGGTCATGAGGACGAAGCCCCCATGATGGGATTAGTACCCTTATAAGGAGAGAAAGAGACACCAGCACTCTTCCTCTCCAACATGTGAGAACTTGACAAGAAGGTGGCCATCTGCAAGCCAGGAAGAGAGCTCTAACCAGGGAGTAAATCAGCCAGCATCTTGATCTTGGATTTCCCAGACTCCAGAACTGTGAGAACTACATTTCTGTTGTTTAAGCCACCTCGTCTATGGTATTTTGTTATGGCAACTCAAGCAGCCTGAGATAAAGGCTCAGAAACATGTAGCTACACAGCATCAGAAACCTTGCCTTAGAAGAGAAAGCTTCTCATTCTTTTTTTTCTTTTTTTTTTTACTGGATACATCTTTTAGACAAGCTTCTCATTCTTTCGGTAGAAAGCCAATTAATAAAAATAAAAAGAATGATGGAATTTGAAAATCATCAGTGGATGCTAATATTAGTGGATGAATGTTCAATGAGGTACAGAACAGTTTCATTATCCCCAAAACCTCCCTACCAATTATTGTTTAATTATAAAAGGAAAAATAGTAACTTTATAGTGGAGAAATATGGCAGATATCACCTTAACCAGTGATCAAAGCCAGCGTTACTGGTAATAAAGACAAACCAACACCATTACCTCTTTGTATGGAGCCCTGAGAAGGACACAATACACTCATGATATTCCTGCCCAGAAGGTACAACCTGAATGCAATCATTAGGCAAGTCAGAAAACCCAAGTTGAAAGACATTCTATAAAATAACTGCCCTGTATTTTTTAAAAATGTCAAGTTATAAAAAGTCAAAGACAGCCCAAGGAATTGTTCCAGATTAAAGAGATATGACAACTAAATGTAATGCACAGTCTGAGACTGGATTCTGGCCTGGGAAAATAAATTAACTATAAGGGACATTATAGAGGCAACTAATGGAATTTTCACATGGACCATGTATTAGATAATAGTATTGTATTGATCTTAAATTTCTTGTTTTGATCATTTTGCTGTGGTTATATAAGAGAATGTCCTTTTCTCAGCAAATATTCTGAAGTGTTTAGGGGTCTCCTAATATATGATGTTTCCAATTAACTCTCAAAAGTTTCAGAAAAAAATCATACATACATATGAGACAGAGAGAGAAAGAGAGAAAATGATGAAGCAAATGGCCCCAAATTCTAAATAATCGGTGATTCTGGGCAAAAAACACACAGATTTTGAAACTGTATCAAAATTAAAAATTACAGAAATGCGCTTTTAATCTAAAACAAAGGCCCTCTCTTGATGTTAATCTCGAGCCCGAGGAAACATTTCAGGTAATTGCCAAAGATTTTTCTTTCAAGCATTTGAATTATTTTGCAAATCAAAATAAGAAACTCAGGAGAGTTCCAGAAATGCATGGCACTAATTTCTATTGGAAATGTAATTTACTGTTTCTCTAAGTGCTCATCAGGTATTGCCTGAGTACTGGTCCTTCTGTCAGAAGTGGTTGTTTACAATGAGCCCTTTTGCAAACCAGAACATTTTCTGATGCCAATTTCGTAAATGGAAAATGTAGGCAACAAATAAAGGCTAAAGGAAACACAATGAATCTACTCAGAATAATGTCAAATGATCTGGTTTCATTTTCTTAGTCTTGATGTTAACTTTATAATCCTTCCATACATGAAGCCCCAGTGACAACAGGACTGTTTAGAGAGAAGTCAGAAGGTATTTGTTGTCTTATAAAGTACTTATAAATTAGAAACCATATGCAGCTACCATCTCTTCGGTTTCTTCATTTATCAGTTTTCTAAACTATCTTTTTCTGTTTTCCACTCTTCTCTTTTTCTACTTTCTACATTAGACTGTCCACAAGTGTTATTGAGCACCTACTAGATGCTATGAAAATATAAAAGAAGATTGAGACATGGGTCTCTGTGGCAGAGTCCACTATTCAACATCCATTCTTTCTTGGAAACAAAATACCTTTATTGTTATTCAGCTATAAAATATGTCCCAGCCTTCCTTGAATATGTGGTGGCCAATGAAATATCCACAGAAGTTGTAGGGTGAGACTTCTGGAAAAGGTCTTTAAATTTTGGCTGGGAGGCCTACCCTTTACGCTTAATCCTTGCTGTCCTTCTTGCCTGGAACATAAATATGATGGCTGGACTTCCAGCCACCATCTTAGAAACACGAGAATAACACCCACACCCTGGGGATGATGGCAGAGAGAAGGGCTAGAAGAGGTTAGGACAGTAATGCTACCTTAGGGTCCACATTATCAGTCCTAGCTTGCTTTTCTCCAGAGTCTTTTTAAGTGAGAAAAAATTATCTCCTATCTTATTTAAGTCAACATTATTTTGGGTCTCTGGAACTAGCAGGTGAATACAATTCTTAAGTTATACAGTCCCTGATTTCAAGAAAACACTGAAGACTTATGCACACACAACAGTTAGAGAACACTTCCAGATATTCTATAGTTAAAGAGACTGGAGAGGTGGAAAGAGTAAGAGCTTTACAATCACTCACTCCTGCGGTTCAGTCATCAGCTTAGCAATTTACAGTGTGTGACCTTGAGCAAATTATCTAATCTTTCTGAACCTCAGTTTCCCTTTTTATAAAATGAGGATGATGATAATTACCTTAGGTAGTTGTAAAGAGGAGATAATGGGCCTGGCACTTAATATGTGCTTCATAAGTGACGGTAGTAATTTATAAACTATACAAACTCACAGAAGGAAGCAATTTCTATGGGTTGAAATCCTTAAAGAATAAGTAGAATTTTGTTGGCAGTGAAGGATAAAAGGGAAAAGTATCCCACATGGATAAGGGGAAAGGCAAGTACAGCACGGGCAGAAACATGAGGGATTGGCTGAATATAACATATTTGAGCGTTACAAGGAAATTAACCAGTACTGAAGAGCTAAGGAAAATAGGGTGGCACAGATAGGGTGAGATCAGGATGGCACAGATGGGGTGGGACTGGGATCAGGCTGAAAGCCAAAGAGAAGATACATGACTTGCTATATGGAAGGGCATGAGGAGAAGCCATAAATTTTATACAAAAGGAAGATCAGGACAGACATAATGAAAGCTCATTACACTAAGATCTTTAGTTATCCTAAGTGATTTTCTTTTAGAACAAGTGACAAGGAAATGACTCTGAGTGCCAAATGGAAGGTGAGTATCTAATCCAAAAAAGTAGCCATTAATTTAATGGAAAAATTGCCTAATAGCAAACATTAATCTAGTTGTTAGAAAGGTGCTATGGGGTAGCTTGAGTTCACACAAGCTTTCTTCCTGTGATTTTTGTATAAAATGAAAACTTTTGGCATTTGGCAAAGGTGCTTTTCACTAAAAAAAATGTAATCAAGCCAATCGGACAAAATGTTTCTCTACAAACCACAAAACACCAGCAGAAACTCACGTATTTTGTGTCTAATGGTATCTTTTTCTCTATCTCATTTTAAAAATTCTCTTAGTAATGCCATGTGTTTCCAGAAAATATTTTAGAACTTTCTCAAGGTAAAAGAGGTCATTAACCCATCCCTCCACTTGGCTTTCACAGAATCACCACATTGTACAATAAATTTAATTATTGCATTTCCTATATGTTGGGATGGAAACTGGCACACTAAACCAGCTGTCAGATTTCTTGTAGGCCTGTCCTTTCCAGAGAGATCCCACCCATAGTTCCAATTTGAGAATTCTTCTCTTCTTTCTCATGATCTGATATAGAGCATGTGATCCTTGACAAGGATTATTTTGTTCTGTCTTCCCAATAACCTCATTCCTCAGTGTCATCCTCCTTTTACAGATGAGCAAAGAGAGACACAGAGAAGCCAAGTAACTAACTCTGGCTACATGGCTAGTAAGTGGTAGGGTTCAGTCGGATCCAGGCAGATGCCAGAGCCTTTCCTCCACTACCAATCCTCTCCTCCTACTAATCACAGGAAGGCACAGGTCACCAACGCAGGGGAACTTGGCTAATCAGACTCTTGCTCAAGAATCCGATAGAAAAGATAAAGAAATTCTAGTCAGATAGTGGTTGGCTCTGGACTCTCTTGACATAGTCCTGGGGTCTCTGCTTCCAAAGAAAGTCAAAGCCCTGTTTGGGCCAAAGTTATAAGGGAGCAGGGAACAAGAGGCAGGCAGAGAAAGTGTAAAGGAAATAAGGGAACAGGGAGAGGAGAGGGGAGTGTCTGACAACTTTCCCATTCCCATGTGTCTTGCACGGTTTATCCTTGGGGTAGCCCTATGTGCTTATCAATGAAACCTCTTTCACTTGTGATACTCCAATAAGCTTTGTAATTTGCAGCCAAATGAGCTCTAATTATTCTAGCAAAATATTTCAAGAGCAAAGAGGAGCTGCGTATGCAAAAATATCTAGGGCATTGCCCTTTATAATAACGAAACACTGGAAAGAACTGAGTCACCAAATAACTAGGGAATAATAAATTGTACTATGTCCATTCGATGGAATATTATGTAATCATGAAAGCACACAAACATGAAAACTGCGTATGAGTGGAATAATTACAATAGTCTTTTTTTTTTTGAGACAGAGTCTCACTGTGTTGCCTAGGCTAGAGTGCCGTGGCGTCATCCTAGCTCACAGCAACCTCAAACTCCTGGGCTCAAGCGATCCTTCTGCCTCAGTCTCCCGAGTAGCTGGGACTACAGGCATGCGCCACCATGCCCAGCTAATTTTTTCTATGTATTCTTAGTTGTCCGATTAATTTCTTTCTATTTTTAGTAGAGACGGGGTCTCGCTCTTGCTCAGGCTGGTTTCGAACTCCTGAGCTCAAATAATTTGCCCGCCTCGGCCTCCCAGAGAGCTAGGATTACAGGCGTGAGCCACCGCACCCGGCCTACAATAGTCTTAAAAAACATACATATGCTTGTAAAGATTGAGAAAAAAGCCATGCAAATATATCAAAAGCTGTGATGGCAGAAAAGAAGGGGGTGTGTGTGTGTGTGTGTTTGTGTGTGTTCTATATTGCTGGAAAACTGCATTAAAGTTTTGAGAAAAATTTGAGGGCTCTTAAGACCCCTTTTCTTAAAATATTTGATAGAATTATCAAGTCTCAGAACTAGAAATAATTTTAGAAGTCATTTAATATAATTTTTTCATGTCTTCAGTCTTTGAAGACGTTCAGTGATAAGGAGCTCTCTGCCCTCCAGTATAAAGAAACTGCATGAAGCAGGAGGACTGTTGGAGGCCAGCAGTTCAAGATCAGCCTGGGCAACACAGGGAGACCTCTTCTCTACAAATAACAGAAAAATTTATCTAGGCGTGCTGGGGTGCACCTATAGTCCCAGCTACTCAGGAGGCTGAGGGCGGAGGATCACTTGAGCCCAGGAATTTCAAGTTACAGTAAACGATGATCACACCACTGCACTCTAGCCTGGGTGACAGAACAAGACCCCATCTCTAAAAAAACTAACTAACTAACAAATAAATAAACTGCAAAGTGGTTGTCCACCCTCTGCTTGAATGCCTTTGGGAACAGCAGTTCTCAAGTTGTTCTTCTCTTTGATTGGCTTGTTACAAAGTTCTGCCTTATAGTATGTGTGTAGTTTCTTCTCTTTCCTTCTGTTGAGAGCAAACCTATCCCCTCTTACATGATAATATTCAGGGCCCTCTGGGTGCACAGCCTGGGCAACAGGGCACCGTACTCAGAAGGACCCCAAGCCCGGGTTAATGTTGTTTTGTTGGTATTTTAAAATTCTTAATATTTCTTTGAACAAGGAGACCCACTTTTTCAGTTTGCACTGGGCCCTGCAAATTAAGTAGCCAGCCTGAAAATAACTTTATGTCAAATCTCCCCATTTCTTTAGATTTTTTTTTTTTAGAGATGGGGTCTTGTTCTGTTGCTCAGGCTGGGGTGTGCAGTGGCACAATGATAACTCACTACAGCCTCCTCGAACTCCTGGGCTCAAGCGATCCTCCTGCTTCGGTCTCTGGAGTAGCTGGGACCACAGGTGTGCACCATCATGCCTGGCTAATTTTTTAAAATTTTTTGTAGAGATGGGGGTCTCACTATATTGCCCAAGCTGGTCTTGAACTCCTGGTCTCAAGCAATCCTCCAGCCTCTCAAAGTGCTGGGATTACAGCTGTGAGCCACTGCACCCAGCCCAGACATTCTTTTTATAGAACCTGATTTTGAGTCTTTTGACCATTCTGGTTGTTCTCTGTTCCCAGAACTCACCACAGACTCCAGATATGGTCGAGTGAGTGTGAAGTACAGGGAAACCTCAAATGCCCTTGTTATAAAGGCTCCTAAGATTGTATCTATATTTTTAATAATGCATAACATTTATTCAGTGTTTACTTTGTGGCAGGCATTATGTTAAGCACATTGTATGTGCTAGTTAATCCTTTCAACAAACGATGCTAGTTAAGAAACTGGTTTATCCCCAGCTAGTAGGTAAGAAAACTGTGGCTTAGAGAGGTTATGTAACTTGCTTACGGTCATACCATCCATAGGTGGCAGAGAGGAACTCAAACCCCAGTTCGATGGAGCCTTTTACTCTGTGTTCTACTATTGTTTCTCCCAATTATTAGAGGCATTCACCATTTGGAGGCAGCATATTTTGAGCTACTTACCAATTCAGACCTTATCGTCAACTAATTTTAGTCTAGGGTGATCCAGTGGGGAGGGTCCCTTTGGACACTGACTGAGCTCCTCCCATGTGGCCATTTCCTTTCCCAGGTTTACGTGCTCCATTAGGTTCCTTCCTGAGGTTTTTCTCCCCCCTCCTCCTAGACTTAGGCTCTGCATTAGTTTATAATCGCTGCTCTCACAAATTACCACTAAGTTAATGGCTTGAAATAATACAATTTATCATCTTATACTTGTGGAGGTCAGAAGTCTGAATTTGGCCTCGCAGGGCTAAACTCAATGTGCTGGCAGAGATGTGCTCCTTCTGGAAGCTCTGGGGAAAATGTGTTCCTTGCTTTTTCCATCTTCTAGAGGCCACCTGCTTTCCTTGGCTTGTGGCCATGTCACCCCAACCTCTGCTTCTGTCGTCATGTCTCCTCTGACTCTGCCCCTCCTGCCTCTCTCTTACAAGAATCCTGTGATTACATTGATCCCCCAGATAACTCATAATAATCTCCCCATAGTAAGGTCAGATGATGAGGAACCCTAATTCCATCTGTAAGCATGATTCTCTCTTGCCATGTAACATAACATATTGCCAGATTCCAGGGACCAGGACCTGGACATCTTTCTGGCCATCATTCTGTCCTCAGCAGTCTCCCCGCCCACCCCTCGCGCACACACACACACACACACACAAGGCCGGTTCCTCCTGTGACCTGGATTCCAGGGCCTTCCCATCCTGCTCAACTACCTATGAGGGCGCTCTGGCTTTTGTGTTCAGTCAACAAACATTTACAGAGCACCTATTATGTGCTGGGCATGTCACTAGGGTGAGAGATACCAGGAAAAGAGACCTAGCCCCTGACCTGAAGGAGCTCACATTTTAGTGGAGCTGACAGAAAAATCATGAAACATAGGAAAACACGGCTGTTACTGGGATGGGGTAAAGGTTGCCCAGGAGATGAAGGGGCTGCGGGGACTTGGGTCTGGGGAGGGCAGGGCTACGCAGAGACGCATCTTACAGCTGCTAGTGCTATCACAGATCCACACAATCGAGACCGTCGGTGCCATCACAGAAAAAGAGGATCTGTGCGTGCCGGTGCCTGAAGCGACGCCAGGCAGGCTGGGCTGCCCAGAGACTGAGAGCCCCGCTGCAGCACGGCCAGGGCAGCCAGCAGGAGGCAGACCCCGGCCACATGGGAAAAGCTCACCCCCCAAGTGTTCAAGCAGGGTGAGCTCATCCCAGTGGGTGACCCTCTCATTTCCCCAGTCTCCCCCAGACCCAAAACAAAGTTTTATCTTCAAAGTTGAAAAGGGGAAAATTGTTAGATTCAGACACAAAGATGTAGCTTTGCTCCTCTTTGCATCTCAAATGTGGAGTCTGAGGAAAGAGCCAGCAACTTTTAAGCTTTTCATGATTTATGTTTGTGTTAGATACTCAATCACAGCCTAGGGCCCCGGACAAGCCTGGTGACTGACCTTTGTCCCCACCTGATGGCCAGTGTGCAACCCTTATCATAGTGAATCCAGAAGCTGTCATCTGATTCTGTATGTTCCTGGCCTCAGACATCCTGCAGGAACCACGGGCCCTTGTTTCCAGCTCTGTACTGAACTCTGCTGTCTCCTTTCAGAAACACAAGCAAATAGGCGTACCGTTTACATATATATGCAGTCGGCCCTCCACGTCCTAGGATTCTACCAACTGTGGATCCAAACTATTCAGGAAAAAAAATAACACTATGACAATAAAAAATACAGTATTTTTATGAACTGTTTACATAGCATTTATATTGTATTAGGTATTATACGCAATCTACAGATAATTTATACAGGAAGATGTGTGTAGGTTATATGCAAGTACTACACCATTTTATATTAGGGACTGGAGCTTTTGTGGATTTTGGTATCCTCGGGGGTCCTGGAACCGATCCCCCTTGGATACCGAGGGACAACTGTACGTACCCTGCATTTTCTTAGTCTCCTTAGTTATGAAAAACCTGGCTCTCTTATTTAAGAACACACACACATACACACCAGAAATTTCCTTTTACAGTGGTACATAACCAAAAAGTTAGAGGGGACTGTATTCATGCTAAATCAGGTGACCTGCAGATCTTCAAGGCTGCAAGTTCCCCACCCCTGAGTGTTTTACAGAGGGCTTTATAGTTGGCCAAAGGTTTTCCCAGCCACTGAATTTTGCTCCCTAGACATACCTTGTCTTGGATGAGGATCCATTAAGCACTAAGTACCTGTCGAATGCAATATAAATGCTATGTAAATAGTTTATCGAAAATACTGTATTTTTTACTGTTATAGTGTTATTTTCTATTTTTTTCTGAATATTTTGGATCCACAGTTGGTAGAATGAATGGGGACTTTTTATTTTTTACTATGTTGAATAAAACAAGTTCTGCTCTTGCTCTACAAAGGACTGCACGGGATCAGCTGCACTCTGCTTGTGGTCCTGTGTATGAGGCCCTTAGCCTCAGCCTGAACACCTCTGTGACACGGGTGTCTCCTCCCAAGGCAAGCTCCATCTTTGGCTGGTTCTGACTGATGCCCAGAGAAGTTTAAAGATTCTCCTATTGCTTCTTCAAGAGAACCACAAGAGAGGACAATGCTTTCAAGGGGTTTAGTGTGGGCCTATTACAGGTTCTCTACGTTGGAGACAGCAAACCAACCCAATCATATCCTTTCTGCTGAACAGTATGAATGACAAGTGGTCTCAGAAAAGGTGGATCATTGAATCTAATGTTTTTTCCCTCCAAATAATGCACAGGACCTGCCATTCATCCCAATCCCAGAAATACAGGGACTTGGGAGTCACTCTGTGGCTAAAGAAGACATTGTCTCGCATCTTTGCAAGAAGTCTTCATTAATAAAGGGAATATAACATAAAGGTCTAATTATTATGTCTGCTCTACAGGTGAAGAGATGGAGCCCCAGAGATATTAAGTAATCCACAAGTTCTCCTGGCTAGGAAATGGCACTGCTACCCTCTGTAACCTTGGTTACAGACTACTTAATAAAAAAAAATTTTTTTTAAACAAAACAGAAAAATTTTGAAACTAATTAAAAATAAATAAAACTTAAAAAAATTTAAATGTATGGATTTTAGATAATAAAAATGAAAACTACACCGTGATTTGGATGACTGTCCAGGGAACTATGCTGCATGAAAAAAGCCAATTCCAAAATGTTACATACTGTCTGAGTCTACTCATGTAACAGTTTTGAAATGACAGACTCTTAGAAAGAAAGGAGAGACGGGTGGCTGGCATGGGTTAGAGAGTGGGCAGGGGTGGGGTGGAGGCTCAGTAGGCGTGGACCCTGAGCTGGCAGCGTGGGGATGGACGCTTCTGTTCGCTGGCAAAGCAGACTGTCATACGTTCTTCTGTGAGCCCACCCACAGGGAATCCTGGGCTTCCAGGGCAATTTCTCAGCGTATTGTCCACCTTCGAGAAAGTAAGAGAAGTTGCAAGTTTGTTGAATGGGTTAGTGTGATATCAGGAATAATCCCTAGGTACTTGCCTGGGTAAAAAGAACGTTTATGGCAGCTTGGTGCTGCAGAGAGTCAACTGGGCTGTCACGTGAAGGTGAAGATTGATGACACCCTGCAAGCCACTGCACCTGTGCTGTGGAAAGTCAGGGTGACCAGATGGCTTGGGAAGTGAAGCCTGAAAAAAAGAGCAGTTCCAGCTTGTTCTAACTCAGTTTTCTTCTGAGCTGGTGATGCTCACAGCCAATGGGGGGGGAAGGCAAGCGGAGAGATGTACAAGCAGTTTGGGGGACAGTGCAAGAGCGGGTGAAGGGAAAAGGGACGACTGAGTGCAAGAACAGAATTCACAGCGCCCACAGACTGTGTCTAGCCTCTGATCCTTACTGAGGGACTGCAAGGCTCTGAGCAACCCTTTCAGTCCGAGTGTCAGATTCCCTATTTGTAAAGCAGAGCAATGAACCTTTGCCTGCATTGCCAGGTTTTTGGGAGAAACAAATGGACCACTACAAGTAAAAAATATTTTATAAGCATTTATGTTTTATGCAATGCAAAGATTAGTAATGTGATTTGGCAGGATTCCTACTAGTGGTCTCTAAATAAAGAATTTTTGTACTTATGTTTTGGAAAGTAAGTTAATTCAGTCTGAAGGCTGGTGGGTCCACAGTCCTTGATCACCACTGCTAAATGATCAGTTCTTGGCAGCATTCATGTATGGGGTCAAACACTTGGGAGGAAGGAAGCATGATGGCCACATCTGTGCTGAGGTCTAATAACTTCAGCAGACTTCTTACTTTGCTTCCATGGCCGATCCTTGGCCCAAAGCCAGCCATAGAGGAAGTCTAATGAATGAATGTTTATCTAATTTACCGAGAGTTTTCTTTTTCTCCTTTTCTGCTTAGGTAATTTGGTGAATTACTAAGATCGGAAGCAGTGGACAGGCAAGGAGAGACTACCGCAGTGGGTAATGGTCTAGCTAGCGACCCTCTGGGAGGGAGGCAGTTAGAGTTGAGTTGAGAAACCCTCTCTGAGAAGTGTCTTAATGATGGAAAGAATGATGGCCCTGGAGTCTGGGAGCTGTGTGAGTAACCTGGCTTTATCCTCTCTGAGCCAGTTTCTTCACCTGTAAAAGGATAATGATGACAGTGCCCTCCTCATAGAACTGTCATGAGGACTAAATGAGATAAACAGGAATGCAGCAGCTGGCACACAGTAGGAGCACAATAATAATAATAAGAAGATAGCATCACTCCTTTAAAATATCTCCCTGTGCATGTTTTTCAGAGAATGGAAATAGGGGCCTCAGATACCTAAACTTAGCCTCTTTGTAGCTCCTGAAGTACGAGCCTGTCCTAGAAAGTATCCAGCCATTGTTAGTACCATTTTTCATGCTACATGGCTGGATACTTTCCGGATAACCCTTGTATATCTTACCAAGCTTGGGATTTGGAGTCAAATATAGATTCAGATCCAAGCTCCACCAATTATAAGCTATGCAATCTTAAACACATTAGTTAATCTCGCCTAATCTCAGTTTTCTCAAGTGTAAAATAGAGTTAAATCATATCTACGAATATGGCTGCTTAGAAAGTTCAATAGGGAATGTATGTAAAGTGTCCAGGACAGTATCTTATACACAGGACTCAATAAATGGTGATTCTTATCATAACTGTCTTGGGTGTGGCACATGGAGCACACAGACAAATGGAGGTCACAGTGTCCACAGACATCACTATTACTTTTCATAATCATCAGCAATCTCGGTTCTACCTGTGCAGGACTTTCTTCCCACTACAGTCAATAACAGTTCACACTAAAAGACTTCAGGGATGTGGATAAGCCAACAGGGTGGTGTGATTGCCAAAAACAACGGCTATAATCCCAATACTGCACCTGGAGTCCTGAATGAGGCATTTAAGTTAAACATGAACGAGCTTTAGGGCATGCCAAAGGTAGCAAGAAGAATGGGAAGATGGCTGGAAAGACACCACACAAAGAATGTCCTAGGGACTGGGACAAGAGAAACCCAAGAGTGAGCATAAATAAACCAATATTTGAAGAGCCAGTATGCGAAAGAATGATTTAATTTATTCTGTCATTCTCTGAAGGGCAGAACTTAGACCACCGGGTAGAAGTTACCTGGAGATAAATTTCAGCTTAACACAAAGAATTTT
Source organism: Propithecus coquereli (assembly GCF_000956105.1). Classification (NCBI taxonomy): domain Eukaryota; kingdom Metazoa; phylum Chordata; class Mammalia; order Primates; family Indriidae; genus Propithecus; species Propithecus coquereli. Next base: position 3,796,955 of record NW_012138302.1, on the reverse strand, counting down.
CCAACATTATAGCCATTCAATGACAATACAGCTGTCCATCAGTGGAACAGGCTGTCCAGCTGAAGGAAGACTTGAGTCCCACAATCTGGCACTGAGGGCAAGGAGGGGCAGGTAGTCTAGCCCAGATATCTCCCGGGTCTCTCACAACTCCGAAATTGTGTTTTAGGAGAGGACCACGAACAAGACAGGCCTCCAACAGAAACAGTCTTGTTTTAGCAAGCCATTTATGTGAGCCCTTTTCTTCACTATATCATAATTCCTGGAGGCAGCATGGTAGTGTAAACAATGATATCTTATTTACCTTAATACTAGCTATAGTTACTACCATAGATGAAAGGCTCACCTACTACTATAGATGAGAGTATGAATATATATATTCAATGAATACATACTGCTTGCTTACTCTAAGAAGAATACCTGAGTGCCAAACCAACCTCTTTTTTGTGTTAATATTTTTCATTCCAAAAATATAGGAAAGGAAGCAATTGTTACCACTAACATTTAAAAACTGATTTTGAAGCATGGTGGCTCACTCCTATAATCCTAGCACTTTGGGAGGCTGAGGCAGGAGGATAGCGTGAAGCCAGGAGTTCGAGACCAGTCCGAGCAACATAGTGAGACCCCGTCTCTACAAAAAATAAAAACCAGCTGGGCATGGTGGTACATGCTTGTAGTCCTAGCTACTTAGGAGGAGGATCACTTGAACCGAGGAGTTCGAGGTTGCTGTGAGCTATGATGACACCATTGCACTCTAGCCTGGGAAACAGAGCAAAACCCTGCCTCCAAAAAATAAATAAATACTGATTTTGAAGTTAAAAATAACTACTTCCACATTTGAGCACATTATTTAATCCCACAAACCTCAGTTTCCTTCATCTATAAATGAGGATGATATTTACCTATAAGTGGTATTTACCCATAAGAACTGTTCATTAATTCAACAAACATTTCTGCCTGATTCTACTTGCTGGAGACTTAAATTATTGAACTAAAAAGTCATACAACCCTCATAAAGCTTACACTCTAGTGAAGAGAGGAAGCAGTAAACACAGTAAGTAAACTAAAGTATGTCAGTGTGGGCACACTATGTGAAAGTGCTAGGAGAAAATAAAGCAGGAAAATGGATAGGGAGGGGGAGGTGCTTTCTGTGAAAGGATTAAGTAAGATAATGCTGGTAAAAAGCAGTGCATGGATAGATTCAGTACAAAGTCAATTAACACTAACTATTATTAAATATTACCACGGGGACTTCTGAGCTTGCAGGACCTAGCGTTAAATGTATCATCCTACTTCTGAATTATTAAATAGATGATGTATATTTAAAGTCAAAAATTAAAAGGATCCCAATATTGTTTGCAGGTGGAAGAAAGAAATCAACGAAAACATCATGACTTTAGGGTTCTGGCATTGCCTCATTTGTTCAAGGATGCTGATAAGAACCTGTAGGATGATCAACACTGAAGTGCGCATATAGCAATAACATTCATCGGGTGTCGGGCAGATGGGAGAGGGGCAGAGGGGATGGGTATATTCACACCTAATAGGTGCGATGCGAACCGTCTGGGGCATGGACATGCTTGAAGCTCTGACTCAGGTGGCGCAAAGGCCATATATGTAACCTAAACATTTGTACCCCCGTAATATTCTGAAATAAAAAAAAAAGAAGCTGTAGGAAATTTAGAAATGCAGAAACCTGGGCTGGAACTGTTTACATCAGGTAAGTGACCTAGTTTTTCTAAGCCTTGGTTTTCCCATTTGACAAGGGCTGGTGCAATGTGCACTTGGTTATAACGTGTAAAATCCCAGGCACGCAGCAGGTACGGCTAGCTTATATTATTATTACCATCGTCCAAACAAACTCATCTGAATTTTCAGAGATTTTCAGTGTGCTCAGGATAAAAAACAAGGCAGTATTTCTCAGGACAGCACATTCCACAATCATGTGTTACTAGGAGTTGGACTAAGGTCACTTGTTATGAGACCAAACCAGGAAAACATAAGGAAGTATTCAACCGATTAAATGCTCAATCCAGTTCTCAGCCTTACTAACTCCTTGGCTGCAGTCTTCAGAATTCCAGAAGAAGCAAACAAAGACACACTGATTCACTCAAAACAGGTCTTCGTACAAATTTGAGAATTTAGCCAAAAAGCAGTCTGAAAGGATTTATGAGGTGTGCTTCCCTCCACAGAGCCTGCGAGTCAAGCAGACACACAGGCCACCTTCAGTCAGCCCCATTTTCCCAGAGAAGTCTGTAGCATCGTTCCTCCGCTTCTTACGGCCCCGACTGAGTCTTGGGAAATGAGAATTTAATTTGCTCTGTTGAACTTTTCCTCATGGGGGCAGCTTTACGAGGAAGGAGATCTCTCTGCATCATATCACTCCCACTTCTGCAAGTTTGAAACTAAACGAAAGTTTTGGGATATTTATTGGTGTTGGTGCCTTGTCCACTAGCCACCCCCAAGACAAAGGGAGCTATTTCTAGAATTGAAAGTTCCCCTTCACTGTAGATAGCCCTTCTCTGCTATTAGGGGGGTTGTGTCCAACAATCTGCCCCTTCCAGGGGTAGCTGTGACCATCTGGCACTTCAAAAGGAGTCAACAGACATCAAAGAACAAGTGTGGGCTGGGTGCGGTGGCTCATGTCTGTAATCCTAGCACTCTGGATTCTCCCAGGCGGGAGGATCGCTTGAAGTCAGGAGTTTGAGACTAGCCTGAGCAAGAGTGAGGCACCATCTCTACTAAAAAAACAGAACAAAAATTAGCCAGGCAACTAAAAATAGAAAAAATCAGCCAGGCCTGCGTAGTGGTGCATGCCTGTAGTCCCTGCTACTCAGTGGCTGAGGCAGGAGGATTGCTTAAGCCCAGGAGCTTGAGGTTGCTGTGAGTTAGGCTGACGCCACGGCACTCTAGCCTGGGCAACAGAGTGAGACTCTGTCTCAGGGAAAAAAAAAAACAGGACAAGTGTGTTAGCTTTGCTGGGTCTAATCAGTGCTTCTCAAACTATCCATGCTGTAGGACCGGTTTGTTCTCATTTCCTATTCCCCATGGACATTTACTTGAAACAAATAAAACACAAAGCCAACTTACCCCCCCTTCCCTATTAAATGATATATTTAGTGCAGTGGTTGGCACATAGTAATCACTCACTAAATATTAGGTATTATTATTACTATTTTCTCAGGGCCGGTAAGAAAGGGCAAAACATTAACCAGGAGACTGAAACCCAGGTACTAGTTCCTACTTTGCTCCTATTGACCCTGGGCAAGTGTGTTCACCCCTGTAGGCTTTAGCTCCAACATTTACAATATATCATGAGATGATCTAGAATCTAGTATCTAGATTGCTAACTTCTGAACTTGACTGAAACCCAGAAAGAAAAATACATTTGTGTCCCAGCACACAAATTCACAAACATACACACAAGCAGACAACTGCCATGTTTCATGAAGTATTAATAATATTATTCTCACCACATGCTACATATACTTTGACATTTTCTATCTTGTTTTTTTAAATGCTGGTCAAGACATATTTAATGGATTTCAAACCTACAATTTGAAAAACACTAAAGCCAAAGATCCCTAAGGTTCCCATGCTTGATAGTATGCTGATGGGACTAACAACTAGTAGGTCCCTGCCATCATTTACAACTTGGTTTCTGGGTAGGTCTGACATTATTAAAGGCAGGTGCACCTAGAAAAATTTTTATTTTTGTTTTTTAGTTTATATGGCTCTATGCTGTGATATTCTTAATGACTCTATGGTTCACAAAGAAGAATGGTCAAAATGTGGGTGTCTTGCACTCAGAGTACTGGATGACAGTCTAGAGGTATCAATGGATAAATCCTGACCTATTCTCATGCACATTTCCTTCAAGAGAAATGTGCCAGGAGACAGTTTTGAGAAGTTTCTTATTGGATTTTTCTCTCTTGATAAATTGCCTTTTGCTCTCTGAAGACAGGAGAAAGGACAGTAGTGGGACTGAACTGGAATTTCCATTCCTTCACACGTCAGAAGCAGTGGGTGCTGGGACTTACCAGGGGAAGAAATATTGACATGCAACCTCCTATCTGAAAGGATATGTATCGCCCGGGCTGGTCACAAACTCCTGGACTCAAGCAACCCTCCCGCCTAGGCCTCCTGAATAGCTGGGAATATAGGCAAACTGCCCTTTTATCCTTCCAGTGAATAATTTTAACTGTTTTGAATTTCATTTAAATTTTGAATTTTATTCAATTAAAACTTTTGAATTTTAATTAAAAGTTTTGAATTTTATTCAATGAAAAATGTAACTATTTTGAATTTCAACTCAGTGAAGAATAAAATATCAAATTATTTTATTTGCAATAACTTCTATACTTATCTAAATTCCACTTTTCTCTTGAGTAGTATCTCAAATTGGCCTCTTACCAATTTGGGTTGCTGAAAGTTTCTTTTTCTTTGCTTTTATGTTTTTGAAGCAGAGTCTCACTCTGTCACCTGGGCTAGAGTACAGTGGTGTCATCAAAGCTCACTGTAACCTCAAACTCCTGGGCTCGAGGGACCCTCCTTTTTCAGCCTCCTGAGTAGCTGGGACCACAGGCACATGCCACCATGCCTGGCTAATTTTTCTATTTTTTTCTAGAGATAGGGTCTTGGTCTTGCTTAGGCTGGTCTCGAACTCCTGTCCTCAAGCAATCCTCCTACCTCAGCCTCCCAAAGTGCTAGGATTACAGGCGTGAGCCACTGTGCCCAGCCTGAAAGTTTCATTTTGATTAAGGCTTTAATCTTGGAGGCGTGGCTTGAGGCTCCAGAGGCTTGGAGTGGAGAAGCAAGGTGGTGTGCTCTCACCAACCCCCTTCCCTTCTCCCTGAGCTTATTCTCTTGGTTGCTTCCTTCCATGACTATCCACAGTGAATTCGAGAGCTGGTTCTGCTGAAATGATACCTTTCCAAAAAAGCTCTGCATGAAAACACTGACTCACCTCTTCATGAAGTTCAAAAGAGGCTGATCCCTATGCGAACCCCCGTGGTGGGGGTCAGTTTTCTGACTGGCCAGAGGTTGCTCCTTTGGGACTCCATTCATATCCTGACTCACTCCTGGGGTACATCTGTTAGCTTTGTTGAGAGGCACTGCCAAGGTCCACACATGGATTGTGAGGAGCACTCTCCTGTGGGACATTAGCAAAAAAGCTTAAGTCTCAAGCCATCTTCCATGGATTCACTTGAAACCACAGTGTCCAAGGAACCTTATATCCTTGTCCCACCAAACAGCATCTCTTTCTCTCTCCTTCCTCTTTCATCTCTTTCTGGTATAGTAGCTCCCCAATTTTCAGACAAATGATGTGATCTGCAAGTTGCACGTTCCCCTTCTCTGAGAGACATTTCCCCAAAAGGTGACATCTCCCCTTCCTCCAGCCATCTTTTATAAGGGTGTGAGGGATGGGGACAATTTGAGAATTGGTTCTGCTGAAATGACACCTTTTAAAAAAGCTTCACAAGAAAATGTTGGCCACAGAGATGCAGTTCTCCGACCATAGAAAGTGGGGATTTTGAAAACCTTGCTTTTAGCCGCGGGCTCTTCTCACCCATTCTTAGAAAACAGGAAAGATTCCAACTGCATCTCATACCACATTCGATTTCTACTGTGAACCACATGCCAGGCTCTGTGCCAGGCACTGCCAACGCAGCAATGGATGGAGCCATGGTCCCTTCTCTCACAGAACTCACAATCTAAGAAGGCATTAAAAATGTCTTCTACACCCCATACGCGCAAATCTACATAATTCGGTTGTGCCAAGTGCTCTGAAGGCAAAGAGTGCCATGAGACCAGACACAGGGGTGTCAGGAAAATGTCTCTGGGTAATTAGTAGTTAGCCAGAAACCTCAAGATAAGAGAGAAAGTAAAGTGGATGGTAAGGGTGTCCCAGGCAGAAAAAAATGCACCTGATACAGAAAAGGGCTTCAGTTCATGGACAAAGGACAGGCCAGCCAACTGGGCACAAGAGACAGGACCTGAGGGGTAGGGGGGTACCAGACTGCCTGGGACCTCATAGGGCCTCTGAAGAGTGGAAGCCATCAGATGGTTTTTAAACAAAGTGGTGCCATGATCAAATTTTCAATTTAAAAAGGTAACTCTAGCTGAACAGTGGAGAAGGCATCCAAAGAGTGCATGGGGCAAATGCATATGGTGGTAAATTTGGAAGCAATTTTATACATGCTGGGTCTAATCTCTGTTTCAAAGCTTCACCTACTAATCAACATGCATTTTTTCTGGACTCATATCCCTGCTCCTCCACTTTCCAGCTGTGTGGCTTAGGGACCCGCTGGGGGCCTCCGCACGTTCAATTGTGAAATGTGGAGAACCCTTCTACTCTTTGAGGATTTGAACAAGGATGGAAATGAGTGCCTTGGTACGCAGGCGCTCAACAAATATTGACTCGTCTCAAGCAAATAATCCTGTCAATTACAAAAATTAAAGGAAAAAGGGAAGTCCTCTTCTAGCTATTTGATCCAAGTATTTAAACAAAATTTTACTTATATAAAGTATGCAAGGAATTGGCCAAAATACATATATAAAATAGCAAATTTTATGGTATCAGATGAGTTTGAGACCTGGTAAGTGTGTCAGGTTATTTTGTTTTTTTTACAGAAATCAGAGTGGTGACAAAGTAAATGGGAAGATCCCTGTCTACATATATGTTACGGCACGGCAGACTTAAAATTAAAAATTTAATTTTAATTAAATGCCCTTTTTATGCTCTTCCCATAAAAACGAGTGTCTATATTCCCAATGACATAACTTTCTGGAAATCTGGTCCTTATCAATATAAACTTGGAATTTCTGCCTTCCCAGGATGATCTAAACCTCTATATTAAAAATTTGCCATATTATCTAGAAAGGGGTCAGCAAAGGTAGCACTGCTTCCCAGTGTGATGCCCACAGCAGACACTGCCAGTTGATCAAAGTAGACCTGGACAGGTGGTTACAGCCCTCCTTCCTGCGGAGCCCAGATGCAGCCTCAGAAGTCTCAACAGTGCTCTGGGCAGCTACACCCAACTGACTCTAAGATGTTCCAGGTCTGAAGATACTTACTGTTCCAAAGTGAAAAAAATCAAGCAATGGAAGTCTAAGTAATTCTTCCAGAATTTCATTTACAGAGACAGTAGCAAAAAATGAAAAATTTTCTACAGACTAAATTAGAACAGTTCTTTACTCATGTTTTAACATCATATACCTCCTCATAATCTCGTGGAAAATAAAAATGCAGTAATAGTCCAAATGCATAAAGCAAGATATAATCAACTTAATTTACTCCATTTCAACTATGTGACTTCTATTCTAACATATTTTATATTAGAGGCATTACCACCCGAAATCCTTTCAAACAATTTAAAGAACCCAGCTGAGAATGTTCCAGGCACGTATTCTTCTTATAAGTGCTGTTCTCCTCCAATGGGAATCCTTACAATCATGTCTTAGACATGGAAGAAAAACACCAAGTGGAATTTTGGTGTCTCTCTTACCTAACTTGCTCGTGCTTAATGAAGAATTCTCACGGTAAAGGATGAACCTGACTGGTAATGGTGAGAATAAACTATGAAGTGAATAGACTGTAAATATGAATATACAGCTTTAAGGAAGCAATTTTTAGGGGAAAAAAATCCTCTACATGAAGTATAGAAACAAAAGGTTCTTTTTTTTTTTTTTGAGACAAGAGTCTTGCTCTGTTGCCCAGGCTGGAGTGCAGTGGCGCAATCATAGCTCACTGCAGCCTGGAACTCCTGGGCTCAAGCAATCCTCCTGCCTCACTCAGCCTTCCAAGTAGCTGGGACAGGTGCACACCATCATGCCTAATTTTTTTGTTGTAGTTTGTAGAAACAGGGGTCTTGCTATGTTGCTCAGGCTGGTCTCAAACTCCTGGCCTCAACTGATCCTTCTGCCTCATCTCCCAAAGTGCTGGGATTACAAGTGTGAGCCACCATACTTGGCCATTAAGTACCCTGTTGTCACAAAAAGCAAATGATCTGGAAGGAATAAATTCACTTAAGAATGGTATGGACAAACTTGTGGCACATTTACAATTTGCTGCTTATTCGGAGAAGCTAAAAAATGTACTAAGCATAGCAAAATATTTGAAATTTGTGTGGCAGGAACAAGAGCTAGCTGTCTGCTCTGTGAGGATTGATCAAGGTAGAATACTGCATGGAATCCAGCAGGGGCAGTCCAATGTTCCAACAACTAAAATCCGATTTCCAAAGCAGGACCCCAAGTGAGAGCTTTGCGATGAAATAGATATGGTCCACAAATGAATGCTCTTTACCAACAGCTAATAAACATGTGATCCTTGCCGGGCGCGGTGGCTCATGCCTGTAATCCTAGCACTCCGGGAGGCCGAGGTGGGCGGATTGTTTGAGCTCAGGAGTTCGAGACCAGCCTGAGCAAGAGTGAGACCCCGCCTCTACTAAAAATACAAAGAAATTAATCGGACAACTAAAAATATATAGAAAAAATTAGCCGGGCATGGTGGCGCATGCCTGTAGTCCCAGCTACTCGGGAAGCTGAGGCAGAAGGATGGCTTGAGCCCAGGAGTGTGAGGTTGCTGTGAGCTAGGATGACACCACGGCACTCTAGCCCCGGCAACACAGTGAGACTCCGTCTCAAAAAAAAAACACGTGATCCCTTCGGGAAGGTTATTGCTGTGTATTTCCAGTCTCTATGGTGTTATTCTCATTTTCAAATTTAAACGTATAACAAACAGGGAAACCGTTCATGACACAGAGCATGCTATAGAACGCTCCTTTAATGAAGAATACATGAGTTGCAAGACTAATTAGAATGTTTTAAAACTTTGATTTACTTAAAAATGCTAATACTCGTTTTGTTTCATATATTGCATGTTTATACTTTAAGAAATAACATGCCACATTCGAATGCTGTTTTAGTTGTCAAATAGTCTCCTATATATATTATTTCGTCATTACTGTAACTCCAAAGAGGTGGGCGGATGAGGCAACTGCAGCATGGGACCCGATTTCACCTGAAAAGGCGTAAAGCAAGCAAGAGACACCACACAGGCTGACTTCTTGTGCAGGCCTCCTTCTCATTGTTTTCTCAAAACTCTCTTTGCTATTATATTTAGATTTCTTTATATTTTACAAAAGCTATGCTATCTCAGAAAGCCTGGAAACACGTCTAAGGTCTTCAAATGAGAGAACTTTAAATGCCGGTGGACGTGGCAATTACATTTTAATTGTTTACTTAAAACAGCAGTTGTCTTCACACTGAAAACTGTGTAAGGAAGAGCAATCAACTAAATCCTGTTCTTGGCTCCAACAGGGTTATTATCCTGAAATTTTTTATTATGGTAAAATAAACATAAAATTTTCCATTTTAGGTGTACAGTTCTGTGGCATTAAGTACATTCCCATTGTTGAGCAACCATCATCCATCTCCAGAATTCAACGCCACATCCCCATTGCCCCCTTTCTCTGAGCCCTGGCAACCATCTTTCTACTTTCTGGCTCTAGGAATTTAACTACTCTAGGAACTTCATATGAGTGTAATCATACAGTATTTGTCCTTCTGTGTCCGGCTTATTTCATTTAGCATAGTATCTTCCAGGTCCATCCATGTGGTGGCATGTATCCATTTCCTTCCTTTTTAAGGCTGAATAATATTCTAACGTATATATATATACATTTTATTTATCCATTCATCCATCAATGGACTCTTGGGTTGCTTTTACCTTTTCGCTATCGTGAAAAATGCTACTATAAACATGGGAGCACAAACATCTGGCCAAGTTCCTTCATTTAGGTATATACCCAGAAGTGGAACTGATGGATCACACAGTATTTCTGTTTACTTCGATTCTTCCCATTCTCATATACATAAACTGAGGGATGCAATGAATATACCAACCAAACATTGTGTTTTAAGCAGGGCAGTGGAAAAATCCCATCAGATTTCTCTTGCATCATTTCTCATTGAACCTGTTGGAACACCTTACATCTAAGAACTTACTTGAAGATGCCAAAGGCCTGCAGGCTTAGGCCAGCTTCTGGAGCTCCTTGGGCAGACTGAGCCTCAGCTCTCCTGTTTACAGGAAACGAAGCAAGCATGGCTCCATCTGCAGTGCAGGGGTGATTCCATACTGTGCCCAACACTCAGCTCCGCAACACCCCACAGGCTGGGTTGAAGATTCTGAGGTCAAGGCCAGCTAAGGATGAAACCCAGTGAATTTTTATAAAACTACTAACGGGGAAAACAGGAAGATCAGGGAAAGTGGTGAAATCCTCACCAAGGCCAAAGATTGCACAACACATTACTCCTTAAAGCCCTTTTTTCCACCTGTTAAAACACTAAGAACTAGGAGTGTTTCAAATTACTTGAGGATTCACCAATCCCAGAACTTTCCCTTCTTGGTTCTTCCAAGGTTTCTCTTAGAAATTCTTTTTCTGTTTAACAAAAAAAAACTCCAAGGAATTTCAGGAGTGGCAGTATAATACACAATGGGGCAGAGCCATCCCTCTCTGCAACTAATCAAAAACATAGCCTAGCTTAGAGAAATTTTGAATCTATGTACAACCCAGCACACGATTGTACCGGGTTGTAATGCGGTAATGAGTCTGGAAAACAATAGTTCAGGGCCAAGCAGGTGTGGCTAAAGCGGTTACGAGAAATGGTTCCCCTCTGGGTGGAGGAGGAGAGAGAATACAAGCTAAAGGGAACTATGAGAACCAGCAAAGGAACATGGTAACCAGGACTGTCTAAGGACCAGTACAATGAAGGACAAAACTAAACCTGTGTGGAGGACTACTCCCTTCCAGCTCCCTTTTCTCCTCATTCTGTCCCAGTGAAGGACTTGATAATACAACTGGCCCGTGTCTAAGACACTGAGCGGGTGGTACTATCAAGTCCAGTGCATGTTAAAAGGTCACATATATGGTTTTCCCCTCCCTGACCCCTTGTCTCCCTGTGGTAGGTAAGTTCCAACAGGGCCTGACCTTAGTAGCACTCTCTTGTTCTTTCTCTTTGCCTAAGCACATGGATCATTGCTTTGGGTTCCTACACCAGCCAGCCATTCACAAGGTGGTAAGGTTCCCAAATATGGACGTATATGGATGTGAGCCTAGGAAGACATAACATACCCCTGTTTAGGTTTGAAGCCTAAAAATACACAGCACATGAAATTACCTGGGCCTTGCAGTGGACTGTGATCTAACACACAATGAAGTCATGCACTTTGATTATTATTTTTTTTTTTTTTAGAGATAGGGTCTCGCTCTGTTGCCTAGACCGGAGTGCAGTTGCGTCATCATAGCTCACCGCGACCTCAAACTCCTGTGCTCTGGCAATCCTTCTGCCTTAGCCTCCCGAGCAGCTGGGACTATAGGCACACGCCACCATGCCCTGCTAATTTTTTCTATTTTTTGTAGAGACAGGGTCTCACTTACGTTGCCTAGGCTGGTCTTGAACTCTTGGTCTCAAGCAATCCTCCCACCTCAGCCTCCCAGAGTGCTAGGATTACAGGTGTGAGCCACCACACCTGGCCCACTTTGATTCTTGTTTGCAGAGGGAACAGGCATGACTGGCAGAGGGGAAGTGGGAAATCTGGGTTTCTCTTATAACCCCACCTTCCATCCCCAACAGTACTCTCTAGAGTAAGATGGAGGTTGAAGATATGTGCTCTGTTAAATGTCCTAGTCTTTCAGCTGGCTTGGTATTTATAGCTTTATATTCCTGACATCGATTTGTGTCAGACAGCATTCCAGAGTAGTCTCTATGTACTCAACAGAAATAAAGTAATTTACATTTTATTTTCATGTAAAGGTGACAGCAGCAGCAATAACACGAGCATTCAATAAATATTTTTTCAATTAGGCTGGATTCTAAAGATCCTGAAAGAAACATACCATATCACTACTCACTCCTGAAATGCAAAGATTTACTTTTATTCACACAATAGTATCAAGATTGTTTAGCATGTAGGGCTTTTTTTCCCTTCCTGTTTAAGTGGAATTTAATTTTGAACATCTAATAGTGTAGTGACAAGTGCCAACCTGTTCTCATCAGGATACCTTTCACATTTACAAAAATGCTACAAATTTCTCTGAATAACACTCCAGAAATACTAATTCATGCTTAGTACTTATCTCATATTAGCCTTCTGAAGGTTCCAAGGTCTCAAAATCTGAACATATTTTCACTCAGCACTGCCATGCAAACAACTACCCCAGTGTTTTATCCTCAAGTTCCAAAACAAGGCAAAGAGAGAAGGAATAACATTCCCTATACCCTAGGAGAGTTACCACACAGACACAGGGTGAGAGGGTTTCAGGGTCCAGGCCACCTGTTCCACATTCCTCTTTTGCCTTCTGGTTCCTGGGCACGATGAGACTCCTCGGGTGGAAGGCAAGATGGCTGCCATCCTTCAGTTATCACAGTACTGTACCTTTAGAATGGACAGCATCAGCACTGTGATAACTGAGCCAGGGCAGCCTGTCAGTCACTGTGTTGGCCGGCGTCGTCCTTTCTGGTGGCTGCATTACTCCCTCTGAAGGCTGCCCATGAAGTGAAGGACTAAAAGATCCCCTTCCGGTCGGAGACGTGAGGAGGCAGAAGGAAAAGAAGGATCAGAGCCCAGCAAGTGGTGTGGCTGAAATATTAAAAGGCTCAGTTGAATTATATGAGAATGAGAGATGGACACATGATTTATATACATTAATGAGGATGAACAACCACGTGATTAGGTTTTCACTCTAATCAATCATTCAGTAAGCTTCCCAGCTACATTTCACACCACCTCTCTTCCAGGCATAGATTCGCTGACTGCGCCTCCCTGACCTCAACCATTCATGCCATAAATACACATCAAGAGACTAGTTCCAAGACGTCGTCTAGATGTTCGGGAAATGAAAATAAATAAGACACGGTCCCTGTCCTCGAAGTGCTCATAATCCAATATGGCAGTAATAGTGTCTAGCATTCAAAAATTTTCTAAGTGTTTTTTCTCATCTGGTTTTCACAAGAATCCTTAGGGGTTGGCAACAAATTATTAATTTATTCGTTTTTTATTCAAAAAAGGGTTCTGGAACTAGGTTAGGTATTATTACCCCATTTTACAGATAGGGAAAAAAGAAAACCCCGTGAGGTTCAGTGATTTACCTGACATCGTATCTCTAAGTTATGGTGAACCCTGGCCCAAATCCACGTCAAACAAATAAACCCAGAACTTTTTTTTCTTTACCCTATTTAGACTGTCCAACTCTATCAACTGGATATTTAGTTTACAAAATTTACATAAACGGAAGGATTTCTGAAAACATCTACTTTTTGCTTAAGAGTTTTAGTTTTCTCAGTAACTCAGATCATGAAGCAGAAACTAGTGGGGTTTTATATTTTAAGAGGAAATGTACAACATTAGCGAAAATGACTTTCATTCCTCTTGCTGAGTGCTAAGAAACTACTCAAATTGGTGACATTGATGTTTTTCCACAATAGTTAATGTCAATTCTACAGTGATGGTGATACAAGTATCATTGACAACCTTTGGAATGCCTTTTAAAAAAATTAACATATACACATCACTTGCTTTGAAATTATCTGTACCTTTGAGATATACCTTGAAGTCATCTCAGGGATGATTCCTACTTTTAATAAAAAGTACAAAAAGATTCTGAAATTGGAATTGAGGCATCAGAACATCAACTTATTAGAACTATGATTCACTTGGGTATTTTCCATGTCAGTCATAAGGTCTCAAGTTATTTCAGCATGAGTGGAACTTGACAGATATTTGAAAAATAATTATGTTTTCAATTAGGCATTTGCTCAATTTCGAAGACTCATTATATGTAGACTAGATATTAGCAATGTACTTCAAAGAAGTCAGATAGATGAATCAATTCTTTAGATCAGCAGAAGTCAGCGAGTAAGAATACAGTCTACTTTACATATTATGAAAATCACCTATCATCAGAAAAGTAATATCCAATGAAATAATCCACCTACACACAAATTAAAAACAACATTCTCTAAAGTGCAAAAATATCTAAAAGTTAAGAAGGTCAACATCTAGGTCTGAGCTAACTGATGTAATACAGAGTTGGAACACGAGAGGGCAACGAAGATTTAAAAAAAAAAAAAACCACACAGTTGGATCCCATAACCTAAGGTTCCTGGAAATAGTTGCGCATTTTCACCCAAATTATAAACATCTGTTATGTGAACAAAGATATTGTGAGTATTTTAAAATAAATTTTAGATAGCTGATCCATCCGTAAAAAGATTACCACCTAATACTTCCTGACCACAAACTTTGTCAGCTTTGGAAAAGATGAATACTTACCCTAAAATACTGAAGGGCTGGGTAAGTATGGTATGGGAACAAATAACCCTGATATACTCAGTAGTTATCAGACTGTTCTTCACCAAAATGAATATTGGTGCAATTGAATGTCATATGAAATATACAAAGATGAACTAAATGTTTGTAATGTACTATACAGTTGAAATTCACCCTCTTAGTCATTACCAAAACCCATACAACTACTAAACATTTTTGGTACAGTAAATAAAGGATATTTCCCCTTTTTTAATTTTTCTTTCATTTTTTTCCTACCTAAATTAGAAAAAAAAGCCAGGCATCCATAATAATTAAAAGCAAATTGCCATTATTCTGTGAATAGTTACTTAAATTAACATCATTTCAGATTAATTCTAAAGCAGTTTTTAAGGAAGAAAAATATGGGTTTTCAGAACGATATTTTATAAATAATAATGCTTCAAAAATGTAAGTTTTGCTTCTTGGAAATTACTGTTCATAAATGTACATTTTTGAAAAACTGAATCTATCAGAAACATTTCTTTTTCAATATATTTTTCTTCTAAGAATTGAACTGTTTAAATTTAAAAACAAGTAACTACAGGTTCTCATGCTACAGTAAGAAAGCACACTGCATAGTAAGAGAGGAAGAGAGAAAACAGTGTTGCTTTCTCCAGAGGTCAAAATAATTTTAAACTAGTTATTCCACATTAAAAATGATACAACTAAGCACAATTCCTTCATATGCATATACCAAATACTAATATATAAATTATTTAGAAAATTAGGTACTTAGGGAAAATTAGTATACCAAAGAACTTGCTTTTAAATAATGTGCAGTACAAATGTATACACGAAAAGCATGTCACATTCCTCATATCTATAAACTGAAAATATGACTTTAAACCTTTAATTTAAATATTGGACTACATACTAAATAATTAGAGGTACTAGAAAAATAATGTTGGCAATGCAAAATATTTGAAAGTATCTTTAAACTATAGTTTATTTAAATCCACTTGTCTTTTAATTAAAGTGTGATTCCCCCAATTGAAAATCATAATCCAACATTATAAAATGTGCAAATCTGACCACACTGTGATGTTATAAACATGTAAACAAAAGATGCTCAATTGTCAACTACTGCTTTGTAAGAAGTACAGAGAATGTATACTTGCATTTTATTGCAAAGCTTTGCTATATTGAGTTATAATTTTTATTTATTTTTATTTTTTTTTGAGATACAGTCTCACTGTATCACCCTGGGTAGAGTACCGTGGCATCAGCCTAGCTCATAGCAACCTCAAACTCTGGGCTCAAGCGATCCTCCTGCCTCAGCCTCCCAAGTAGCTGGGACTACAGGCGTGCACTGCCACACCCGGCTAATTTGTTCTATCTTTAGTTGTCTGGCTAACTTCTTTCTATTTTTAGTAGAGATGGGGTCTCAAACTCCTGACCTCAAGCAATCCTCCTGCCTCGGCCTCCCAGAGTACTAGGATTACAGGCGTGAGCCATCACATCCGGCCCTACATTGAGTTTTTAAAAACCAACTTGTGCCAAAGATTTGTGGGAAACCTGGAGTAAGGGGGTTACAGATTTTCTTCCCTTTTGCAGAGAAAGAATTTTGCTAAAAATGCAAGGAAAAGCCAAGGACCACTACCCTGTACAAAATCAGCCCTGATTCTCAAAGAGAAGCATAATACGATAATTACAGAGGTGGTATCATCATTTTACCTACTTTAAGCACCGGCCTCTAAATAATCTCACACTACATAACCTTAGCAGGTCCATGCAGAGGGAAAGAAATCTATATGGTAGAAGACACGTAGACAGTAACAAAGAGAGAGGAATGAGCTTTCTCTCTCGTGCTGACTGGGATTTTAGTTCAAAAAGCCTCCAGGAGACTAAAAATTTACAAATGAATGGACTGGCCCATGTATTCTATTATATGGGCCCTTCCCCTTCATATGTGAACTCAGCATACACATTTTTAGTCTAACTGTCTACTCCACAGTTAATTTACCTTCTGATTTTGCTCCAGATCACATTTCACACACCGATCCCCACCCCCTGCCGATTTTAGATTTTATAGTTTGCTAACAATTCAGTTTTATACACCAGTTAACTTCAAAATGATCCACTCTTGACTATCTTCTAAAATCCCTCATGGTCTCCAACTAATGCATGATTTCCTCATTACTACAGCACTGCCATTTAAAAATACTCGGTCTTAGATTTTCAAATTCCCTTAATGGAAGCTGAAGGGGCCAACACCAAAGACTTGCAATGACCTCCAATCTAGAGCCCTGGGCTGTTCCAGAAACATAATTACACTCCACTTTTCTACAGAGTCCACCATTCTTGAAGAGTCTATTCCTGCATCTGTAAGTGAACACATTTCTCCTTTAACATACACCATGTTGGTATTGCACTCATTAAGCGCTGTATTGTACACTGGAATTTAAGTTGGGACTGTTTGTTTTATTTTCTCCAGTCAACAGTATACTCTTCCTAAAGTCAGAAACTCTTTTATTTATGTCCCTTCACAACACTTTTACTTCCACAAAATGCAAGCTCAACAAATATATGATTAATTGATGAACCTCTTCATTTCTCAGGGAGCCTCTAAATAGGTTACCAACAAAAATACATGTTTCATTCCAGTCTCTGTGTCTGTGGTCTTAGGTAAGATATTGGACAGTCTGTCATCTATAAAAAGATGAGATAGTACTAAATGGCCCCTAAATCCCTCCCAGAGCCATTTCTGAATCTCATTAGACAAAACCCCAAAGACAGCACTATCTCTATTCATGTCAGCATTGTACTTTTTTTTTTGGAGGAAAAGAGTCAGCAACCTTGTGGGCCCAATTACTACTGGTGAAGCCCTGATGTGGGGGGCAGAAAATAGATGAAGGAAAGAAAAAAGAGAAAATAAACGGAGGGGAGTGACAGATGAGTGGAATCACTAAAATGCCACCAGGTGTGACAATTATTACTGTGCCATACACTGTTTTCTCATATATTTTGCTATGTCCGAGAGCCTTTTACAAAAGCAACAATAGCCAGGTGTGTGGGTACCCAATTTTTCCCATGACATCCCTGCTAGCCCTTCTAGAATCCTGGACTTTTATACTGATCTCCCTGATAGGATATGGCTTCTACACAGAAATGTGCTAAGCAGTCACTATGAATTCTCACGTACTGCAATAGCAATACAATAATACTCTTAGGGTCCCTAAGTCTTCACATGGAACACAGCAGTGGAAAGTAATGGTTGACAAACGTGAAAAAACAGTATTGCGTGCAGTCACAGCTTCTGAAATTAATCCATGGACAAAAAAGAGCAAAAGAGACCCGAGCTGTCCAGTAGAAGTATAATGAGAACTATATATATAAAATTTTAAATTCTTTAGTAGCCACATTTAAAAATAAACAGGTGAAATTATTTTAACAGTATATTTTTATTTAACTCAACATATCCGAAATACTGTCATTTGAACAGGTAATGAATATAGAAATTATTAATGAGCTATTTTTTTGGTACTAAGCCTTTGAAACTGAAAAGTATTTTACACTTAAAACACATCCCAATTCAAACCTTACATTTTTATCAGAAATACTTAATCTGTATTTATATTTCAAAAAACTTGCAGGTTAAAAAGTAGATGCATAGGCCCAAGTATGTTTCCACACATACTGAAGTATTCCAATAACAGAATCAAGTATCAATTTCAAAAATTAAATAAAAAGTTCAGCTCATCACCCTTGCCATTATTTCAGGTGCCTGACAGTCACATATGGCTAGTGGCTACCCTGTTAGTGCAGGTACAGACAATCCTGTCTCTCTCACCTGGATTCTTTTAAACCTGAACCAGAGCAAAAGATGTCCCCTTATCAACCTGCAGGTCCTTTTACAGCACCCACCAGGTGCTCAACTTATGCCAAGTATTTTCTGCCCCATTTCTAATCCTTACACTGTCAATACTTGAGTGATGATCATTTATTACACAGCCCTTCCCAAGACTGAATAACTTTTAGCTCAGAGAGAATGGTACATCTTAATTCCGGGACAGAATGGAGACACTGAGATTCAAAAATACGGAGTTAATTTCTAAGGAAAAGGTGGAAAATCCTGACACTGTTACTTCTTTGTCTAGGATATTAGTCACCCTGCAAAAATTACAATCGTTGTTTATAATGAGGCTCTCAACTTACATACTCACAGCAGCTGTCCCTGCATCCTCAGATTCTCTGCCTTCCCCAAGTGCTCCCTCCTAGTTCTCCCAACAACCTTCTGTATCTATAGCCACTCCATAGAGCACATTCCAGGAGCCCCCCTTTAATTCATTCTGATAAGTGCTTGTTATTGCTGACATACCAAAACATATGAATAATTCAATAAATGAATCTCAAACCATCTTATTAATCATTCATTGGTCCAGGTACCCAGGTCTACTATGACAAAAGCTTTTCTGAAATACATGGAAAGTATCCCCCCATCCTTCCCCAAAGGAACCAATTACAAACACTACAGCTTTTGCTCTCATCTCACTCCCTATGTCAAAGTTCACCGTGTCCTTCCTACAGCTGATTTTAATGTTTATCTTTTAAAGGAGCTGGATTCCTAAGGTAGTTCTATTTTGAGCCTTCTTCCTGTTCTGAAGCTAAAGTTGGAAGGGCTTAGGTGGTGATGTCATGAAGGGAGACTTAGCTTCTACAGAAGGGTCTCCTCTGGCAACTATGCGGATGCTCAAATGGGGGGAAATGAGCGTGTCACTTCTGATCTCTTTCCCCTCCTTCCTTTTAGAGCACCAGCTATTCATTAGCTAGCAAGAAAACAAGTTCAAATAAGCATGCAAACATATTTACATACTTTACATGCTAAACATCTCATAAATGAAAAGCCTGGGAAGAAGGAAAATACCTCACTCCAGGAAAGGGGGTGACAATCTCCTTCTCCACCCCTCCCCCCAAATATCTATCAAAGGACCCCGGGCAAAGAGAGTAGGAGAAAGAGCTACTAAGAAGAATAAAGGGATTATATATCTAGGAGGCTTGAAAACGGAAATGCTGTTGGGATATTCAGGGCAGAAGGAGACCCTTGGGTCCCTTCTTTTCCACTGTTTTCTCCTCCCTTTTGGAATGGTTAGACTTGGGGCAGGGTGTGCCGTCTGCTTGGGAGGCGTGTTTGGCTCTGGAAAACCAAGAGGGGCCAGGGTGGGGCCCGGGGAAGGAAAGCCAGAGACGGACTGCTTAGGCCTGGTTCTGGGCTAAGATTAAGGGAAGAATAAAAGGGGCTGTGGGAGGACAGCAGATTCGACTACAAGATCCAGTGGAGAATAAAAAACAGCACACTGGGCCGAAGGGAGTCTCCTCTCTCTTTCTCTTAACCTGTGCTCAGCAGTTACTTGCTGGTTAGTGGGGTGCAGGTCCAGAGGGAAGAGAAAATCCCAACACATCTGCAGACCACAACTTGCGGGGGGTGGCGGGGGAGACGTGCAAATGCAATCAGCAGGTGAAAGAAGCACTTTTTGGCCAAATTCGGGACGGGGGGGAGTGGGGGCCTTGGCTAACAGTCCGGGAGAGCAGCGGATTCCCTGGTTTCTCAGCTCACCTCTCCTCCAAAGCAGGAATAAGCACAGGTGTGGTCTTTCTCCAGGACGGTGGCAGCTGGCGTGCGGGTAGCCGTGTGAGGGGTAGCAGAGTGACGAAAAGGATTCCTCGCCCGGGACGGCAGGAGAAGCCCTGGGGTCAGCTACGGCTTCTAGCCGCAGGTCTCTGCCAAGTCCCCTCCCCCTTCCTGAAAACCGACCTGGACCAGAATAAATTACAGCAACGCACCCCCCTCCCCAATAATGTTTCTAATAAAAGAAACAGCCTCTCATGCCTACATAAAAAACTGCGAGCTCCAGTTGACGGAAATAAACAGGTGAGCCCGGAGAGAAGCGGGAAGACTGGGAATGGGAGAACGAAGTGGGGGGAGGCGTTCCCGAACGAGCAGAGAAATCGAGGCTTCCCCGCCCTCTCTCCACACCCCCTCCTCTCTGGCCCGGGAGAATCTGCGTGGCAGGGTGCAAGCTAAAAATGCCACTCTTGACAGACCCTTCCTCTCCGCGTCCCGCGCCCATTCCCCCTCCTACCCAGGCTCGAGTCCCGGCCTCGTGGTAGCGCCGGTCTCCAGCGCCGCGCGGGGCTCGCCCTCACCCCAGACCGCCGCTGCCGCCGCCACCGCCGCGGGGACTCCGGTCTTCCTCTCTCCTCCCTCCCTCCTCCTCCTCCGCCTCCTCCACGCAGACTCCTCCCGCCGGATCCTTCATGTAAACAACATCCAGGCTCTATTTACAGTCGCCGCCGGACAGCAAGGGACCCACGCCAGCACCCTGGAAGAAGGCGGGGGTGGGGGAAAACCGAGTGCGCAACATTTACACATGTACCCCGCCCCTCCGCGCCGCTCCCCCTCCAGGGGGCCGAAGTGGGGCGCCCGGGGGCTCCCCGCGCCCTCTGCCAACCTGTCCGGTCCCCGACACTCCAGCGAGGGCCACAGCCAAACCGCAGAAATGCCCACAGGCGAGGTCGCCCTCCCCACCCCGCAGGGGAAAAAAAAACACACACCCTAACAACAACAAACCCAGCCCAGCAACACCCTCGCAGTCCGTCCGGGAGTGCGGAGCCCCAGGCCCGCCCCATGCCGCCGCCCCCGCGCCCCGCTGCCTACCCAGAGGTGGCGAACTGCGTGCGATCCCCGAAGGCGGCTGAGGCAGGCGCCCAGCGCCGGGC
>NW_012138302.1:3706981-3775791 GCF_000956105.1 Propithecus coquereli | reverse complement strand
TGCGTGAGCGTGAGCGCGCGCGCCGCGGCCAGCTTCGTCGGAACGGCTCTCTTCGCCCCCACGGCTTCCCGCGCCCCCCGGCCAGCCCCGGCGCGCCGTGAGACCGGGCCGCGGGCGCAGCGGCCAGAGCTCCACAGCGGCGCACGGGCGCGCGCTCGGACGTCGGCACTCAGCCACACGGAGCCGGCACCGAGCCCCGCGCGGCCGCACGCCTCCCGCCTCCCGCGGGCGCCCGGCCCCGCAAGCACCCCGCCGCCCCCGCGCCCGGCCGCCGCCCCCACACCCACCTGCGCCCCCGGGGGTCCCAGCCCCCCCTTCCTTTGTTCTTCCCGCTATTTGCATGAGGATTATCTAATGACGCAGCAAGGCTCGCCACAACGTGACCGTCGCCATTTTTCTGTTTTTATTCTATCTCTGCCATGTGATGGATTGCGGGGGGAGAGGTTTGGAAAAGGGAGACAGGATTAAAAAAAAAAAAAAAAAAAAAACTTCCGGGTCTCATGACCGGGAAGGGAGAAAAACAAAAGGGAGACGAGACACAACTCCAGGGGAAGGATGTGTGTGTGCGTGCGTGCGTGTGTGCGCGCCCTCCCCCTCCGCTACCAGAAGTAGGGAGGCTCCGGCAGCTGACAGGCAGCATCCGCCCACCCTAGGGAGCCCAGTGACCCTGGAGGGCACAGATCGCACCCTCTAGCTGTGGTAGTCGTCTGTCCCGGCCCCACACACGCCGCGAAAGCTCCGAGAAGCTGTCAGCCTGGTTCCTGCCTCTGGCTGCCTTCACTGGCGCGTCCGCCCAGAACTCGCTTTCGCTCCGAGGCGGCTGTAGGGATCTTGGTTCTGTTCAGAGTAGTCTCGTTATTACCATAAGGGGGAAAATAATACAGTTTAAAGGCCGCCCTATTTCCTAAGTTTTAAAATAGTTTGCTTCGACACAGTTGTTTATGACAACCGCGTGGCAACACCCGGCATGAATCTAATATATTGGTTGGAATCCTTCCCGTGTCCCCTTTTCTCGCTCTTCCCAAAGAGGGACACACCCTTGTGTGGTGTCTAATTGGGGTTTGTTTTCTGAGGACGGACCATTCATCGCGGATTAATTTATTTAGGAAGAAATGTTAAATATGTGGTTGTTCAGGGTCAGGGAGGGTTGTTTCAGAACACAGTTGCATAGAGCAAGGTGGATTCCTGTTACACTGATCTCATTTACATTCAGAAGGCGTGATAGACGTTTCATTCTTTCCCAAGTTAACGGTTGGTGGAAAGAAAAAAAAACCTTAAAATATTTAGGAACTGAGCCACGTTTTCCAGTGAGATATAAAATTTTGTACTTTTGTTTACTACTGTATTTCCTTAAGGCACTTTCACTTTTGTTTCTGTCGAGTTTCCTTTCTGGTTTTTTGCTCTGTTTCATAATTCAGAGCAGAAATGGACATTAGAGCTGACAAGGGTCATTACTTTACAGGCAAGGAAACTGAGGCCCTGAGTAGTGACGGGAGTTGCTCTAGGTCACAAATTTAATTAGAGTCTAGTTCGGATTGAGCACTACTGACCTGCCTTTTCTGTTAGGGGGGTTGAGGTAGAGGGTAGGGGTGAAGGATGGGCATGGAGGAGGTAGTTGCTTAGTGATATATGGCAGTAATTCTACTTTGTAACATTCGTGTCCTAGCGGTTAAAGATGGAGAACACTTAACGAAGTCAGATCTTTCTTAGGACTGGAGTGAGACAGATTGCTTCTTTAAAACCCTCTTTCTTGTGATTTGACTCAAATATATGTGTTAATTCAGATCTGGTTTCACCTTTCCCTGGGAGAGTTTGTCACAAAACGTGACTACATAATTGTTGTGAAGTGTTTTTATAAGCCTCACAGAGTTGACCACTCTCCGCTTTGTTCACCCACTGTGTGGTCTTTATATTTGTTTCATGGTGACTTTCACACTTCAGCATACACAACAGTTGCTGTATCTCCCTCTAATAGAGTGCCAGGGCCACGTCATGTTCATTTTATATCTCCCATTTAGCACTGTGCCTGGCAATGAATGGGCAAATGAAGGCCTGAAGAGGATCTTTTCCATAATTCCATCCTGACTGCCTCTAGGAAATTCCTTGCATGTTTCCGATGAAGGTAGAACACTAGAGATGCTTTTTGATTTTTACACCTTTGCAGACCATTTTCGGCAGGCTTCTTTAGTTACAGAGCCAGGCAAAACATATTTTGCTTTCTCATTTTTTTTTAACCAACTATTTTTTTTCCCCTCATTTTACCATCTTTGGTTCCTCTTCTTTAAATTCTTTCTAATTCATATAAATAAGTTAGTTATGCCCACCCTTGCCCTTTGGGAGTTGCTTTTGCTTTCATAGACTCTGAAAGTTCAGAAACTTAGTTAGTTTAAGTTAGTTTAGTTAGTTAACTTAAACTAAGTTAGTTTAAGCTGTGACTTAACCCTGCACAGCCTGGAAGCAAATCATCACCAGGAGCATTCTTACTGAGACTGATTCTTATTGGGATCTAGTGAACTAGCTGAGAAGGCTGGTAGTTGAGAAGGCTAAGGAGGGCTGCTGAAAATATGTTAGCATCAGGACAAAAAGTGTACATTTATCAAAAAACCCCTAGGGAATAACTGATATATATACGTAATTATATTTACAGCTCAGAGAAGGGTCTTGGATTGTCACAGATGAGTTCTTATACACTTGGATGGATAAGGTTTCATTACATATTCGAACACGAACTGCATGGATTCCTTTGGAAGACGCAAATGGAGTCGATATGACTGATTGTAACATCTAAAGCCTCCATGTTTCATCCCAGATAACAACAGTGTGATAATAATTTAAGTGTAAAGCTGGGCGTGATGGCTCATGTCTGAAATCCTAGCACTCTGGGAGGCCAAGGTGGGAGGATTGCTTGAGCTCAGAAGTTTGAGAATAGCCTGGGCAAGAGCAAGACCCCATCTCTACTAAAAATAGAAAAATTAGCTGGACGTTGTGTTGCATGCCTGTAGTCCCAGCTACTCCGGAGGCTGAGGCAGGAGGATTGCTTAAGCCCAGCAGTTTGAGGTTGCAGTGAGCTATGATGATGCCACTGTACTCTACCTGCGGTGGCAGAGCAAGACTCTATCTGAAAAAAGTAAAATAATTTAAGTGTAATATTATCAACTTCCAGCAAGGTAGAGATGAGCCTAAATATATATGTAAAGTCATTTGTTCTCTTAAATATAAAACTGAACAGAGAAAGAATGAACATAGCCCAAAAGATACAATTATAGGAAATACCTCCATATCTCGTCTTCTACACACATGCCCTCAAGTCATTTTAGAAAAGATCAAACTTTAGTCCAACTCTTACAGGCACCCCAACAATCTTCTTCCTCTCTCCAGTACATACTTGAAAAATGACAATTACTGGTGTCATGATGAGAGCAGGTTTTGGAGTCAGATACTAATCTGAGCTCTACCAATCTGCTAATTTTGTCATCCTGGGCAAGTTACTTATCATTGAGATTCTCAGTTTCTTTACTCATAAGATGAGCATAATAATACCTAGCTCAAAGAAGAGTTTTTAGGACTGAAATTTAATCAAAATTTAAAAAAATAATGTAAAGCACCTAGCATGCTACTTGGGACATAATCTTCATTAAAGGTTGGCTATAATAATTTTTTAATTGCATTTTTATTTACCCCATGCACTTCTCAGAATTATTTTTTCCCTTTTGGCTCCCTACTCTTGAAACTTCAACAGATTTACTGATAGTGAAAGTTCTATGACTATGAAGATAAATCAGAATAGGTCCAGCCCTCAAGAAGTTCATGCTTCACGCTTGGAAAAGACACAGATACAAGTAATTAGACTAATACTGGTGATTGAAGAAGAAGAGCACTTTGTACCACTTTATGATAATCTACCTGAAACATATTTAATTAAGATCTAGATTTATTAATATCCACACAATTACAAAGCTTATAGAACAGTTAGGAAAATGCCCCCAAAACCTCATATTTTCACATAAATGAGGAATATTATCTTTAAAACTTCATCTAATCAGCATAATTCTTCAGCTTTTAAAAACAGCTTTCTGGTCTAATATAAGAGGCAGGCTCTTATTACCTTCACATGAAAAATATGCCAGGTTGTCCTTTGAAGTAATGTTGGAGAAATGTACTTAATAAGAAGCACTCTGGTTGTTAATTAATTAGACTGCTTTAATCAAGAACTATTTTCTGAGAAACTTATTCCCAGCCCTGGGTCAGGTGCTGAAGAAACAAAGATGATGACGATACAGACTTTGCCCTTAAGGAACTCATAATCTAACAGTGCTTCATTCAACAAATGTTTATTGATTACCTACCGAAGATGCCATGGTGAATAAGACATTGAGCTTAGTCTGTTGGGAGATTGACATATACAGATATCTTTCCAGCTTCCTCAAGAAGTGTATGATGGACACATGATTTGGACAAGACAGACATATATTGCATATATAAATATGCACACACATGCACATATGTATATTCCATCCTTCCCTAGAACATTTTTCTTCCTCGCAACAAAGAGTAGTTGAAATAATAGTTTGGTCTCTACATTCCCAGTGAACCTGGGAGTTTTGCTAATGTTAGGCAGAATTGTGAAGTGGGTGAAGGGGTGAAGTTACATTCAATTTTCCTCAAGTCTGGGCTATTTAAATAGCTTTCCGGTTTCTCAATTCCTATCCTTCTGAACTCTGTTTTGTTCTCCCCAGGGCTACTACAATGATGATTCCAAAATGCAAACCTGGTTATATTATTCCCCTACTTAAAAACATCCAAGGCTCCCCATTAGCTGTGAAGCATGGCACACAAGACCCTTTGTGATCGTGCTCTGCCAAGATTTCCAGCCTTGTCTTCCTTCAAGCTCATGGGAAGGGTTGCCAGATTTAGTAAATAAAAATACAGGACACCTAGTTAAATTAAAATTTCAGATAAACTGTAACATTTTGGCATCAATATGTCCAAAATATTGCATGGGACAAACTTATACTAAAATATTTTCATCGTTTATGTGAAATCCAAATTTAAGTAGGCATCCTCTATTTTATCTGGCAACCCTACCCGTGCCAGTCTGATCGATGAACTTTCCATCCCTCACTAGTCTCTTCTTGCCTTTGTAAGTGCGTGTCCCTTATCCACATGATATTCTTTGCTACTTCTCCAAAAGCCAGGCATGGAGTGCTCGAACTCTGCAGGTGTGAGCTTGGCATCCAGTGTGCCTGAGGATGGGCCTTCCATGTGTGTGCCTTGCGTAATATCTGGGCTTTTGCCCCAGGTCCTGTTCATTCATCCTTTTCATTCTCCCTCCTGGAACTGGAGTTCTGCCCTGAACCCCAGTTTACTTGGCTGGAACCTACATACAGTTTTTCACCCTTGCCAGCTCTCTCCCTGGGGCTGTGGGCAAGATTCTTTCTACCAGCTGCTGGATGGGCTCCTCGATAGATTACTGAAACCTGCCACAAACAATGCCACCTTTCTATCTTGCATACTACAACGGATAATAAGGAACTGAAATGAAATCAAGTTTGTGAAAGTGGTTTGTAAAGTGTAAAGCCTCTATTATGATAACTTAGAGACAAATTTCAAGCTCTTCCTGGCATTGTACATGAAAGCCCCTCTCTAAAGTACCCCGGATTTCTCTTGTTTCTGCTCATGCCTAGTGACATATGATGTGGAAAATTACATGGAAATTTCCCAAATGTTCTTGAATTTTCATCATTCTGCCACACTGGTTATTGCATTATGAGTGGATCTAGACCAGTGGCTTTAATTTAAAAATTTTTAATTTTATGAACCAAGACAGACCTCTTCACAACTGAAACCAAAGTCTCACAAACTATGCCTTATCCTGAGTATGTATAATGCACTCTGATATTTTCATTCTATTTCAGTTTTTAAAAATTGGTCAACCTGAGGCGGGGCGCGGTGGCTCATGCCTGTAATCCTAGCTCTCTGGGAGGCCGAGGCGGGCGGATTGTTTGAGCTCAGGAGTTTGAAAGCAGCCTGAGCAAGAGCGAGACCCCGTCTCTACTAAAAATACAAAGAAATTAATTGGACAACTAAAAATACATAGAAAAAATTAGCCGGGCATGGTGGCGCATGCCTGTAGTCCCAGCTACTCGGGAGGCTGAGGCAGGAGTATCGCTTGAGCCAGGAGTTGGAGGTTGCTGTGAGCTAGGCTGACGCCACGGCACTCTAGCCCGGGCAACACAGTGAGACTCTGTCTCAAAAAAAAAAATTGGTCAACCTGGCCGGGCGCGGCGGCTCACGCCTATAATCCTAGCACTCTGGGAGGCTGACGCGGGAGGATAGCTGAGGTCAGGAATTCAAGACCAGCCTGAACAAGAGTGAGACCCCGCCGTCTCTACTAAAAATAGAAAGAAATTATCTAGACAACTAAAAATATATAGAAAAAATTAGCTGGGCATGGTGACGCATGCCTGTAGTCCCAGCTACTCAGGAGGCTGAGGCAGAAGGATCGCTTGAGCCCAGGAATTTGAGGTTGCTGTAGACCCTGCGGGGGGTACGGGGGCAGGCCCCTTAAAAATCTGATTCCACTTGAGGGTTAGAAAAAGTAAAAATAAATAAATAAATAAATAATAAAAATTGGTCAACCCACCAAAACAATTTCATAACCCACTAATGGGTTGTTACTTGCATTTTGCCAAACACTGATCTGCACTATCCAATGAGATTCCCTGTATTAACCAACTGACCAGGACAGTTGTCAAATGTTTACCTCATTTGGTGCTGTCTCCAACAGGAACCACCTTGCCCACTGATGAAGCTGAGGCCACCTCACTGAGGTAGGTCACAATCGTTCCCACTGCTGAGACCACAGCAAGCAGAGTACTGCAGCCAGGCTTTGTAAGCTGCCGGAGGACAATATATATAATTCCTTGCCATTTATAAAAATGGATAGCACAAAATTATCACAAATAGCAACTATATTCCTCTTTGAATAGAGGGATATTATTTGGGGGCAATTCTTTCTCAGACTCCTCAAATTATTTCTGGTTGGGTGAAAGAGACTTTTAGGTATCTAAGGTTTCACATTGATTTCAGAGACAAGAACACATAAAAGGAAAGCTCTCTCACTCACTGCCGTGATTTTGTTTTACTCTCATTCCCCCTAAGTGAATTAGTTTAATATTCAGATTTCATTCTAACAGCCTGCTTTAAGAAGCTGGGCAACAATAGAGTCCAGAAAAAATAAAATCAGTATATGGAAAGGGAGAATGGTCCAAATGGAGTGCAAAGAAGACAAAATATGTAAGGAGTTCTTATGATAAATGTAGTCAATCTAGTTGCAATAATTGAGGTTCCCCTCACCTTCCGTTACTTAGAGCTGTCTCATTCTTTTTTCTTTATAATAGGGTTTTAGGCTTTTTGTTTTGTTTTGTTGGCCTTGAAAAGATGAGTTTCAGCTTAGTAGTGTCACAAAAGCTAGACTGGAGAGAATTTAAGAGAGAACAGGAGAAGAGCAATGAGAGGCAGCTAGTATAGACAACTGTTTGGATACAAGGGCGATGGGCAAATAAGATGGTAGCCAATGTGGGAAGTGGAGTCAAGAGTAGATTTTCATTTGTTTATGAAATAGTTGAAATGACAGTATGGTTGTATGCTGATAGAAATGATCCACTAGAGGAAAATTAATGATGTAGGACAGAGAGAGAGGGTTTGCTGGCCTTGTGTTCTTTCTCAGTGAGGAAAGAAACACAGTCATCAGCTGAAAGCAAGAATGGGGGAGAAGAGAGGAATAGGGTGAAACCTTCCTTTAGCAGAGCAGGAAAGTGAATGGAGGGAAAAATAGAATGCTATCTGGGAAACAGTAAGGGTCTACTTAAGTTGCTAGTGACAAGTTTGAAGTGAGACCAGACAGTGTGGTATGTGTGTCTGTGTGTCTGTTGGGTACACAAACAGTATAGGTGGAAAGTTGGATTTAACTGGTATCGTGATTTTGCCAACCAGCATGGCAGAATTAAAGTGGTCAAGGAAGTTTAGAGAGTGATTATGTCAATGGACCCTAAAATTTAAGCTAGGTAAAGATAGAATAGAGGGCTTCAAAGGGCCAGGGCAGGCAAGGTGTGATGGCTCATACCTGTAATCCCAGCACTTTGGAAGGCTGAGGCGGGAGGATCCCTTGAGGCCAGGAGTTTGAGACCAGCCTGGGCAACACAGGGAGACTTTGTCTCTACAAAAGTAAAAATTAAAAATGAAAAGGGCTTGGGCAGCTGAAAAAAAAAAAGGTGCCTAAGATGCTCCCCCCTCTGGTGTTTGCATGATTGGCTCCCTCTTGTGGTTCAGTCATTATCTGATATCACCCTTTTAACTGCAAAGACTTAAGTTGTTTTCTTATTACCCTCTTCTATTTGTCTGTCCATCCATCCGTCTATGGTCTGCTTCACACTACTAGAACATAAGCTCCATGACAGCAAGCACCTTGTCAGTCATGTTCATTGTTTTGTAGCCACGGCATTTACTTGGCATAGTAAAGACAAAAAGTATTTGATAGAAGAATGATGAATGACAAGGATGTGATTTTAAGGCTGTCACCATACTGATCATGCTCTTCTAGACGTTTGTCAGTTTTCTCCTTCTAACTTCCACCGAGAAAAAGAAGATCCTCCTCCAAAATTAGAGCTGCTTGCTAAACTATCCACTCCAGGCCTCCTACAAGGCCTTCCAAGGCTGTGGGGAGGCGACCTCAAAGAGAATATTACTCCAGAGTTACTCTGGCACCAGATATTTCAGAGGTGAGCCAAAGAGGAAGGAGGTGCTGTGAAAACACAATAGCTTTCTGTTTTGTTTTTTTAAAAAAACATCTTTATGGAAGTTTAATTTAGATACCATAAAATTTACCAATTTTAAGTGTGAACTTTGTTGAATTTTAGTAAATTTATACAAATATACAATCATCATCACAATTAAGTTTTAGAACACTTTCATCGGCACAAAAAGTTCTCTCATGCCTGTTTGTAATCCCTCTCTGCTCCCACCCCCAGCCCCAGGCAACCACTGGTCTCTCTGTCTCTACAGTTTTGTCTTTTCTAGAATTTTCATATAAACAAATTCATACAATATGTAGTCTGTTGTGTCTGTTCCTTCCATTTCTTATAATTCTCTTATCACTTCTTGGCCGTTTGGCTAAGATTAAGTGTTTTATATTTCTTTTATTGTGAACACTATTTTACTGTACAGATGTATAACATTTTGTTCATTGATTCCCTAGTCAATGGAAATTGTTTCTAGTTTTGGGGCTATTATGTATAATACTGCTATGAATATTTGTATACAAGTCTGTGTGTGGACATAAATTTTTATCTCTCTTGGGTAGATACCTAGGAGTTGAGTTGCTAAGTTAAATGATAAGTGTATGTCTAACTTTTTTATTTAAAAAGTGCTGGTTTTCCAAAGTAGCTGTACCAATTTATATTCCCACCAGCAGTGTATGAGTTTCTCTATATCCTGGCCAACACTTTGTTAATCTTTTTTGTTTTAGCCATTCTAGTAGGTGTGTAGTGGTATCTTACTTTGGTTTTAATTTGCATTTTCCTGATAACTTATGATAGTAAGCATTTTTTCCTGTGTTTATTTGCCATTTATATATCTTCTTCGGTGAAATGATTATTCAAATATCTTGCTCATTTCTTATTGGGTTTTTTGTTTACTTATTGCTGAATTTTAGAAGTTCTTTATATATACTGGATAAAAGTCCTTTATCAGATATATGTTTTGCAAACATTTTCATTTTCTTTTTTTTTTTTTTGTTTTTGTTTTTGTTTTTGTTTTTTTTTTTCTGAGACAGAGTCTCACTTTGTTGCCCGGACTAGAGTACCATGGCGTCAGCCTAGCTCACAGCAACCTCAAACCCCTGGACTCAAGCAATCCTTCTGCCTCAGCCTGCCGAGTAGCTGGGACTACAGGCATGCGCCACCATGCCCGGCTAATTTTTTCTATATATTTTTAGTTGTCCGATTAATTTCTTTGTATTTTTAGTAGGGACGGGGTCTCGCTCTTGCTCAGGCTGGTTTCGAACTCCTGAGTTCAAACAATTTGCCCGCCTCGGCCTCCCAGAGTGTTAGGATTACAGGTGTGAGCCACTGCGCCTGGCCCATTTTCATTTTCTTAATGGTGTATTTCGAAGAGCAAAAATTTTAATTTTTATAAAGTCCAATTTGTTGATTCTGCCTTTGATTGTTCATGCTTTTTGTGTCACATGTAAGAAATTTGCCTAATCCAAGGTTGCAAAGATTTTGTCCTACTTTGTTCAAATTGTTGTGTATGGTACAAGGTAAGGGTTGAGTTTCATCTTTTTGCATGTGGTTATTCAGTTGTTCCAACACCTTCTGTCAAAATGACTATCCTTCCCCTATTGAATTACTTGGCATCTTTTTGGAAAATTAATTGATAAAAACATAAAGACCTTCTATTCTCTTTTATTTATCTAAATATCTATTGTTATATTCTTATAATACTTTCTTGATTATTGTGGTATTGTAGTAAGTTCTAGAATCAGGTAAAGTCCTCCTACTTTTTATTTCTTTTTCAAGATAATTTTGCTATTCTAGATTCTTTGCACTTCCGTACAAATTTTACGAACAGCTTGTCAATTTAAAAAAAAAACCTGCTGGGATTTTGATAGGTATTATGCTGAATCTATACATCAATTTCAGGAAGTCCCTATCTTAACAATATTGAATCTTCCAACCCATGGACATTGTATATCTCTCTTTTTATATAAGTCCTCTTTAATTTCTTTTAGCAATGTTTTGTACAGGTTTGTACTTCTCTTGTCAAATTTATTCCTAAGTATTTTGTTCTTTTGATGCTATTATGAATGGGATTAATTTATTTTCAAATTGTTCATTGATAGTTTCTAGAAATAAAATTGGGTTTCGTATATTAATTTTGCACCCTGTGACCTCATTAAACACATTTACTAGTTCCAATACTTTTAATGTAGATTCTTTGCAGTTTTTTACATACAAGATCATGTTGCCTGAGAATAACAATAGCTTTTAAATTCTTTGTTCACTATATCTCAGCCAACCCTCTCACTCCCTCTGTTACCCAACACCATAGACCAGTAATATCCAAACACTTCTCTTCTAAAGGTAGGGTGTCTTAAATTTCTACTAAAGACTGGAATGTTCCACTAACCGTAGCGTTGATCTCCAGCTATGGTAGTCTGCGACACACAACTCTAGTACAAAGATGAACATATTACAAGAACCATGTGTTCATGCACCCAAGATTCTTTTCCCTTTTGCCTCTGTGACTTGCCTATATCTTTGTTTCAATTGTTGACCAACCATCCTGTACTCTACTGATGGGTATACTCTTCCTTTTAGATAAGTTTCTGTCTATAGCAATTTTGTCTTTGTCTGCTCTAAGCTATTACTTATTTTACAGTTTTACTCTCAGAGGGCATTCTTATTTTTAATTTCCAAATGACATGTGTACTTGTATGCATGTGCAGGGATGGAGGTGGGTGTCTAGTGATTGCACTGTTATCATCCATTACACAAGTCATGCTGTTAGTCAATTAAATCCTTCACAACTCTTTTACATGTATCATTATTAATTCATTTAGCCTCCAATTGATCTATCTGTGCAGTTGGCTTTTTGCACCTGTTTAAGACTTTGTTTCATTTTCTCACAGTTACATCTTGTTAATTCCAGACCACTGAGATATTGTATTTTTGGATCCTGACTCTGCCATCCAGCATATTAGTTATCCCAACCAAATTCATCCTTTCTCATATTTGGGGAGTATATCATAGTCTTTATCCAAGTAAATTTCGGACAGAAAGCTCATGGCAGGGGTTGATCACTGGCGTGCCACTGGAGACCCTCCCCCGGTTGCTTTTGATCAGCAATTCTCATTCTTTGGGAATGGGTTCTCAGCTAGTTACATGCTGACCTATCTGCGCTTCCTTTTCCTCAGCTGTAAAACAAGGACAATAATACTACCCCCTTCATAGGACTGTTGTAAAGATTAAGTGACTAAACTCATGTAACGCCTTACAATGGTGCCTACCACAGAGTAGTGATCAAGGAGATAAGTCATTATTTGGGGAGGAAAGCGCTCTGCAGTCAACAGCATGGCCTTTATCCTTGCCTTTTTATTTCCCAGCTGTGCATCCTTAGACAAGTTATTTAACTTCTCTGAACCTCAGTTTCTTCATCTTAAAATAGTTGTAAGAACGGTGCCTTCTTTACAAGTTTGTTGCGAAGATTAAATGAAATAGTGTAGGTAGAGTGTTTAACACAGTGCATGACTCTCAGTCAGTATTTATTGCAATGATAATTATTGACCTTCATCTTGTATACTTGCTTTCATCTGCCCCTAATCATCCTGCCAAAATATTTCCAAAAGCTTGAGGATATTCGGGTACATTACATCTATAGCATTCCCTTGATCAACCTGCTTGGTAACTTAATAGCTAGTTTGCAGACTTATGGTTAATTTAAATCACCTTTTAAAACACCTCTAAAATTCTAAAATGCAAGAAAAATACTTATTTAAATGTTTAATTAATATATATTATGGCTAGACTATTAATTTTTGATTCATTTATCAATAGTCTAGATTTATATGTGATACGTGCCACAGGTAGAGTTTATAACAGTACCCTGGGAACCAACCTTTGGAAAATTGTGCTTATTTTATAGGCTGTGAATCACAGTTTGACTATTCACAATGATTATGAAGGTTTATATTTGTTTTTATCGCTGCTTTTTCATTTGATTTTTTGATGCTGAGAATGTAGCTCAGGAATGCAACCACCAATGATAAAGCTGTTTCTATGAGAAAATAGTCTGCCCCTCAATGATCAACTGTGATATGGAATCTAGGACTCACAGTGGTGGAAGCCAGATACTGCTTGCCAAATCACAGCAGTCTTTACGTGTGGTTGGAAAAGAAATCCCAAATCTTAAAGGTATGATTTCCACAAAACAAACCATTCAAAAGTTAATACCTTACGGTAGCTTAGACTCAAGGCTTGATTTTTCAAGGTGGATTTTACAAAGTTCTATGTGTCAAATTTTCTAAAAAGTGTCTGTGTGAGTGTAATATAAAATCCTGCAAGTCAAACACACTTGGATTTTATTCTCCGTCCTTGTGCACTGTTTAAAAAAAACTGGGAGCACATCATCTATCTTTTTTAACTCTTTGTTTTTCCCCAAAATGGAGATTAATAATTACAAAAGAGTTGTTCCAAACATTAGATGATAAGTATAAAGTGCAAATCATAGTACCTGGTACATAGAAGTTGCTCAAAGAAATGTTAGTTCTCTCCCTTCCTTTTTCATTGTCATTGATGATCCATTAAAAAATATGTGTGTGTGTCTGTGTGTGTATGTGTGTGTGTGTCTCTGTGTGTGTGTGTGTGTGTGTATGGAAAGGATGATGCCAGAAGTGTGGTTGACTTTGATACTTCCATGTCAAGGATACCATTCAGATCTTTTTATATATAATTCAGAAAATTAATACATGCCCCAACTTCTCCTTGCTATGAACTACCCAAAGGTGGCAACAAATCCTTTTGGAGTTTCTTAGAATAGAGAAAATCCAACTGGGAAGCTACAGAATATTGGCTCCTCTGTTGTGTCCTTGGTTCTCCTTTCAGCAGTTGCTTGCTGTGGTTTCTTAGGTTACAGGTACAATTAGTGAACTAAGGCTTTAATATATGGGTAGAGGCTTATTATTATCAGCTTTAATGTGACTATGGCTTAAATCTTATTACATCTGGACTTCAATCATTACTGTCATTATTAGATCTGCTGATCATCAGTCATTTCAGGACCAAAAACAACAAAGCACCAGAAACTGAAATACTGAGGACAATATAATCAACTGTGTTATTCAAGGACACATTAATTCAAATCTCCAATTTAGAATTTATTAGAATTTCCCAATTGGGTGTGCATTTGAGTTTAACTGTGTTGTGTCGGTAGTAAAATACTTTGTGAAGCAAAGTAATAAACACGATTGCAAGAGGAATGTCCAATCTACGAAAGAAAACATAAGATGAGAACATTGGGAACTCATTAGAGGTTTGTTTTCATTTACTTAAAAAATTAGAAGCCTACATGCATACACAAAGATATCACAATGTATCTTGCTGATCTATCTTGCTCTCTGTCTCCCTCATTAGACCGGGCTTTGTTGAGGACAGGAGCAATGTTCCTATTCAGAGTAGGTGCTTAGTAAATGTTGGCTGAATGAGTAGGTCCTTCAAGGCTACATGGATGGCTAAGGTGTTAGTCATACTCATGAGTCCTTTAACCAAAAAAAAAAAATATGTATACACACACATACACGTGTGTGTGTGCTCAAAGACACAAAATTCTGGTAGTAGGGTCCACTGAGCGGAAATTAGGAGCGCAAGAGGTTTGTGGGGAGTAATTATACATGTGAAAGATAAAGGAGGAAGAAGCAGGCTTGTATAGGAAGAGCCTCAGACCGTGATATAGGTTTGAGAAAGTCTTGGATGACCCACCTGGGAAGCTGTGGAACAAAGATCACTTGCTGGAAGAGTCCCACATGGGACAGAACCAGCCAGGTCCTTAATATTCCTGCCGTACTTAGTCATTGGCTGGAGGAAGGGCATGGCCTCAGCGCCAAAGCTGAGACAGATCCCAAGGATGCGAACAACTTCAGGCTGTCGGGTACCCGCACTGCTTGCAGCAACTTTTTTCTTGAAGGAAGATCTGAGTGATGCAACTCTGTGGTTGCCACAGTTCCTGAGATAATGACCCTCCCCCATCAGACAAATTCATATATGAGGTGACTGACCCTGCCTGCCACTTCCAAAAATGTCTCCCCACCTCTCCTCGAGGAAGCGTGGATAGGAAGGCCGGGTGGACAAAAGGCAGAGAGCTCCGTCATGCAGAGTCTCCGGGGTTCCAGGCAGATGCTCCTGGCCTAATGTCTGTGAACTGCGTTGACAACGCGAGGATCACCCAGTTGGAAGAATCTGTGAATTGCTGCTGTTGTCCAGAAACCCAGCCAGCCACAGGTCCCAGAATCATCTTCGTGACCATTTAAAGTAGAGGGGACAATCACCAATAGGAAGGGCCAAACAATAGCCAAGGCAGGAACAGATGTAGATGGCACAAACTGACCCCCAGAAAGACCCCCCAGCCAGCTGCTCAGGTTTCTTCTGGTTTCAGTAATCCCACAATATCAAGGCCCCAATGTTATGACTGAATTTCATGGACCCCCTTTAGAATGTTACAGTGGGGTTTTATTCTACTGATAATGTGTATAATTATTTTCAATTAAACAAGTCAAACATGCTTTTTGTAGAAAATTTAGACAATGCAACCTATTCTACAGAATATAATAAGACACTCATATTAATATCACAATCCAGGAACAGTTATTAACAAGTTTGTTTTCCAGTCACATTCATAACAAAATACACCTCCTCTTCCCCCCAGTTAACTATCATCATACACATTTTCCAAAGACAGATCATTCTCGTTAATTCTTTGGCACAGCCTGAGTCCTGGACCGAGAAGCTGGCAGTGCCAGGGTCAGATGGCAGAGTGCTGAGAGCAAGGAGAGTGGATGGGAAGGTGGGTAGTCAACTTCCAGAGCTGTTGTTTGATTTGGGCACACTCTGGGGGTAAACCTGAGGATCATGGGGCCACATTGTGAAATGACCTATGTCCTCTATCTGACTTAGAGCCGGGCTGGGCGTGTGTCTCTTCTTGGGTCTGGGAAAAAGACAGGGCTATGGCAAACTCACTCTCTGTGTCCAGCCGTGTATAGGACCGTCACCCAAGCCGCTGTGCAGAATTGCAGACCGATTCATCTAGCTAACATTTGCTAAGTCCCTGCTGTGTGAGGGAACATTTCTCTTGCCCTCAAGGAGTTTAAAATTGAGAGAGGGAGACAGGAAAACTGACCTTCAAAATAGGTCCTGGTATCCACTAAATAACACAATGCACACGATACTATGAGAGCCAAGGGGGAAGTGTTTATCTTCCATACAAGTCAGGACATGGTGAGTAAGTTGGAATTCAGGGGGAAAGGGCATTCAAGGATGAGAGAAAAGCTAAGACATGAGAGAGTGAGAGATTTGCCAGAGGAAGAGAAGGATGCTCAGTGAAACCAAAAGCAGGTCTAAGAGGGGCAGGGCTTTGGAGTGATTGATTTCCTTGCATTCTAAAAAACCCCACATTGATTGGGTGCCAACTAGGTATCAGGCTATGGTGGAAAGTTGAATAAGATGGAATCTCTTTCCTCCAGTTAGGTCACAGTCTTGTTGAGAAGGATCCTGGAGATGATGACTGAGACCTGGCAGCATCGCTAGTTCTGGGAGTTCTGCTATCGCAGTTCTCAGTGCCCACCTCAAGCCAGTCAGGCA
Organism: Propithecus coquereli; assembly: GCF_000956105.1. Lineage (NCBI taxonomy): Eukaryota > Metazoa > Chordata > Mammalia > Primates > Indriidae > Propithecus > Propithecus coquereli. The sequence goes on along the minus strand of NW_012138302.1, from coordinate 3,759,382 downwards.
TTTGGTAATGCCAAATTCTTGGCCTCTCCTTCAAAGAGAATTGACCTCTGAGATATAAAAATTAACCAAATAATTTAACTTATAATACCACTTTGATATACTCCAGAACTTACAGTTTTAAGACATATTTAATGTTCACATATTATTACTGGCTGATTGCATCCCCCCAAAATTCGTATGTTAAAGCCCCTAACCCCTAGTACTTCAGAATGTGACTGTATTTGGAGATAGTCTTTAAAAAGGTAAATTAAATGAGGGTATTAGGGTCAGCCCTAATCCAATCCGACTGGTGTCTTCGTAAGAAGAGAAAATTTGGCTGGGTGTGTAATCCCAGCTACTCGGGAGGCTTGAGGTTAGGAGTTCAAGACCAGCCTGGGCAACATAGTGAGACCTCTGTCTCTAAAAGAAATTTAAAAAATAAATTAGCCATGTGTGGTGACCACCCTGTGCAATATAGCAAGAACCTGACTCAAAAGAAAAAAAGAAGAAGAGAAAATTTAGACACACAAAGAGATACCAGGGCTGTGTGCACACAGAGGAAGGACTGTATGAGGACACAGTGAGAAGGTAACCATTTGTAAACCAAAGAGAGAGGCCTTCAGCAGATGCCTTAATCTTGGACTTCCAGTCTCCAGAACTGTGATAATATACACTTCTGTTGTTTAAGCCAACAATTGGTGATGCTTTGTTATGGCAGCCCTTGCAAACTAATACATATATGATCTGGCCAGATATATACATGCATTTTATTTACTTATTTATTTATTTATTTTTTGAGACAGAGTCTCACTCTGTTACCTGGTCTAGAGTGCCGTGGCATTGTCCTAGCTCACAGCAACCTCAAAGTCTTGGACTCAAGCGATTCTCCTGCCTCAGCCTCCTGAGTAGCTGGGACTACAGGGGCGTGCCACCACGCCCAGCTAATTTTTCTATTTTTAGTAGAGACAGGTCTTGCTCTTGCTCAGGCTGGTCTTGAACAAATTACTGACCTCAAGCAATCCTCCCGTCTCGGCCTCCCAGAGTGCTAGGATTACAGGCGTGAGCCACCACGCCTGGGCTATACATGCATTTTAAAATTCACTGATGTTTTCCCTGTGTTAAAAAGTCTGTACTTCATCTTGTAGAAATCAGGAGCCATTGAGAGTTTTTGAGCAGAGGAGTGACAGGACAAGATTTGTGTTCTAGAAAGAGAATTCTGACGTCAACCAGGAGAATGAGTTGGAAAGGTGGCAAGACTAAGAGTAAGAAATCTAATGAGGAGGTTACTGCCGTCAAGTGGAGGCACTAATCCCTTGATGAAAGGCCCAGAAACATCTATAGGGTAGTGCTGAGGGTACTGGTGCAGAAGTGAGTTTACAGTAGGGAAATAAATGCATTTTGCACAATTTTACCCATTGGCCTGAATTTTAAACTTCAATAATGGGCTAGACTAGCCTTGGTGACAGACGGCTTGAGGGACGCTGACTTTGCTTGTTCAAGAGATCCTGGATGTTGAACACCAGTCTCATAGAGAGCCGTCCGTTTCTTTTTAACATATTTGCTGTTCTTTACTTGGTGATTCGCTAACCGAGTTATCTGCTTGTGGCCTAGGAAAAATTACTTCCTTAGTGAGTAGTTAAGAGATTTTATAAATCTACCATGTGCACAAAACAATAGTTTGGGACTTGAAATCAAGACACCAAACTCTCAGTGTTTTACAGACTAGAGATTTTTAAAATTTTATATATATTTTTTTATATTTTTTTGAGACAGGGTCTTGCTCTGTCACCCATGCTAGAGTGCAGTGGCGTCATCGTAGCTCACTGCAACCTCAAACGCCGCCTGGGCTCAAGCAATCTTCCTGCCTCAGCCTCCGGAGTAGCTGGGACTACAGGCATGCGCCACCATGCCTGGCTAATTTTTGTTTTCTTATTTTTGTGGAGACAGGGTTTTACCCTTGCTCAGCTTGGTCTCGAACTCCTGAGCTCAAGCTATCCTCCCACCTCAGCTTCCCAAAGTGCTAGGATTACAGGCGTGAGCCAATGCGCCCGGCCCGGACTAGTGATTTGATACTGGTTAGAGCTTTTTACTTTTCTGGGCCTGAAGTTGCTGATCTGCTGATCTGTAAAATGAAGAGAGAAATAAAACAGTTATTCAGTCTTCTTATGTCCAAGATACTATCTACCGATAATGTTTATAATTAAAGAATGTTTATCCTATTGAATACACAGAAAAACCCTGTGAAATATTACTCTCCCCATTTGACAGATGAAAAAACTAAGGTTTGTCCAAGGACCCAAGATTTTTTTTTTTTTGCCTCATCTCCCTCCTGCCCCCCGCCGCTTTTTTTTTTCAACGACCCAAGATTTAAACTCGGGTCTCAAGCTCCAAAGCCCATGATTTCTAAGGCTCCTTGAAATTCCAAAGTGCTATAATTCATGTGTAGTACCCGGAACATTTAGGCTGAATAAACACTAATGTCTAATCCAGCCACAATAGTAAAAACAATAGATTCTCTAGTGATTGCTAAGTGGCTACGAAAGAACCACTCGCCCAGCAGGGAAACACGGTTTCTCCCTGGAAGAGAATGTAACAGGCAAAGGAAGGCCAACAATAAATCTGCAATTTTTGAGCAGCGAATAGCATTTTCTCAGGTTGAAATTGCACGTGACTAAGGTCTAGAATTTGACTCAACCTTTGGGAGAAGTGCCCTAGGCATTGTGAAAATAACTGTCCCAAATCATGTTAGACCCAGGTTAGGGGACATCTTCTGATGCTGCTGCTAAGAGTCTCTCCTCCAATACTAACATGAAGCAGAAAAGAATCATCCAGGCCCCTCAATTCCAAGTCCAGTGTTCCTTCATTGTCCTCGAGTAGCTCACACACAGGTTGAGGAAACAGATAACTCATGTCTGTTCATTATTCATTCATTCACTCAACAAGCACTTACTGAACAATGTCTGTTCAAAGTTGGGGATAGGGGCATAAAAGCAAGGGCCCTTGCTTTGCAGGAGTTTACAGCTTTGATGGGGGAGATGAAGAAGGCAACAAGCAACAGAGGGGACCGGGGGACTTATGGGTTCCCAGAGATGGGACATCCTACTTAGACTGCAGAGGGTGGTACGCAGGGAAGGAATTTCTGGAAGAAGTGTCACTGGCGCAGAGTCCTGAAAGATAAGCAGGAAGTACCTGGGAGAAAACTTGAGCAAAGGGACACGCTACTGCATAGGCACGGTGACAAGGAAGAACGTGGCACCTGCGGGGAGGGCAAGGCGTCTGGAATGAAATGAGGGGCGACATTGTAAGTGCTATCGTGCGGCTCCTACACAGGCACGGTAAAAGTGCAGAGAAAGGAGACATTATTAACCACAGTAATGTTAACATCTTATATTTTTATAGCACATTACAGTCTGACAAAACATTCTCTGCCTTATCTCACGGATTAACCATTTTGTAGATAAGACACAGAGGGTCGAGAGGCTAAATAAATGGCTTGGCCACAGCCTTACAGGAAGTGAATGGCAGAGTTGAGTCTAAAGCGCACGGCTTTCCTTCCCAATTCGGGGTGGGATGGAGTGTCAGAGGGCGTTTGCCACGGCCAGCTGTGTTTTCTTGCCTCTAACCCCGCCGGGGGACGGGAGTGGCTCAGGGTGGTCGCCCTAGCAGACAGGAAGGAGCTGGAGGAGTAGAGACCATAACAAGGCCACGATATCCTGGACGTAACACGTCCTGCAGCTGTGAAAAGAGTTCTGGCCTCTGCGGAAGTTCTTATCTTCTAATCCATTCTGTTTCTGATTAAAAAGTGTTTAAAGTCTCTGTACCCCCGTGTCTTCATCTGCCAAATGGAGACAATAGCGATAGCACCACTGCCACCCACTGTCCTGCCCTCCCTGACATTTCGTAACTCCTGGGAGCCCCATCCAGCGATGGCCATTGGTGCTCACTGCAGGGGTGTCACCTCAGGATTGATGTGATGTCAAGGAGAAAGAAAGATTTAAAAAATGCAAGGTGTTTCACAAATGCTAGACAGCACTTTTATCTGTTTGGGATGGTCTGTGTTCAGGACCTGGGAAAGGGGAGAAGGGAAAGATTTCCATCCGTTCTTTCTACCTCACTCCTGACCTTGATCCCTGTAGCGGATGCTGTAGGCGCTCCCCCCACATCCCTTGGCCTTAACTGCTCCCGTGGTCTGAATAGTAACTGTCAGCACCTGGGTCTCTTTGCCTAAGGGCACTCTCTGAATGCAGGTGCCCACTGTGCCTTCACCTGCTGCAGGCTGAAAGTACCAGGGGTCAATGCCTCCTGGGAGTCAGTCCTTGTCAGATGGGATTTGGTGGATAAGTACCCCAGCTTCCTCCTCCTTTGTGGGGCAACTACACTGGCTCCTGGAGTTCTCCAGCGGAATTAAGCTCTGGTTGCCCACAGTGGTGACTTGCTTGGTAACACAATTTTTACTGGTAGCTATTCCTTCCCTACTTTACTTTTCCACTCCCCTACCAGAATTTCAGGGGGTTACTTCCAAATAGACAACTACACTCTGTTCCTGTTCCTGTGGTTTGCTTGTGGGGAAACCCAAACTAGAACAGTCCCTCCTTGTCCAGTGGGTTCTTTGCTGCTTTGGACAGTGTAGAAGGGGCTGGAGAGGAAAAGGGGGAGAGAGTCAGAGATACAATTCATTTATTTATTCATGCAGTCTTCACCCAGCAAGTACTTATGAAGCATCTATTTCATGCCAAGCACTGTGCTAGGCGCTGGCTAGAAATCCCATCTCCGGAGACTCTGAGGACCCACCCATCGCTCAGATCCCAGCTCACACACCCTCCCGGCACTGTTCGGATTGCAGGTGGGAGTGTTATCAGAGGAGGCTTCAAATGTAGGGGGTGGGGCCTCGAAAAGGGGAGGAGAAAAGGGAAGTTCTTGAGGTGTGTGGAGGGGGAATGAGAAGAGTAGGTACCGGCGGTGGGGGCAGTGACATTCACAAGTGAACAAGGCGCAGGCTCTGTGTGAGGGCATATGGGTGGTCTTGGTGAGCCCCTGAGTCCTGGAGGTGTCAACTGTCAGAGTTGAAAAGGGCCTCTGAGGCCACGAGCAAGTCCCCTTCATCTTACTTCCGAGAAAACCGAGGACCAAAGAAAAGACAAGATGATTTCCTCAACACCTTGTGCTGTGAGAGCTCTTTCTCTTGAGAGAAATAAGGCTACATCAGTCTTTCTTAAACTTTTTTTCATTATTTCCCCTCACCTGGGAACATTTTTAGGCATTTTTTTTTATCAGCCCCTCCAATGAAATCTTAATAGCACAGATACATTGTATCTCTGTAGTGTACTATAGATTCGTTTGTGTGTCTATATCCATAAAAAGAGTAAGATTTTTTCCCCAACCCCAAGAACCAATATTTGCCCCCTTGGGGGCGACGTTGCCCCTGTTAAGAATGCATGAATTAAAGCAACCTTTTTGGTACCAGGGACCATTTTCATGGAAGACAATTTTTCCACAGACCAGGTAGGGGGAGGGATGGTTTCAGGATGATTCAAGTGCACCACATTTATTGTGCACTTTATTTCTATTATTATTACATTGTAATATATAATGAAATAATTATACAACTCACCATAGGTTAGGGACCCCTGAACTAGAGAGACCAAATGTGGCCAGGTTTCTGTGGCCTTAACATTCAGACGAGAAACTAGATTTAGTGGAGTAAGCAATAGGGAGCCGTAGTAGGTTCTTGAGCAGGAGGATGTGGTGAGGAAAGAAGTCAAGAGCCTATCCCACACAATGGTGTCCACCAAACACTAGGTGCCACCTACTCTGCCAGCATTGTACAGATCACTAACAACAAGGCAGACATGACTCTCCTATGTCCTTAAAGGCTAGGGAGAAACAGGCAATGCTAAATATATGGACAAATAGTTATTTATTAGCGTTTTAATAAATATGACAACCAGTTCTATCTATCTATCTATGTATCTATCTATGTATCTATCTATCTGTTTTACAGACAGGGTCTCACTATATTGCCCAGACTGGCCTTGAACTCCCAGGCTCAAGTGGTCCTCCTGTCTCAGCCTCCAGAATAGCTAGAACTACAGGCATGTACTACCGCATCCAGCTTATTTTTTATTTGTTTTGTTTAACCAACATTTATATAGTGCTGAATATGTTCCAGATGCTGGGCTAAGAGCTATACAAATCTTAGCTCCTCTAATCCTATGAAATAAGTATAGTTATCCTCATTTTAGGCACAGAAAGTGCCTTGCCTAAAGGCACACGACTAGTACTGGTGGAGCTGAAATTCAAACCCAGGAAGTATGGCTCTAGAAGTCAGTGTTGGTGGAGGCAAAACCTTTATTCAGTCTGCACCCAACACTAGATGCCAACATAGATTTGTGGATCTTCTGCAACAGCTCTCATGAATCTAAGGGGTGCAAGTTGGACCCTGGTGGACTAGAGGATTTTTAATATCTGATTGACCCTAAAGTTCATAATCTCAATAAAATTTTTTTTTGAAAGGGGGTGGTTGTTGAGGCTCTCTCTATTTCAGCTCATGTAACCAGAGCAAACCAGCTGATCTTGGGCTCCCTTCTCAGGGATGAACAGACATAAAGCACAAGAGCCACTCGCCCTTGTGCTATATACAGAAGAAATACAGCACAGGGGCTGTAACTAAGTCACATGAGTCTCCAGCAAAAGTCATGCATGCCTTTGGAGTGGAAAGTGGAGAGGCAGTGAAACCAAACAGCTTCACTATCCTCTCAACTTTTTCCTCCTCACCTTTTTTGATTGTTACCAATGAATAAGATAGTTTTCTTAAAGGATAATTTTAGCTTATAGAACCTACCACCATCTGCAATTTCTTCCTTTTATTAAAAAAAGCCTGTTTTGTCTTAGTGGTCTTATCCTACTGCTCTAAGAGGGAACTCAAAATACCAGTTTGATGGACAACAAACGAAACTCAGAAGAAATCCCTCTCCAGACCTATCTTCTTGTTACTGTCCCATCTGCATACTTATTGAACACCTACTATGTGCCAGGAATTGTGCTGGCTATTAGCAATACAGAGATCAACAAGACCCAGTTCCTGCCCTTAAGGAACTCGCAGATGAATAGGGGGAAACAGATAGGTACATAAATCACTGCAATGCAGGGGACAGATTAATACATATACCACATGCTCCATGATATTTTTAGCCCGTAGACTTGTACACATGCAGTTCCCAAAGCCAGGAATGTGTTTCCTTGGCTCTATGGCAGGCTGATTCCTGTGGGATAGAGCATAGTGTAAGAGCCCCTAACCTAGTACAGGGACTCCAGAGAAGCCTTCCTGGAGCAGAAATGTGTAATCCGAAACTTGAAGGATTAGCATTCAGCTTGGATGTCACTCTCTGGTTAGTCTTCTTGACTTCATTGACTGAGTGGGATGTACCTCCTTCATGCTCCCAAGCCCCCTATCCAAACCCTTATCCTACCAAAAAGAAATACTTGTGACTACTGAATAAATAACACTCATCGGCAATATGTTGTAATTGTCTAAAAACTAGTCACCTCCTCCACAAAACTGTGAGCTCTCTGAGGGAAAAGAGTGTGTAGTGTTCATCTTTTCATCTCCATCAATGAGGAGAGTGTTTTGCCATGGTAAGCCCTTATGAAGTGTTTGCAGATTCAAGGATGGATGGGTGGGTAGATGGGAGGCAGATGGGTAGATGGGTGGGTGAGTAGATGAGCAAATGGGTGGACGGCTGGGTGAACAGTTGGGTGGATGAGAGCACAGAGGAGACAGTAAATAACAGTGCTCAAATGGAGGTCAGTGGGCAAGTTGGCTGGGATTAGTGAAACTTTCATAGAGGTGATGACTTTGATTTAAGCCCTAAGGAATAATCTAGTGCAATGCTTTTCAAATGGTGGTGTACTTGCAAATCACCTGGGGATATTGTTAAAATGCAGAACCTCCATGTGTGGAGTGGGGCACCACATTCTGCATTTCTAGCGAGCTCCCAGGTGATACTGCTGCTGCTAGCTCTCAGACCGAACTTGGAATTTGGGGAGTATGGGTGTGGGGATAGGGAAGAAGAAGGGAAGATGATCCAAACAGATGGCTCTGTTGTGAGCTGTGCTGGCTCAGCCACAGTGCCTGCAAGGACCTCAGTGGTGTAGGCTGGGAAGGAAGACGAAGGGAGAGGGGATGGCATGGGAATGGTAGACACATAGTATAGTGTCTGTGAGAGTGTGGGATACTCAGGCTTCCACAGAGAGTCAAGGAGGTCTGAAGCAATGGCCATGGCACCGGAAGCTGAGATTGGTAGAGGCAGTGTAGAAAACTAATGCTTCTTGAACATCTATATACCTCTATCTGTATCCTTGTGTGTATCTATATGTATGTCCATCTGTCTTGTGTACTTCATTTTGTCCTCGCAACGGCCCCAAGGTGTAGAAAATGGAAATTCACAAAGCTCAGGTTACTTGCCTCAAGTCTCACAATGAGTGACAGAGTTGGAATTCCAGTGAGGACTAAGTAGAGTGTCAGGACCCAAATACGTAGATGAAGATTCAGAGGAGAGCTCTCAGCCCAGCGGGCAATTCAAATGTATACAGAAATCAGGAGCCCTCATGCAGTTGCATAATCTGGGTCAGTAGATCAGGATTTTGAAAGGCTGGAACGTGAGGGTGGCTATGGCAGGGGCCTAGGGCTCCTGACAGATCCAGGGAGCAGCCCAGTCACAGGCTCCAGCAGTGCTAGGGCTGAAGCTAGAGGGATCATCCAGGTCTAGATGGCTAGAGGACTCTGCGGTGAAACCCACAGAAGAATTCCACGATGGAAAATGGGAAGGCTGGTGAAGACAGGAAGAAAGGGCAGAGGAATATTTTATTAACTTGGTAAACACAAGGATGCGAGCATCTAGAAGCGAAGAAAGGGCTTTCTTTACATTTTAACAGGTTTTCTCCCTTTCTATAATAGAATCACAACCTTCTTGACACACACATAGATTCTTTTTCGAGCAACTCAATGCAAAGGCTTCCCCCACCCACACCCATTTAATGTTGGAGACTATGTGTTTAATCTCCAAGGACTGCAACTTTAACTAAGAAACATCTAAAATAAAATATGTTTGTTTTAGTAATGGAATTGGTTAGCTTAATTTGTATAATAATGAGCCATGTTATTCCAACCTACTACTTTATGACTCATTTAGTTCCTTCATCAGAAAAACTGAATATATGTTCAAAAATATGTGTGATATAAATAGCTCTGTACAAACTAGGAACAGGTGGGAGCTCCCTAAGTAAACATAAACATAAATTATATTCTGTTAAAAGTCAAAATGACAGTGTTAAGAGTGTGACCCATGCATATGAGTTTCTCAGGTAGGGTAGAGAATAATAAAGAAACCAGGATACCGGAATAATCTTCTATGTAGATAAAGAAATCATGAGAATTGTCATGGGAATAGTGTTGGGGAGAGCTACAGTGATCCGGGAGCTAAATTGGAACTCGGGTCCTGGGAGATAACTGCAGCGAGGAGGTCCGTGGGCAGCGTGGTCCGATGATAGGAGATTCACTCATGGGCCTTGCAGGGTCCTTGAAAAGTTGTCTGGTTTCTTTCACTAAGAGGTTTAAAATAGGGGCTTGGTGACAGAAACGATTAAGATAGTTATATTTGTTTTCTTTAGCAGGGGTACAGTGCTTTATTATAAATCTTGCATTATTCTGAGTACTTTTACAAACATCAAGTCACTTCATCCTATGAAGCAGACATTTTTACTATCTCCATTTTACAGAGGAGAAAACTTAGGCACAGAGAGCTTAAGTCCCTGCCTGAACCTTAAGAAACATAGAGCCCGAGCAGGAGAAAATATTTACGTAAAACCAAAGAAAAGCAGGAAGGGATGAGAACTCCTGTCTCCTGAGTCCCAGCTCATTGCTTTTCAAGCAAACATCTTGCCCCTTGCTCAGAGATAAGATTGTATTAATAGAAATAAGAAGGTCATTTCTTTGACATATTTGTCAGTCCTTTTCACCTCCACAATACTTTGCACATACCATTTGTGCACTTACCCCACTGTGAATGTTTGTGTCCTTGTCTTCCCTGCCAGACTCAGAGCTGCTTGTGGGCAGTGACTATGTGTCCTTGTCCTTTGCGTATGAGCAACAGCTGAGCGCAATACGTGGCTTATACTGGGTGCTCCATAATGCTTAGTGAATAATTGAATGGATTAAATCCCTCATTCTTTGCTGATTTCTCGTGCCAAGTTGCCTTGGATTTATCTTTCTGACACCCAGGAGGCCTGCCTGGAGGCATTGGGATGGCATCTGTGTTACCCGATGGCTCTCTGGGCCATCGGTGTTTCCTAACTACAGGCTGTGTGTTGCTTGTTCTGGGCTTGGCGCTATGCCACGGAGACGTCTGACTGAGTGGTCTTTTGCAGAGCAGCCTTGATCTTTTATTTTTCCAGTTGTTTTAGTTCCTATAGATGTTGTTTTTTTAATATAAGCACCAGAGATTTCATATTAATATATTCTTCTTTGTCTCTGCTTGTCAGACTATACGCAATGTCCTTCTATGTTTAAGCTGCATATATAGTATAAGAACTTCAGATAATATTAATAGTAATGTTTTTATTTGAGTAAATTAACAATTTATTAAGCATTTCTTATATATTAGGTACTCTATATCCATTATCTCTTTTAATCCTCAAAACATCCCTGTGAGAGAGGTGTTGTTACCCCATTTTATAAGTGCCAAAAAACAAGGCTCAGAGAGGCTAAATAATTGATCCAAGATTATGCAGCCAGTGGATGGTAGAGCCAAGATTCTTACCCCGGTATGTATGTGGCCAAAGAGTATGCTCTTTCCACTATAGCATGCTGTCTCTAGAGGAAAAAGGTTTTTTTTAAAAAACACCCCATTTTACAAAAACAGGGTTGAGAAAGACCTGCCTGGCTTTGGCTGGTAGATTATACAAAATCTTGGCAACCCGAGTGACAGCAACCTTTGGCTGAGTTGGTAGGGCTGCCAATAAAGTGAGCAGTGAGCTAGATTGTGTTAGCCAACTTAGAAACAACCAGAACGAGGAGGGGAGAGTCCTGCTCTATTCTGTACCGAACTTTTCACATCTAAAAGAGTTATTCATTTTGGGGAACAAGATACATATGTTCTCTGCCATCATGGAGTTTACATTTGGATAGTTATTGTTTTCAGTTCTGGCCACGACAATTACATTGGGATGGTGACAAATTGGACAGTGGGTTTAGAAGTAGGACCAGGATGATGAAAATACAGGATGGAACCGTTTAAAGAAATAAGAAGAAATAACAGAGAAGGCCTAGGGATTAAATACATTTGGCATTCAAAGGTATACACATGACCAATGGTTGTACTGGCTGTTTTCTGGACAGCCAACATAAAAAAAGAATTTCCTCATAATTACCAATGGTCTGCCTCTAAAAAGAGCAAGCTCCCCATGACTGAAGTGTCCAAGCAGACTGTGATCAGCAACATTGTAGAGAAAGGCAGTGTTCCTGGGGCAAAAAGTATGGAATCTGGAGGTTGATTGCCTGTCATCGTAACTTACTGCCTGTGTAACCCTGGGCAAGGTACTTAGCCTGTTTCTTTATCTGTAACCTGGGTAAACAAAGCCCCTTCCTCCCAGGGATGTTAGGAGGACTGCCCAAAATGACAGAGCACATAGCTGGTAGTCGGCCCCCAGAAACTGGCATCATGTATCATTAGTATATTGGTAGTGGAGGGAATAGATGGCCATTAAGTCTCTTTCAAGTACATGACCCTGTGGTTCTGCATTTAACCTCTTTGCTATCAAGTGAAATTGTACAAAAATGGTTTCTGAATGTCCATGATTCCTATACAAGTACCCTGGTTGGGGGAGGGTGGAAGAAGGTCAAGAAGACAAGCCTTTTCTGTGGGCCCTCAAGACTCCTAAAAGCTGCTGATGTGGTTGGTTTGGTAAGGTAAGAGGGAGAAATGTCTGATTTTTCCAGAGGATGTCACTTTCTTTGCTGACCCAATATTTCTTCACATTTGTTTTGCTCTGACTTCCTTTTGCCCTTACTCTAATAACGACTGTGCACGACACTTCTCTAGGGTGTTTGCATTTTAGGGAGAAACACCTTCAAATATGAAGGCAATTAAAAAAAAAGGAAAAAGACAAAAAAAAAAAAAGAAAAGAAAAGATTTCTAATGGTGAAAATTAAGGCATGACCCAATGAACACACTCCTGTTATGAACAGCAAGGGCCCCAAGATCTTCCTGAATAAGTAGGCTCTGCCAGTGGGAAATGTGATCTGATTTTTCCTCTTCCTCTGCCATGGGAAAATTCCACTCCCACCACCAGCAACTCCTTTGGCTAAGAGCCAAGAGGCAATCAGCCTGCCTTTTTCTACTTACCTCCTTCCCTAGAACACAGAGGTCCGAGGGGCCATTGCAGAGAGTGGGCTTCCACGGCCCTCACCGCTGTCACTCAGCAGGCTTGTCAGTTGAAGAAAAGACTTATGCAGCCAAGCTAGAGAGTTTTAGCTTCCTTTTTTCCCCCTTTTTTCTCCAGGTGAACTATTATAACAAGCTAACCAGGGGAGCCTTTAAGAGGAGTCAAAGGGATCCTGCTTATTAGAATGATTTTTAGACTTAAAGGACTAGTTGAGGGCTTTTATCTTTAGTGTATGTGTGTGTGTGTGTGTGTATATATGTGTGTGTGTGTGTGTGTGTGTGTGTGTGTGTGTGTGTGTATGTGCAGTATGGTTTTTAAATTTAGGTTTTCCTTTTGAAGTACAAAAACAATGCCAGCTTGAGGCAACAAACCAAACAATACCATTGTATAGAACAGTCAACAATATCCCCTTCTGCCTAATTTCCACCCCCCTCATATGAACTTTTGGTATATATCATTTCACATCATCATCTCACATTTCATATCATTTCACATCATATGTATACATGCACATATATACACATATATATAGTCACATATTTAAAGATTATCATCATAATCTTTTAAAATGGGACTGTATAAACTCAAAATATAACTTGCTTTTCTCACTTATGTTTCATTCAAATTCCTCCAGGTGAATACATATAGATTTAACTTATTATTTTCTGATAATTATATACTATCTATAGTTTGGATATCCCATATTTTATTTCTATATTCCCCTATAATAAATATCCAAGTGGTTTCTGGTATTTTGTCTTTTGCCACTTCAAATAATATTGCATAAAAGATTCATGTAACTACATTTGTATTTATTCATACTTTTAGTTTAGTAGAAGAGATTTCCAAAACTGTAATTTCTGGGTTCACCTGAGGATTTTAGATACTATTGCCAGAGGGAAAGATTCAGTGCCTTAGAAAACACATAGCCCTTTGGTGACAGCTTTTTCCTCTTTGTTGGGAGAGAAGCCAGGAAAAATAATGTCCCTTTCTATAATGTCCCTTTCTCTTCCTTCCGCACACCATTATTCTCTTGCAACAGAATGGGCAGGGATAATATATCCTTTGTAATTCAGCAAGGAATAAGAATTACCAGTTTGCTGGGTTATTAGAGGATACAAGAGAAGTCCCAATTGAACAACCACATATTCCTCTAGTAAGTCTTTTGGTGCATTAATTTTCCTTCATGAAAAGGCAGATAATAAGGAAGAGGAGGAAAAAAGGAAGAGTTGCACATTGCTGGGCTTTACTAGGCAAATAATTAAATGATAGAACCTGCAAAATCATTGGCTTATCTCTCATTTAGGGTCTGAATATATCTTTCTTCTCTGCAGATCGGAGGAGAAAGGGAGCCAGATGAATGAGAGAGATGAGATCACAATAAAAGTCCTCTTTCATTATTAATTTTAGTTTTCCTGCCCTAGAGATTCATCAAAGCTTAAGGTTGGAAGGGCCTTATGTCATCTGATCTGTCTTCCCCATTGCATCTGGTCTCATCTTGTTCCTAGTGTCTACATTCCTCCATAACATGGTTGTATTGAGTTCTTTCTTTCTTTCTTTCCTTCCTTCAAAAGAACATTTACTGAGTGCTTTCTATGTGCTATATACTAGCCCTGGGGACAAAGAGAAAAGACACAGACCCTGGCCTCAGAGAGCTTACAAATAACAGGTAAGAAAAATTAGACTTACGTTTATAAAGGAATGGCAGAAATGTCTGCAGGTCCTAAGGCAACACAGACCACAGAGGAGATGCACCTAACATAGCAACAGTCTGAGCATATGGGCAGTGAAAAGAGGCTAGACAGATTAAGCTGTGACTTTAAGATTGAATAGAATTTTGGGCCCAGAACGGTAGTGCACGGCTATAATCCCAGCACTTTGGGAGGCTGATGCGGAAGGATCACTGAGGCTAGGAGTTCAAGACCAGCCTGGGCAACACAGCAAGATTCCATCCCTATAAAAAATAAAATACAAAATAGCTGGGCATGGTGGCACATGCCTGTAGTCCCAGCTACTTGAGAGGCTAAGGCAGGAGGATCACTTGAGTCCAGGAGTTGGAGGTTACAGTGAGTTATGATTGTGCCTCTGCATTCCAGCCTGGTAGACAGAACAAGAACTTGTCTCAAAAAAAAAAAAAAAAAAAGTTGTGACCGAAATTGACTTGAAGTAGCAGAAATAAATATAGGGTGCCTGTGTGGAGTAATGGAATATGAGGTTGGAGAGGTCAGCAGGGGCCAGATCTTAAAGGACCATATATATTCCTTGCTAAGAAGTTTGGGTTTTAGCCTAATGAAAATGGAGAGAATTTTAAGTATGGAAGTGACAAGATCAAATATACATTTCATAAAGGTCATTCTAGGGCCAGTATAGAAGGTGAAGTCAGGGGTAAAAGACTGGAAGCACAGAGACCAGTTGGGAAGCTGGCAAGCTGGCAGGAAATGGCAAGACATGGTGTGGGGGGGACCTGAATTAGGTAGTGGCATTGGACGTAGAGAGCTGGACAGTAGATGAAATAAACTGGTCCTGGGACTCTTCGAACATGGAGAGAAAGGAAGTGAGAAGAATCTTGGAAACATTCAGGTTTCTGCTTAGGCAACTAGGTGGTTCCACCGATTTAGATATGATTACTATACAAGAAGCTGATTGAGGAGGAAAGATGATGAACTCAAATTTAGACATACTGAGTTGGAAGTTTCTGGGATAAATCCAAGTAGAGGTGTACAAAATGATTAGACATATGCATTCAGAAGTTGGGTTAGAAATATAAGCCTTGGCTTCATCAACATGTGAGTGGTAGTTGAAGCCAAATCCATGGCTAAGATCAATCAGTGAGTGAATACACAGTGACAGAAAGGCAGGCCAGAGGCAAAGCCTTAGGAAAATACTAACCTTGTTTAAGAATTGAGTAGAGCATAAGGAACTCAAGGAAAAAGTCAGATGGAATGGACAGAGAAAAAGCAGAGGAGAGTGGTATGGTAGAAGCCAACAGCGGAAGGACTTTCAGGGTGGAGGGAGAAGTCCACCGTTGGTGTATGTCGCAGAGAGTCAAACAAGGTTAATATTGAGAAGTATCCTCTGATTGGATTTAAGAAATAGGAGGCCATTCTCCCTTCTTATTTGACTCCCTGCCTCAAGATCTTTCTGCTTGCTGTTCTCCCTTAGTAAACTCCTCTCCTCTCCGCCACTCCAGGTATTTGCTTGTCTTATACCCTATCTTTGGGGAGGTCCCTATGCAAATATTACCTTTGCAAGGGATCTTCCTTGACTGTTTGACATAAAATAACACTCTAGTCTCTCGCTATCCCTTATCCAGATGAATTTCTCTTCATGGCACCCATCTCTACTTGACATTATAATATTTATTTCTTAGTTAACTTTCTGTCATCCATACTAAAATGGAAGGCCTGTAACAGCAGGGATTTGTTTTGTTTATGGCTGTATTCCCAGCGCTTGGCACAGAGTAGTCCTTCAGTAAATACTGTTGAAAAAGTAAGTGACTGAATGGTAACCTTGGTAAGAAGAATTTCAGTGGGGTGGTTAGGACAGAAGTCAGATAGCAATAGACAAGGCTCGAATGGCAGATGATGAAGAGGAGACATCAAATGAACACACTTCCTTCTAGAAGGGAAGGAGAAAGAACTAGGGAAAACAAGAGGGCTCAACATGTGGGAGACTAAAGGTGGCATATATAATCAGCATAGGAAAACAGGAAAGAGGGGCAGTGGAAGACACAAAAGAGATTGAGAGGCTGGGATTCAAAGCAGTGGTGGGCCAATTCACTTTGTATGGGTAGAGGGACTCCTCTTCCAGCAAGAAGAGGAAGAATGGCATAAGAGTGAGTGTCATGTAGGTAAGTTTGGGAGATATGGGTAGTTCAGAACTTTCCCATTCAAGTGGCTAACATTTGGTGAGCAAGTTATTATATACCAGACATTGTGTTGCCATTTTATTTAATCCGAACTATAACTATGTAAGATTACCATTTTATCTTGAAGAAAACTGGGACCCCTAGCACTCTGGGAGGCTGAAGTGGGAGGATCGCTCGAGGTCAGGAGTTCAAGACCAGCTTGAGCAAGAGTGAGACCCCATCTCTACTAAAAATAGAAAGAAATTAGCTGGACAACTAAAAATATATGGAAAAAATTAGCCAAGCATGGTGGCGCATGCCTGTAGTCCCAGCTACTCTGGAGGCTGAGGCAGAAGCATTGCTTGCACCCAGGAGTTTGAGGTTGCTGTGAGCTAGGCTAACGCCATGGCACTCTAGCCTGGGCAACAGAGTGAGACTCCGTCTCAAAAAAAAAGAAAACTGGGGCCGAGGAATTAGTTCATGCAGTAAGTTGTAGAGGTGTGACTCAAACCACAGTCTTCTGATTCGGACTTTGTCACTTTCACTATTTCTGTGCCCTTTGGCAGACCTCTCCAAAGTTGGCCACCACCACTCTAGTGTCCCATTCTTTATTACCTTTTGGTGGGTAGGACAACTGTCTCTTAGTCCTGAGATCTTTTACCCAGTCCTTATTGTGTCCCAACTCTTGTTAGTCCTGTTTTGATGGCCAGGCCTAGTTTCTTCCATCTGAATTTGCTTTTGTGCCCATTCCTACAGGGCTTGGTCATCCTCACTGGATGGATCTAGTCCCAGCTCCCGATTTATCACTACCCTAACAAGATTAGTAAAAAATAAAAGTAATAATAACTAGATGTTATACTATGTCTACTTTATGCACTAAAGGTCTGTTATTTCTAATCCTGACAACTCCAGATAGGGTATAGAAAGACAGTCGTCTTCAAACTGAGGTATGCATACACACTCCTCTGAGTCAGGAAGACTTCGAAGGGGAGCACAGGTATGGATAGTGCTGTGGCCTAAATGTTTGTGTCCTCCCTCGCAAATTCATATGTTGAAATTCTAACCTCCAAGGTAATGGTATTAAGAGGTGGGAGCCTTTCAGAGGTGATTAGTTCATGAGGGCAGAGCTTTTGAGTGGGATTAGTACCTTTATAAAAAGTGCCTGGGGGAGCTCAGTCAACCTTTCACCATATGAAGACACAGATAGAAGGTGCCATCCATGAACCAGGAAATGGGCTCTCACAAATGCCAACTCTGCCAGGGCCGTGATCGAGGACTTCTCAGTCTTAAGAACTGTAGAAATAAATTTCTGTTGTTTGTAAGCTACCCAGTCTATGGTATTTTGTTATAGTAGCCCCAATGGACTAAGACAAATAATTTTAAAGAAATCAGTTTTCAGATCCTGAATTTCCATATGTGTTAGTCCTAAATTGATCTGCCTAAGAAAGTGGCCTTAAGGAGGTACAGGTCCTCTTTTTCCACCTTCCTAGCTACCTACCTACCTACTTCAAGGAAAGAAAGATGTGCATTCATTCATCTAAATCTTACTTTGGTGCATTGTTCTGAGGTGTAAAACTATCCAAAAAAAAAGGCAATTCAAAATATTGACAAAGGTGTTGAGAACTGAATGACCATAATGACTATCAATGCCTTTTGCAAGTCGGATAGTTACTAATGCTTTGTTTTCAACAAAACTGAAAGAGATAGTGGCCCACAACTGTAATCCCAGTTACTCAGGAGGCTGAGGTGGGAGGATCACTTGAACCCAGGAGTTCCAGGTTGCAGTGAACTATGATCGTGCCACTGCACTCCAGCCTGGGTGACAGAGTGAGGCCCTGTCTTTAAAAAAAAAAAATCCACCCCCTAAAAACCTATACTATTAACAGATGCAATTGTGAAGTGAAAAAGGCTGTTTCTAAACAAGAGGTACAATCTTCTGGATCACAAAGAGATCTTGGAGGTGGATCTGGCAATTTTATGGGACATGTAGGAAACTCTGGAGGTGGTGGAGGGAACTCTGCTTGTGGTAGAAAATTCAATGAAAGAAGAGGCTATGGTGGTGGAGGGGGTGGCAGCATAGGGAGTTGTGAAGGACATCATGGGTGATATAGTGGATGTGAAGGTCATGGTGGAAACTATGGCAGATATGGTCCTGGTTGTAGAAGTAGAGGAGGTGGTGGACCAGGACGTGGAAACTGAGGTGGAGGGTATGGTGGCAGTGTTGGAGGCAATGATGATTTACAATGAAGAAGAAAATTTTGGTGGTGTTAACTATAGTGGTGCCAGGAATTATAATAATTTTGGGAACTATAGTGGACAACAGCAATCAAATTATAGAACCATAAAGCAGATGGTCGTTTTGGTGGAAGAAGCTCTGGCCATCTCTGTGGTGGTGGTTATGGATCTGGTGGTATAAATTGTGGGTGTGATTGTAGAAGGTTCTTAGCAGGAGAGAAAATGAGGAGTTTCAGAAAAGCTGCACATTACTTTCAGATAGTCATCCCAATGCATTAGAGGAACTATAAAAACCTGTCGCAAAAGGAACAATGATCATCCGTAGCCGGAAAAGTTACCGCAGCTTAAACAGGAAACCCTTCTTGTTCAAGACTGTCATAGCCACAGTTTGCAAAAGGTGCAACTAATGATTAATGCAGTCCAGTGTCAATTAGGTGTACATTCCTGAGATCTTTTTATTGCATCAGGCATATTGCCCTGTAAATTGTGATTACCAGGAATAAAAAATTAAGGAATTTTAAACTTTTTTTAAAAAAACAGTGATGCAATGGTTTTAAAGTGTCAGTATTCATAATGCCCTGGCAGCCTTTTCAATTACTTAAAATAATGATAAGAATTCTAGACATCAACATACAAAGTGCAAAACGTATATATTATACAAAATTTTTTTAGAGGTATGTGAGCAAAAAACCTATGAAGACCACAGGTATAGAGGAAAGGATACAGCTTTGGAGTGAGGAGGCTTAGAGGCTGTTTCCTAGCCGTATATCCTTTGGTAAGTTACTTTACCTCATAGTTCACTTTGGATTTATAATAAATATAATGGATTTAATAATAGCACACACTTCCTAGGGAGGATTAAGCTGGATAATACACATTAAAGAGGCCAGGCGAGGTGGCTCATGCCTGTAATCCTAGCACTCTGAGACCAAGGCAAGAGGATTTCTTGAGCCCAGGAGTTCGAGACCAGCCTGAGCAAGAGTGGGACCCTATCTCTACAAACTATAGAAAAATTAGCCAGATTTGGTGGTGTACACCTGTAGTCCCAGCTACTCAGGAGGCTGAGGCAGGAGAATTACTTGAGCCCAGGAGTTTGAGGTTGCAGTGAGGTGTGGTGACGCCACTGCACCCTAGCCTGGGTGACAGACTGAGACCCTGTCACACAAACACACACACATAAAAGAGCCTGAAATATGGTAGATACTCAATAAATATTACTTCCTTCCTCCTTATAACGATACAGCAAGAAGCTATTGATGCATTGACCTAACAGTTATTTTTAGCACCAGTGCGTCACTTGCTATTCTAGGACTTGGGGACCCAGGGTGAATAAGGCAAACAAGGTCCCTAGGAGAGGGCAGCTGGAGCCAGGTTGCCTGGCTTGAATCCTCTCTTTCCTCGCTGTATAATCATTGACAACTCACTTACTGTGTCTCAGTTTTGTGACCTATAAAACAAGGATAATAATAGTACCTTGAAGAGTTTGTGTGTTGAATTGTAAAGGCGTTAGCACTGTGCCTAGCACGTGGTAAGCACTCAGTAAACGCTGGTAATTAATGTTATTCTTCTAACATTCATGTGGGGTGAAGCTTACTGTCTAATGTGGGGTGAAAAGGGTGAGAATATTTGTCTGCATCTTACAGGTAGAGAAACAGGTTCAGAGAGTTTAAATAAACTGCCGAAGTCAAATAAATAGTAGGGTGGAGGTGAGACTTCATACTCTGCGCCATCTGACTCCAGGGCCAACGCTGTTTCTGCGAAGCTGAGCAGGCCATTTCATGACATTTCTTCTCTAGGACATTTCCCATTACAACATTCTATTGGTGGGAAAAGTTTTTTTTCAAAGTTTTTAATGGAGGCCTTAGAAAAAGTTAAAAACACAATTTATAAGCCTCCAGAGCCCTTCATTATCTCGCATCTGCAAAGTCTAGTGTCTGTCCCTTTGGGTAGAACAGAGCATCCCTCAAACCATCTAGAAGGAATTCAGAATTAGTTTCAAGCAACAGGCAATGCATAGAGGTAGTGACTGCCTTTAGATTCAGTGTAAACTGGTCTCTGTTGTTTGTTTGTTTAAAATGTTGAGGCTGTGCCATGTTCTAAGCACTTTCCTAAGTGACGAGGCTATGAGGTCAAACCCAGCAGTCTCCGCCTCTTCACAGTTAGCCGTCCTGAGTTCCAGACATGAAACAAGACACACTAGGGCAATCCTATGGTGGTGAC
The DNA here is from genome assembly GCF_000956105.1 of Propithecus coquereli. Classification (NCBI taxonomy): domain Eukaryota; kingdom Metazoa; phylum Chordata; class Mammalia; order Primates; family Indriidae; genus Propithecus; species Propithecus coquereli. The sequence continues at coordinate 3,738,660 of NW_012138302.1, read as the reverse complement.
ACTATGAAAAACCAGCAGCAGGAGTCCTGAGAAGGAAGCAGTTAACTCAGCTGTAGGGCCAGGTGGGACCCCAGAGGGTGACCTGTAAACTGGACCTTGAGGGATGAGCAGGCCAAGAAAGGGAAGAAGAAGATTCAGGGCCTGAAGGAAGACCCAGAAGTCTGAGAAGGAGTGAGAACTGGACAGAGGGACTGGGCTGCACAGGTAGGAAGGAATTCTGTGGTGAGGCAAGGACTCTGCTCATTCGCTCTGATGCCTAAAATGGTGCCTGGTGAATACTTATTATTTTTTGGCTAATTGAATGGAAAAAATCCTACATCTTCTGATAGAGATTCTGATTCAGTTGGTCTGGGATAGGGCTTGGGCATCGGTATGTTGTAAAAGCTCCCCAGGTGATTCTAATTTACCCGGTACCACTGGACTAAACGAATAACCTGAACCAGTTGGAGATGAGAATTTTTTTTTTGGTCACCTGACTAGAATGCAGTGGAGTCATTGTAGCTCACTGCAACCTCAAACTCCTGGGCTCAAGCGATCCTCCTGCCTCAGCCTCCTGAGCAGCTGGGACTACAGGCATGTGCCACCACATCCAGCTAATTTTTTCTATTTTTGTAGAGACGGGGTCTCGCTCTTCTCAGGCTGGTCCTGATGTCAAGCGATCCTCTTGTCTCCGCTTCCCAGAGTGCTAGGATTACAGGCGTGAGCCACCACACTGAGCTAGAAATTTTTAATTTGTAGTTTTCTGTGGGTCAGAAGCCCAACTTCTTGAAAATATCTCAGATGAGGTTACAGTGATATTTTCTTGTTTTATGGAGGGTGGTGGTGGGAATATAAACTGCCAAAGATTTGTTTAAAAATAAGTTTGGCAGGTGTAGTAAAAGATTAATGGCAGAATCTAATTTGTATACAGGTGAGTATATAAACTTTTTAAAATTTAGATGTATTTTTGAAATTTTTCTTTAATAAAATGTTGGGAAAAAATAGCTTGAGTCAATGTTAAAACACACTGATTGCGTCTTGTTGAGAAATTGATAGAAACCTGAGTGTCATTTAGTGCAACATTCTGCAAGGAGGCAGAGAGGAGCAGGAAAGCCTTTTCTTTTAGGAAGGCAAACAAATGGTGCTGGAAGTGGTATGTTGGTCTGCTTGACTGGAGCAGAAACTGGGTTGGGGCTTCTGCTTACAGAATGTCAACTCGCCTGGGTTCAAGTGACCTTGGGTAACTGAAATAATGTCTTGACTGGGCACGGTGGCTCACGCCTGTAACCTTAGCACTCTGGGAGGCCAAGGCAGAAGGATTGCCTGAGCTGAGGAGTCGGAGACTAGCCTGAGCAAAAGCGAGACCCCGTCTCTACTAAAAACAGAAAAAATCAGCCAGGCGTATATGTTGGCACCTCCTGTAGTCCCTGCTACTCAGGAGGCTGAGGCAGGAGGATCACTTGAACCCAGGAGTTTGAGGTTGCTGTGAGCTAGCCTGACGCTACGTCACTGTAGCCTGGTGACAGAGAGACTCTATCCCCTCCCCCCCAAAAAAGAAATAATGTTGCCTCACCTTAGTTTCCTCACCTGTTAAATGTGAGTCATGTTAATAACAATTTTAAGTACCAAACTCATGGAGCTGTTGTGAGGATCAAATGGTGTATGCTATAAATCAAATGGTTTTCAAAGACAGATGCAAGGACTTTCCAAGAGGTATATATCACAGATAATTTTAAAGGAATCAGTTTCTGGATCTCAATTTTCATATGTAACTCTGCTAGAAAGGATTCGTCTGAGAAAATGCCAGATGTTTGTGGGTTTTTTTGTTTGTTTGTTTTTGAGACAGAGTCTTGCTCTGTCACGCGGGCTAGAGTGCCGTGGCGTCAGCCTAGCTCACAGCAACCTCAAACTCCTGGGCTCAAACGATCCTCCTGCCTCAGCCTCACGAATAGCTGGGACTACAAGCGCCTGCCACCACGCCCGGCTAATTTTTTCTATTTTTAGTAGAGATGGGGTCTCGCTCTTGCTCAGGTTGCTCTCGAACTCCTGACCTCAAGGGATCCTCCTGCCTTAGCTTCCCAGAGTGCTGGGATTGCAGGCGTGAGCCACTGCTCCTGGCCGAAAATTCTAGATGTTGAGGTGTTATGCCAGTTTTCCTTTTTCAGCTCTCCTTTCGTAATTACCTTTTATCCCATTTAATAAAATAAAAAAGCATGCTTGTCTTTATCTTTTTATGGTATCTTACCTTGGGGATAAAAACCTCCAGGGCTCCAATGACATTATTTAAAATACTAGGGTAGGTGAAGGCTCTTCTAATTCAGGCAACGTGCAACCAAAGTAGGGTTTGTGTTTTTCCCTGACTTATATTTAATACATGCCCTGTGAAAGAAGAGAGTGGCATCTGGAATGGACTATTTTGGTTCCTGTCGGAATGTTCCAAATTCAGTTACACTGTAAGAATGGGGTAGGGACATGATGACAATTTTTATTTAACAACCTCAGCCTTTCTATCCCCTGACTGGTATCAAAGAATCTATCACTTCTCATAGAGTCTATTTTTTCTTTTTCTTTTGAGACAGTCTCACTCTGTTGCCCAGCTACAGTGCAGTGGCATCATCATAGCTCACAGCAGCCTCCAACTCCTGGGCTCAAGCGATCCTCCTGCCTCAGCCTCCCAAGTAGCTGGGATTACAGGATGCACCACCACGCCCAGCTAATTTTTTCTATTTTTTGTACAGATAGGGTCTCACAATGTTGCCTAGGCTGGTCTCAAACTCCTGACCTGAAGCGATCCTCCCTGTCTCAGCCTCCCAAAGTGCTAGGATTACAGACGTGAGCCACCACTCCTAGCCCTCATAGAGCCTTTTGATGGTCAAAAAAAAGTGTGTTGGGGTGAGGGTGGTGGGATTGGTAAAAAATATTGAAGAGAATGACACAATCATTTAGGAATACATTCTCAGCTGGATTCGCTCTCTCCCTCTCTCTCTCTCTCTCTCTCTCTCTCTCTCTCTCTCTCTCTCTGTTTCTCGATCTCTGTCTCTCTCTATTTGAATTCGGAAGTGAATGGTTGTCATGGGGATGTGTCTTAATGTGTATATTTGAATAGAAAAATGTAGTCAGATCTTTTCTAACAGAAAAAAGTTTTATTTGGTCTGCTGGTTTGACAGTGAAGGCTGACTTTGCCAGTTAGGTAATAGGTGGACATTTCCATAAATCAAATGAGCTAAAAATATAGCACCAAGATTTTGAATAAAATATATTTAAATCACATGATGAGAGAGAAATGCTGTGTCAAAATTTCTGTTACCCAAAGTATTTTGAAATTAATAACATTTTAATTTTCTCACCCTTTCTGAACATACCAGGTTAATCAAAATGTCTCTAGGTGGAAAAATAACGGGTATAATTTAATAGTCATTTGGTAATTCTTAAGAAAGCCTTTTTGATAAGTTTCCCAGAAATCGAGAAAGTGAATGACTTGCATGACTAAACGGCAGACGCTTGTCTAAGTCAGGTGCTTTCTAATTCTTTGCTTGCAACAAAATTTTGGGACGAAATAAGTTTTAGCAGGTCACTAAAAAATCCATTTTAATGATAGATCACTCTTTGGCTGTTGAAATATAACTTGGAAAAAGTTCAAAGGATTGAATGACATTGCTGTAACAAAAAACTTCTATTGTCATCCTCTGATTTACATCAATGAGGTTTCTTAACACTTGTATCTATGAAAATGGAAAATACAGTGGAATTAATGTTGAATGCTATCTCAGTCAAGCAATAATATTCATCTGTGATATTCATCTGAACTATTTTTTAAAATTATAATTTATCTTAGTGAGAGGCATTTATTATAAAATATTAATTTTTATTTAATGATTTTGATTGAAATTAGTAATGCATTGATCATTTTGGTCATTAGTGTACTATTACTAATTATAATGATAAATAACTTAATTCTGAAGAATTAAGTTATTAAAAAAGAAGAGCCAATTTTCCCTATTTCAAGATAAAGCTTCTATTCATCTCTTCTCTTTCATCTCCACTGCCACTGTCTTATTTTAAGACTTTGCCATCCTTCTCCTAGAATATTGTTAACATCTTCTTAATTAGTTTGCCTGACATCAGACTCAACCCCTTCTACTGAGCTGTCTGCAAGGAGGGCAGATTTGTCATTTTCTTGTTTTTAATGTGTTTCGAGATGCCTGGTCTTGAACTCCTGGGTTCATTCCATCCTCCTGTCTCAACCTCCCCAGTAGCTGGGACTACAGGCATTCCCCCTGCAGCCAGCTCCAGATTATTTTTCTAAAATCCCAAGTCGAGTCACATTACTCTTGTATAACTCAATGATTCTATACTGGCTGGTCATGTTGGCTCACGTCTGTAATTCTAGCACTCTGCGAGGCCGAGGCAGGAGGATTGCTTGAGCTCAAGAGTTCAAGACGAGCCTGAGCAAGAGCAAGTTTCTGTCTCTACAAAGAGTAGAAAAAATTAGCCGGGCATGGTGGCACATGCCTGTATTCCAGCTACTTGGGAGGCTGAGGCAGGAGGATCACTTGAGCCAAGGAGTTTCAGGTTGCAGTGAGCTACAATGATGCCACTACACTCTACCTGGTGAAACAGAGCGAGACTCTGTTTCAAAGGAAAAAAACAAAAACAAAAACAAAAACAAAAAAAGATTCTATATTGCCTTAAAATAAAATCTATATACAAATCCTTCTGCGATCTAGCTCCTGTCATGTCTCCAGCCATTTCTATCCCTACTCATTTACTCTCCATCCTCCTGTAATTCTGGGTCCTTAACTCACTCCATATCCAACATTCTCATTCCCTTTTTTTTTCTTTTTTTGAGTCAGAGTCTTGCTTTGTTGCCTGGGCTAGAGTACCATGGCGTCAGCCTAGCTTACAACAACCTCAAACTCCTGGGCTCAAGCGATGCTCCTGCCTCAGCTTCCCGAGTAGCTTGGACTACAGGCGTATGCCACCACACCCGGCTAATGTTTTCTATTTTCAGTTGCCCAGCTAATTTCTTTCTATTTTTAGTAGAGATGGGGGTCTCACTCTTCCTGAGGCTGGTCTCGAACTCCTGACCTCAAGGAATCCTCTTGCCTCAGCCTCCCAGAGTGCTAGGAGTACAGGCGTGAGCCCCCATGCCTGACCCCCTGCTTTTTTTTTTATGTAGCGAGGGGGTCTTGCTCTTGCTCAGGCCATTGTCTGAACTACTGACTGCAAGTGATCCTCCCAGAGTGCTAGAATCACAGCCGTGAGCCACCGCACTGGCCTCATTCTCTCATTCTTGATGTTCTTCCTGTTGCCTGGAATACACTATGTGCTTTGGTCCCTTTAGCCCACTCATCCTCCACGTCTAATGTCAAGAATTATTTGTTTCTCTATGGAGGCTTCCTTGTCTTTCCCTCACACAGACTTGAGTGCTTTTCCCCTTTCTTTTTCTTTTATTCTTTCTTTTCTGTATTTATCCAGAGCCTGTCACGGGCCTGGCACTGGGCGAGTATAGCTGAGCTATTGGTTCCAAATCCATATGTCCTTGATCCTGTCACAAGATCACCTTCAGAAAATTTCTGTGCATGTGGATGGCTTCCTGGGTCTTTTTGTTTGAGGGATGCCTCAGGAACAACCTTTTACCAATGAAAAACAAGTTGATGGACAAATATCCCAGGACAATTCTGAGGTGTGCTCTACACAGTCATCCAGAGGGTCCCTGTGAGCTTGAGCTCCTGTTGCCCATAGAGGTGGTCCACTGGTCCAGTGTGCTGCACTGGCCTTCCTCCCTCTCCTGTTTGACTTTTTCTCTCCCTCACTGTGCTTTCTAGAATCACCCCTCGAAGAAATGACTTGACCCAATTCCTTTTCTTAGGATCTGGAGGAGTCCCAAGCCAAGAAAGCTAGACTTTGGGGATAAAATGGTGAACTTTCATATTTTACATTGCATGAAAATAGTAATGTAAGCTGCACAAGGACAGAGATTTTTGCGTTTTAGTCATTGATGTGTCACAAACATCTAGAAACATAGTATTGAATGAAGAGTAACAATAGCTAATATTTATTGAGTGATTATTATGTGCTTGATGTGATTTTTCAGAGCTAATTTAATCCTAAAAAGCCTTGTGAAATAGATATTAGTAGCAGTAGTAGTAATAATTGTTCACCTTTAGATATGAAAGAATTAAAGTTAACCAATGGGTGTAAATCACCCAGCTTGTAAATGGTACGTCCAGGTTTCTAATTAAGGTCCCTTTAACCCTAGAGCCCATACTCTCAAATTTTTGTGTTTTTGTTTTACTTTATTTTTTGTTGTTATATGTCTGTCTCCTCCATTAAACTTCAAGTTTATCAAAGGCAGGGACCCTATTCATCTCTGTATCCCCAACACCTAGCCTAGATCCTGGAATGTAGTCAGAACTCAGTAATATTTGTTGAACAAATAAAGTGAAAAGTGGTTTATACATACGTTGGGGAGGAATGGGGGCTAAGGTTTTCTGGAGCCATTTTGCCATTTCGAGAAAAGCCTTGAATCTAGCCCAGGACATAATCTCTTTTAAGAAAATGCATCCTGAAGGTATTTATTTCCATTTAAAACTCCCCTGAGATTTTTGACTCCATAACCAAAGAAACTGGGACACCATTTGGCTAGTGTTTGGAGCTGCCTGCCTCGTTGAATTCTCCTTCATTCCAGAACTTAACTTGCCTCTCTTTCTTTCATTTAAAAGGTTCCTGGCAGAGGTGTTTAAACCACTTATGGACATAAATTCCTTATATCTGATAATCTGTAAGTCAATGAAAGCAGGGACTCTTTTGACTACCATTATGTCCTCAGGGCTGATTCAGTGCCTGGCACATAGTAGGTGCTTGATAAATATTGTTGAATGAATGAGGCAGATCTAAGAATGGGATTTGTCTAGTTTGCAGTGATTACCCATGAACCATTCTAAAAAATGTCTTCAGGGTTTTAGGAAACCATATGTTAGGATGAGTTATTACTTACCAGGTTTGCCAAAAAAGCAACTTTAATGTGAGGTTATATAAAATCTTAGCAAAAAGAATCTTAGTCCTTCAACTCTCATGTAACTTAGATTTTGTATAACTAATTTTTGTTATGTGCCTACGTTAGGATGCTTTAACTGCAAACAATAGAATATTCAATTGAAATTGACTTAAGCAATAAAGAATTTATTGGCTAATGTCAGAGGAAGTCCAAAAGTAGGGAAGAATTCACGGTTGGTTTAGAGGGTGAATTTATATCAGAGACCAAGTCCTTTCCACCTTTCTGCTCTGCCATCCACATGGTTGGCTTCAAACTAACAATGGACCCCCTCATGACTGTGGGGTAGCAGCCAACAACAGCTGGGCTACAAAGACAAGTCCCAGCTACTCAAAAGGCTGAGGCAGAAGGATCACTTGAGCCCACGAGTTTGAGGCTGCAGTGATCTAAGATCACATAACTGGGCCCCAGCCCGGGGCAGGGGTATGGGGGAGTGAGGAGAGCCATGACTGAAGTCCCATACTCATGTCTCTCTGGGCCTGATAAATTTTGCATACCTCACATAGCTCAGACTGTCTTGAGCTATTTTTCTTTTCTTAGGACCAATCAGGTATATCACTTGAATCAAGATCAGTTCCCTAAGCTTCATGGCTGGTACTCGAAGAGAGTGAAATGGAATGGATGCTGGGGAGTCAATCGTGATGTTCAACACAAAACACCTCTTCTGCCAAGTAGTAAAAACTTAATCTCAGTCAATTCAGTCTTTCTCTGGCTTACTCCAGTTTTGGTGGAGAGTGGGGCATGGGAAGTGCCCAGCATTGAGAAAGCTGCAACCCCCCGCTGCTCCCCTCCACCAACATTTTGTTTTCATCCACCACATAAGTCAATGTTCATTGAGAAGAGCTGTTAACAACTGACTTTCAAACATAAGTGACTTGTCTCTGTACCTGACTGTCAGGGTCCTCTTGGTCTGTTTCTCTCTCTCTCCCTCTCCCCCCTCCAACCCCCTCACCACTCTCTTGAGTAAATGGTGTTACTCTGCTGAGGCCCATGGGGAACCACATGAAGTTTTTTCATGTCTTTCTACATAGTCAGGGACTTTGAACTCAAATGCCTTTAAGGGCAAGTCAGGGTAGTATGCTGGGTTTAAGATAACAGGAAATGAAGATTGGAGAACCTAGAGAGGGCATGCTCTTCCCAAAGTCATTCAAAATCAAATTGTTTAAATATCCTGTGTTTGAGCCAGGGCGCAGTGGCTCACGCCTGTAATCCTAGCACTCTGGGAGGCCGAGGCAGGAGGATTGCTTGAGCTCAGGAGTTTGAGACCAGCCTGAGCAAGAGAGAGACTCCATCTCTACTAAAAATAGAAAAATAAGCCGGATCTCGTGGTGCACACCTATAGTCCCAGCTCTCAGGACGCTGAGGCAGCAGGATTGCTTGAGCCCATTGAGCCCAGGAGTTGGAGGTTGCAGTGAGCTATGATGACCCCACTGCACTCTACCTGGGGTGACAGAGGGAGACTCTGTTTCAAAAAAAAAAAAAATCTTGTGCTTGCCAAACAGGACCTGTTTGTGGACCAGAGTCAGTCTCTTGTACACTTCACTCTGGGGTCTTGCTACTTCTCTAGGTCCTACCTGGGAAAAGGGATACAAGCCTTCTCTGCATTTGGACCTTCCCAACCTGTCTATTTCTTTCTTCTTCCCTATTAGGGCTCAGTTCTGGGAAGTAAATAGACATACAGGTTCCCGTTTTGTAAAAGGACATCATTTCCACTTACATTCTCCTCTGACTCTCCCTTCTACCTAGCCAAGGGATTTCTCCCAGTCTTGGATGTGGGAAGCAGAAAGCCTTAAATCATTTGCAGGCTCCTGAATCATTTGTATTGTCTAAGCACAAGCACTTCTCCTGGGGGCCTAGTCCAAATTTCAAAACCAAGGAAAGACTCTTGGTTTTTCTCTTCCTGCTGTCTTATCTCTTCCTTAAGGCAGTGGACATAAAATTCCTTGGCTGTTGCATTAAGAGGGAGAAGGATCATGGGGTGAAATTTGGGAAAATATTATCCTGCAATAGAAGAAATATAATGTCCAGAACACAGGACAGTTTATCAGACTATACCTGTGAAGGGGCGAAGGGAAAGCTTCCCCTTCACCCTCTGAAGTTCTGCTGAAAAATCAATTCATAAAAGGCAGATTAATTGGAGAAAAGGCATACAAATTATTTGACTTATACATGGGGAGAACCACTGAGTGATTACTCACCTCCCAACGGGGTTCAGGAGTTTATATACCATCCTGGCAAAACAAGTTGTGGGAGTGGGGAGAATAGGATTCTGTTGAGGGGAAATAAAGGATTACTAGGGAGAAGGAATGGTTCAACAAACATTATCTTATGAAAGGGTCAGTTCAGGTGTGGTTACATTCTGGGTCTGACAGGGAGGAGAAGAAAAAACAATTGTTCCCCTTGGTGAGTCTGAATCTTAGGTGATAAAGGAACTTCAACTTCATCCTGCACTTTGGGGAGGCCTGGGGGGACATCATGGGGGGGAAGGCTGGGGGAAGGTCAGAGAGACCTAGAGGTTTCTTGAGTCTGACATGTCAGAGCACCATATTTTGGGGTATTGGTTCCTGAGCCCCAACATATATAATGTCTTATATGTTGCCATGTGTCTCACATTAGGTTTATATTCATCCAAAAGAGACCTAAAAGGTTAATGGATTTGGAATTACATTACATTGGCAAAATCAATAAGAGTGCCGCACAACATTCAGCATCCAAGGCTGAGAATGTAACAGTCAGCATAGGCTAGGTTATGCCATGATAACAAATGACCTCAGAAATCTTGGTGTCGGCTGGGCGCGGTGGCTCACGCCCGTAATCCTAGCACTCTGGGAGGCCGAGGCGGGCGGATTGTTTGAGCTCAGGAGTTCGAAACCAGCCTGAGCAAAAGCGAGACCCCGTCTCTACTAAAAATAGAAAGAAATTAATTGGACAACTAAAAATATATAGAAAAAATTAGCCGGACATGGTGGCGCATGCCTGTAGTCCCAGCTACTCGGGAGGCTGAGGCAGTAGGATCGCTTGAGCCCAGGAGTCTGAGGTTGCTGTGAGCTAGGCTGATGCCATGGCACTCTAGCCCGGGCAAAAGAGTGAGACTCTGTCTCAAAAAAAAAAAAAAAAATCTTGGTGTCTTACAACAATAATGGTTTATTTCTCCCTCATGTCACATGCCCATTATGGTTCAGTCTTTTCTAGGGAGGTGGAATCATCCCTACTCTGGGACCTAAGCTTATTGCTGATCACTGGGGCAAAGAAGAGAGGGACAAGGGGAACCTGGACTCTTAAAGCTTCTGCCCAGAATTGATACATTTCATTTGCCAACGTCAGTCACATGCCTAACCCTGAGATAACAGGGTAGGGGAGGCTATCTCACAAAGGGAAATCAGAGTATTTCATGGACAGAAATATTATCTACCATGTAGAAATCCTGTATCATCCTTTTTCGGGGATCTTCCATGATCATCTAAAAACTCCCAGGGACTTACATAGTTCAAAATGAAGTGTAGGGGGAGGGCAAAAATGAAGTCTAGTACATGGCATAGTAGTATTTAATGCATATTAGCTATTTTTGTCATTATTGTTAATATGCCATTAAGAAGGGGAAATTCTTTCTATGTTGCCTATCTATGTTTTTGAAGATGAACAGGATAAGTTTCCAGTACTTTTTTCCTCTTTTTCTAAATTGGTTTTGATTCAACTTTCTGGTACTTTTTACTTAAACAGCAAAAGACACACTGGTGTGCTAGTCTCCAGGAAGCTACCATATTACATAAGGAATGGCTGAGTAATGTAGAATATTTAGCACAAAAAAGAGAAGCTTCGGGTGGTACAAGATGGCTGTTTTCAAATATATAAAGTCTTTTTTTATTATTTTTATGTTTATTTATTTCATTGAGACATGATCTTATTCTTTCACCCAGGCTGGAGTGCAGTGGCACAATCATGGCTCCCTGCAGCCTCAAACTCCTAGGCTCAAGTGATCCTCCTGCCTCAGCCTCCCAAGTAGCTAGGAATACAGATGTGCACGCCCAGCTAGTTTTTTTCTATTTTTAGTAGAGATGGGTCTTGCCCGTGCTTAGTCTGGTTTTGAACTCTTGAGCTCAAGTGATCCTCTGCTTTGGCCTCCCAGAGTGCTAGGATTACAGGTGTGAGCCACTGTGCCTGGTCGAAATATATGGAGTCTTTATGTGAACACAAATTTCATGTATCCTGAGGGTTCTTAGAAAATAGCCTTAGTGGTAGAATAAATTTGTCTGCCATAGCTTAATTCTTCTAAGAACCTGCCTTTAGTGTCATGAAGCACATTGAGCTTTGTGGTGGTTTAAGGACCAATAATACAACTAACACATAAAGTGCATACTATGCCAAGCAATGTTTCAAGCCTCTTTACATTGTATCCATGTAGCCATTGTATCTGTGGCTGGATACTTTCTGGACAGCCCTCCTGTATAACTCATTCAAGCTCACAACAACTCTATGACATAGGAACTGTTAATAATTAGGCCAATTTTTAACACAGAAAAAATACAGCACAAATTAAGGAAGGGATAAAATCATACATTTAGTAAGTGGCAGAGCCAAGTATTAAACCTCTTGATCTGTCTCTAGAGTCCATCCTCTTAATTTCTACGCTATTTCTACTTTCTACTCTTGGCATTCATTTGGAAACCCTGATTTAATTGGTGTATGTTCTCTTACCTCTGGTCATCGCATTTCTGATTTCTGGGTCCTCTGTTTAACCCTCCATGTAGGCACACTTTTAAACTTATTTTCCCTTTTCTACTTTTTTAGTTTGACTAGGAATGACTTGTCCATAGTGACCTCTCAGGCAAATGGGGACTGAGACATGGGCTGGCGATCTGGGAGCCAAATTTGGGACTGGTGTGGTAGTGAGGTGGGGGGCGGCGGGGGCAGCTGGAACTCAATCCCAGAGTTGGTAGGCTGGCCTGTTGTCATGGGGTGAAGAACAAAGCGGGAATGCTGTTTGGGAGCCAGGTCAACAGCGAGTCAAGTGTCAGATCAAAAGGATCTGGCAGCAAGACCAATACCTGGGACACGCAATGATTTGGCAACAAGAGGCTGACAGATGAACTGACAAGTCTGGGAAGGCAGATGTAAGTTAAAACCTGGCAAGGTTCCTGAGAGGGCGGCACCTTTCATTGGATGCTGCTGGTCTCACCTGATTGTTGAGGGAGCCAATCCAAGTGGCTTCCTCTTTCCTGGCAATATTTCTCTACAGACCAGTAGTCTGGTGCGGAACCTTCCTCACAGAGTCTTAGGAACCTCTTGACTAAACTGCTGAGAAGCAGTACGGTGTGGTAGTTGAGTGCTTTGGCCCCAACTAAGATGGCTGGGTTCAAATCCCAGCTGTTACCTACTGGCTCAGTGTCACTGGGGGATTAATTACCTAACCTCTTCTTGGTGTCTTAGCTTTCTCTTCTGTCAAATACATAAGAGTGTTACTTCATTGGTTTGTGAATCAGCATAGCACAGTAATGAAAGAGCACGGACTTCAGAAGCAGGATGCTTTGATTTACGTCCTTAATCTGCCACTTATGGCTGTGAGACCTCTAGCAAGTTACCAGATATCTTGTTTCTGTTTTAAGGTCTGTAGGATGTACATATGATAACAGACTACCTATGTCATAGGACTGTTGTAAGAATTAAATAATATTACATATATTATAGTATATAATGTTGTATATTTCATAACATTATATATAAAACAGATGGCACTTAGAACTGGGTTGACACATAGCAAGCATTCAATAAATGTTAATTGTTATGCTGCCTCCATTTAAGGTTAAAAAATAAATAAATGGGCCAGGTGTCGTGGCTCATGCCTGTCATCCTAGCACTCTGGGAGGCCTACATGGGAAGACTGCTTGAGCTGAGGAGTTCGAGACCATCCTGAGCAAGAGCGAGATCCCATCTCCACTAGAAATAGAAAAATTAGCCGGATGTTGTAGTGCATGCCTTTAGTCCCAGCTACTAGGGAGGCTGAGGCAAGAGGATTGCTTGAGCCCAGGAGTTGAGGTTTCAATGAGCTCTGATCAAACCACTGCACCCTACCTGGCGTGACAGAGTGAAACTGTCTCGAAAAATAAATGAATAGTTAATTATAACATTAAAAATAATTTTATGTACTTCTATATCTCTATTAATATCTATCTATTAATATATCTTAGAATTTCCCTGGCACATAGCAAGTACTCAATAAATGCTAACTATAATCTTTACTGCCCTTATCAGAAACCCAAACTTAGAAAGCTCTCACAAGGGTGATCCCCTTTACCGACCCAGCCGTGATGAGCTAGATTTGGGCAGAATAAGCTCAGTATTCAGGTCCAGTCCCTTCATCCAGCTGCAGCAGGAAGAAAGCTGGACTTCCTGTGGCAGTTAACTTTGCACAAAGGAAAGACACGCCAAACATACCTGATCTCCAGGCCTGCCTACTGATCACAAGGCAACTTCTAGAAGGAATCTGCTATTGATTGTGGTTGGGAAGATAGGGTGAAGAATGTGAATGACACAGTCCTGTCCATCTCCACTATCAGATGTACAAATCAGAGCAAAACTCTGGGCAAGACATCATCATGGCATTATCATTTTATGATTATGTTTGGAGGGAAGAGCATAACAGATTGTTAAATTGCTTTCTAGTGCTTCAAAGTGAAAAGACCAAGGGTGGGAGTTCAACATCTTCATCTCCTAAGAGAGTGCCTCTGTCCCATACTGTTATCCTTAGGAATGATTTACAGTCTGTTGCTCATGGAGAATAGTGGGTCACAGTAGGTATGTTGATTTTTTTTCTCCCAGTTCCTTCTTTTTATAACTGCTTGGGAACTTTATTTATTTATTTATTTATTTTTGGTCTGAGAGAGCTGTGATGTGAGAGCAGGTCTGTAAAATAAATGCTGCTGCCTCTTTTTAATCACTATTAAGATGTTATAGGTTAAGAACCATGTGGGCTGATAAAATTGGGGGCTAAGATGGTTCTTTCACTTGTAAGACTTTACTAAGGTCACAAATAATACCATGTTAGTCCTTTATCCACCATTTATTCTTCTCTCAATACAACCTTTTGGCTTCTTATTTATTGAGAGCCTACAGGGAGAAAGGCGCAGCGCACACTGGGACAGATACCTCATCCCTTCTTCCCATCATTTTCTTTTCTGAATCTGCGCCTAAGTCACTAGTCTTTCTCTTATCTGTCCAGAGAAGCTTCACAGAAGGCAAAGAGAGAAATATTTCCACCCACTCATTCATTCAGTAGTCAATCTTTCTACAGTATTTGCTCAGTGTTCTCCACACGCTGCACTTTCTACCAAGCTGTGTGGAGGCCATGATGAACATGATGAGGCCACTGTGTTCCATCAAATACAACAGAAATAAACATGAAATTGTGATAGAAGGACAATGACAGAGAGGTGTGATAGCCGGAACAATGGGGGTTTGCTTTGAGACGTGGGGTCAGTGTCCTATCCATGAACTGTGGTTCGAGTGGTGACACAATTTTAAAAAATCTGGTGAGTCATATTAAATTTCAAAGGTAGCCTGGCGCAGTGGCTCATGCCTGTAATGCTAGCTCTTTGGGAGGTTGAGGCAAAAGGATTTCTTGAGGCCAGGAGTTTGAGACCAGCCTGAGCAACATGGTGAGACCCCATCTTTACAAAAATAAAAATTAAAAAAATTAGCTGGGCATGATGGCACATGTCTGTAGTACCAGCTGCTCAGGAGGCTGAGGCAGGAGGCTTGCTTGGGCCCAGGTGCTGGTGGGTTGCAGTAAGCTATGATGGTGCTACTGTACTCTAGCCCAGGCAAAACAGTGAGACCCTGTCTCAAAAAAAAAAAAAATCCCTCTCTAATTTTATTTTTATTTTGAGCCATATGATTACAGATAAGCAGAAAGTCTCATTTACATGCTGTGTGTCTTAAACATCTCTCTAACATTTGGTAAACAACCCCCCCACCCCCTGTCCCATTTTTTTTTAAAACAAAGATCAAGCTCAGAATAGCAACAGGTGGTAGATTCCAGCTGACCCTTATTTGATTTTTCTCGTTTATTTTAGTGTGTCCTTTTACTTATGGTTAGTGAGTTATATACGGTTTCTTTTACAAATAAATTATTTAAACAAATTGAGTCGATATAAAGAAACATGATAAGCAGATAAGAGCCAAGGTGGTACAAGGTTATGGCAAATTTGTACAAGTAGTATGGAAATGACTGAAAACAAAGCACTGTGCTCTGAATGAGAAATTCTGGGTTTTAGTCCCTGCTGCACCACCAGCTAGCTCTGGTACCTTGGGCAGTTTACGTAACCTCTCAGAACCTTAGTTTTCTTGTCTGTTTAAAGGAATGATAATCTCTACCCTACCTTGTTTGCAAGCTTGTCAGAATCTGATGAAGGAATGTGTAAAAGTGTCATCAAATGTAGACTTTGTACTACCATCCCAGAGAGGCAATGCAGTTTGATGTTGAGTGTGTTATGAGGGGGAGGGAGACTTGTCAACATTAAAACATTATTTATTATAGGCAAAGTGCCATATATTTTTGAGTATAGAAAGCTTGGAGTTTACAGTGTTGTAGGGGAGACAGAAACATATTAATAAATAGTTGTGTAATAACTCGCAGACTGTGATAATTATAAATGGGTTAAAAACCCTAGACAGATAGGAAGAAGTTAATTACATGAATATACGTGATAAGAATAGCCATCATTTACTGAGTACCTATTATCTCATTTGTTCCTCATAACTCAGAAACTGAGCTCAAAGAGGCTAAATAATTGACCCATGGTTAATAATGGGGATGATGATATTTATGACTGAATACGTGCTAAGTCCTTTATACACATCTTATTTAAGCCTCGCCACAAGCCTTTGGGGTGGGTACTATCTCCATTTAAGCAAACTAAGGCTCAGAGATCACGAGACTTGCAGACTTAGTGAATGATGCTGTTGCAATTTTAGTCAATGTTTGCCGTTGTCCTATGTATGTTTGGCTCCAAAGCCCATTTCTTCCTTTTCTACTGCACTCGGCGTAAGTCAGCAGCTGAGTTGAGGGACCTTGAGGTGGCTGTGTGCAGGGATAACCCATTGAGGGCTCTTTGTGAAATGCTAGATTCCAGTGTTGGCTGAGTTTCTCTAATGTGTTTGCTTATGTCACAACTCTTTCTGTTTCATAATTTAAGCTGCCCAAAGCATAAAGTCCTAGGATCATGTGAATGGCAGCACTGTTCCATGACATTATAAGGTGATGCTGGTAAGGACATTTCAAAAGTAGGTGAAAGAACTCAGTGCTAGGGTAAGGAGGGTTTACCCTAGCACCCAGTTCATCTAATTAGTGCAGGCCAAAAGCCGTATGTCCTGTGGGAACTTACAGAATCAATTCTTAATAGATTCAAAGGGATCTTCACGATATATTAAATCCAACCTCCTGATTTTACAAAATTTTTACAAAGAAAGGAGGTTAAGGGCCTTAGGTCATAGAGCGGGCAGAGTAGTCAAGACACCACACATCTCTGGTGTCGCAATTTTTTGTTCAGGACAGCAGTGGTTTTCAAAGTGTAGTATCCAGATCAGCTGCCTCAGCATCACCTAGGAATTTGTTAGAAATGCCCACCTCCAACCAACTGCATCAGAAACTCTGGGGCTCAGCAATGTTTTTTTTGTTTTGTTTTTGTCCCCACTTCCTGGTCCAATTCCAGCAATAGGTTTTAACAAGTCTTCTGGGTCATTCTGATGTCTGCTCACATCTGAGAACCGCTCCAAAGAAGTATCTGCTATATATTAATATTATACAGCATAGGGCAAGAAGAAGAGGGCGATTTAAGTCACCCCTCCCCCCCACAGACATTCTTCTCTCTGTTCCCAAGGAAGGGTTGAAGGGACTCATTATCAGGTCTACAGCACTCGGAGATACCTTAGAGGGAGATGAGTCTAGGGAACAAATGCTGGAGAGGCGTTTGTGGCCTGGGTGTGTTGTCTGGCCAATTCTGTGCCTGGAGGAGCTGGGGGAGAGGGGCTGGGTGGCAGGATGTTATGTTAGGCTCTGACTCCTGCCCCACAACACAGAGCAGCCAGGAATTGAGAGGAGGTTCTTTTGCACACCATCCCCACCATTTGCGTTCCTCAGCCTCTCTGAGCCGTGGTGGTGGCGTTCAGAACTCTGCAATGGATTTCCACAGGCAGGTGGCCCGTGCAAGTAAGGTGGAGGAGGGGTGCGCAGAATGTGAATGTGTGTGGAAGGTACCTGTGCGCCCCTTCTGAAGATTTTTTTCACTTTATTCTGAAGCGAAGATAATATCGGAAGCGGGGAAATAATACAAATTTATTTTTACTTTGGCAATATTTTGGCAACTGTATAGAAAATGGAACGGCACAGAAGTCAGAGTCTTTTTTTTTTTTTGAGACAGAGTCTCAGTTTGTTGCCCTGGCTAGTGTGAGTGCCGTGGCATCAGCCTAGCTCACAGCAACCTCAAACTCCTGGGCTCAAGTGATCCTTCTGCCTCAGCCTCCCGAGTATCTGGGACTACAGGCATGTGCCACCATGCCCGGCTAATTTTTTCTATATATTTTTAGTTGTCCGATTAATTTCTTTCTATTTTTAGTAGAGATGGGGTCTCGCTCTTGCTCAGGCTGGTCTCGAACTCCTGAGCTCAAACAATCCGCCCGCCTCGGCCTCCCAGAGAGCTAGGATTACAGGCGTGAGCCACCGCGCCCAGCCTCAGAAGTCCGAGTCTTATGGGTGGTTATCGCACTAGTTGCGGTGGGAAATTGAAGGCTGTGTGTAAGGCGGGTAAAGATTTAACAGAATATGGATGGGGATATGCAGGGGAGGGTGAGGAGGGGGAGAGAGCCTGCTGCCATTTGGACTTGGTGAGCTGTAGGTATAGCACCAACATAATGGGTGTCTGAGTCCTGGAATCACTTACCTATAAGGTCCTGAGCACAGGTGAATGATATCCCCTCCTTCCTTGTTCCTCAGGGCATATAGACATTGGACTCAGTCGTGGGTTCAAAACTCCCGCTGGAGCGTAACTTCCTAGAGCAAGATTCGATCTCTTGTTCATGGCTATATCTCAAGGCCCTAGAACAGTGTGTCTGGCACATACCAGGCGCGCCATAAACATTTGTTTAATGAATGAATCAATGAATGAATGAATGGTCACACTCCAAGCCTCCTTTCCTCATCTGTAAATGCCCTATCTGGAAAGGCTGTTGCATAATGAAATCACCTAGCTGTGAACTTGACACATAGTAGGCGCTCAACAAGTTGTATTTTTCCTTCTCCTTCCCAGTGGGCTGAGTCCCTAGGCGACCGCAAAAAAGGGGTTTCTCTCCCGCGCGTCGTCTCCACCTCCCCTCGCCCCCGCAGCCCCCACTGGGTCGCGGGGAGCACGTGGGCCCGGAAGGCGGGTGGGAAGGGGAGGGGGCGCCGGCCGGCGGCTCGCGCGGAGTCTGTCTCCCGGCTTACGTAAGGAGCGAGTCCCGCGCGTCCGGCCGGGGCTCGGAGGCTGGGCGGGCGGAGGCGGCGCCGCCCTGCGGGATCCGGGCTGGAAGCCTCTCGGAGCGCTGCCTCCAGCTGAGGTGTGTGTTTATTTGATTGCTTTGGTGGAGAGGCGCCGGGCTCGGGCTCCTCGCGCGCCCCACAGCTGGGGAGCGCATCCGCAACCCCGGGCGGAGGTGGGCCCCGCCGAGTGCAAGCGGGAGGCTGCGGCCGCTGAGCCCCCGGGGGATGTGACAGCCGCCGGGGAGGGGCCGAGACGCGGACTACACGTTGCCCACGTGCCGGGACCAGACAGGGGCTCAGCCCCTAGGCTGCCTAGTGCGTGGGACGGCGGGGGCGCGCTTCGAGTCACCCCTTTATCCCAGCTTCCCTGGCTCGGCAGAGACTGGCTTGGGGATGCCCGGCCGCCCGGCCCCCTTCTTGGAACGCGGCGTGAGGAGCGAGACAGGAAAAGACCGAGGTGGGAATGGCCAGGCCGACCTCTGACCTCCCTGGAGGCCGACCACGCAGGGCGGGGGCGCTGGCCCTCTCCAGAATCTCTGCGTGGGGGCGAGAGGGCGGAGGAAGGCGGGGAGGTGTAGCGTGGCGCCTTACTCCGCCTTTGAGTCGGTCCCAGTGCAGGGCTGAGGGGAGGGGTTGTCTCAAAAGTCTCTCCTTCCCCCTGTAGGGGCGGCCGGCGAGTCCCAGCGCGAGCTGAGGGTGCCAGAGATAGGGGCCAAGAAACAAAGTTTCCGGGGCTCCCTCCGGGGCCGCTGTCTGGGCTGCCCGTTTGGCCGCCCCCCTCCTCGCGAAGGCAATGGCTTCCAAACTCCTGCGCGCGGTCATCCTCGGGCCGCCCGGCTCGGGCAAGGGCACCGTGTGCCAGAGGATCGCCCAGAACTTTGGCCTCCAGCATCTCTCCAGCGGCCACTTCTTGCGCGAGAACATCAAGGCCAACACCGGTGAGGGGCTGCGGGGGCGAGGGGCGGGGGTGAGCCGCAGCGGGATCGGGTTAGGCCGGGGAGCGAAAGGGCCCAAGAGGGGCCGGGTTCCTCAATCCGCGGCGCCCTTCCCCCGCCCGCGTGCGGTCGTGCAGGCTCGTACGTGCCGGGGCGCATGCAGTCGGCGGCCCGCGGCCGCGCGGCTTAACCGCGCCCGGGGAGAAGGCTGAGGTTCGCCAGGAGGAGGGTGGGAGGCGCCTGCGGCTCCTCTTTCCACCCGGCTCCTCCTGCCTTGGGGAAAAGCCCGCAGTCACCGGCTGACGGAGCGAGAACCATGCAGCGAAAAACCCCGAGCTTCCCTCTCACGCTACCTCCTTAAGGCAAAGCCGGCCCCCAGCCCCTTGGTCCCCGGCCCACTACCCCGAGTCCCTAGAGAGCCGCGCGCCCCCTCTGGCTCGGGCCCCCGAGGCGGAGCGCCGCCCACCTGTGGGAGTCCGGCCGGGCTGCGCGCCGGGGAACCTGTGGCGCTGCGGGGCTCGCAGCCGCGCGTCTCTCCAGCCCCTCCGCGCAGCCTCGGGCCTCTGGGCAGAGTGAGCCCTGCGTGGCTTTGAAAGGCCTGTCTGTTCGCTGTCGCCTTCTAAGGTAAACTCTCCCCACCAACTCCCCCTCCACCCCAAGCCGGGGCCTGGCATTTAGGAGACTAATAGAAGACTCTGATAAATTACATTTTGAATCCAGCCTTCCTGGAAATGGCTTCTTGAGCTGCCTCCCTTGGCTAGAAAAGCCTCCCTTTCCTGGCGTGGTGAACTTGGGAATATACATCGCCTGATCTCTTAGTCTGACAGTGTTCAGTTCGTCCCTTTCCCCTTCTCCTCCCACTCCACGTTCGCAGCAGTCAATCGAATTGGCGTTAAAAGGCGAGAGGTAGCGGTGATGCTGCGCGAGGCGCATAACCCTTCTGGGATGCAGGTGCTCGGAATTAGCACCTCCTTTGCGAGAACTTGTATTGCAAACGGGTCTTGGCTGTGTCCAGGTTGGTTATTGCCCATCACGGGCTAATTATCCAAGGATCTACATTTCTGAAGCACAGGTTAGTTTGAAGAGGTGAATGGAGAATTGTACTTTAAAACAAAAGGAAAGCTTGAGAGCAAGGAGTTAAAGTATCTCTAAGGCAGAGTTTTATTCATTACCTCTTAAGCAGGTTGTAAAAGCAAGCATTTACCCAAACACTTTCCCCCACCCCCATGTCTTGGAAGGGAGAGAGTTCTGTGTACCGGATTGCACTTGAATTTTCACTTGTGGGTATTGTTACCTCAAGTGGGCCTATTTTGATTTGAATACTACATTCAAATGCATTTTATTCTTGGAATGCTGTGTTTGGAATGCAGTTTGAGGGGGGAGTAGCCCAAGAGAGAAAGCTGGCTCTCAACCTAAGGGTTTTGTGTTTAGGTTGGGCGGCTTCGCGGTAGGGAGATGGAGACGTTGAGGGAAGATGTGGCTAGGGTGGGTTGGAGCCCATCCCATAATTCCCTATACCTGACTTGGTGATTTGTTTCCTTCTAGCACTGGACTAGTGGTCCTTTCCATTTTTAAAGAGGATGTGATGGGAAATAGCTTACTTCTGCACTTTCTTAGGAGTTCTGAAAACTTTCCACTTGCCATTTTCCCTTGTTCTCATTTTTTTCTTTTTAACTTTTCTCTGGTTGGGTGTGATAGCTCACGCCTGTAATCCCAGCACTTTGGGAGGCCAAGACGGGAGGATCCCTCCAGGCCAGGAGTTCGAGACCAGCCTGAGCAACATAGTGAGACCTGGTCTTTACAAAAAATAGAAAAGTTAGCTGGGCGTGCCTGTAGTCACAGCTCCTCTGGAGGCTGAGGCAGAGTGAGACCCTGTCTCAAAAAAACTAAACCAAACAAACAAAAAACCTTTGTTCTGAATTTTAGTTTCCGCTATCTTTAAAATGCCTTCATTTATTTCCTCCGTACTGTTTCACCATAGAGTAAGAAGTGACGGAAATATTTATATTTTCCTTTTCTGTTGTGAATCAAGTAGTTTTTGCAAGAACCAATTTTAAAACCGTTCATGGGGAAAGAAGAAGAAAAATAAAGGGCATCAATTTTTTTTTTTTAAGTGATGTGTTTCTAGTGGACTTAAGGGTTGTTATTGGGTTATTTTTCTCTCTCAGAAAGTCTAAGAATCTTACAGGCTCACTGCCTGGTAAATAAAACATTCCACAGTCTTCATTTTTCTGTTACCTGCTGTTTGCTTTTAGCTAATTTTCTGCTAGAGGAGCACAACCACCCTCTCTGTATATACCTTTTTATAGTTGAAAGTTTGAAGGAGATGATGCAGCACAACAAAGCCCAGGAAATAGAACCGTGTAGGAATTTGCATTGGAAAGTGGTTCAGGCCATCTGCTCCAGCCTGGATTTGGGCATACTCTTTATCTATATGGCCTTCCTCCTGCAGGCAGTGCCTGGTGAAAAGCTACTCCTCAGGAAAGGGACACTCTGATGTCATTGCTTTTGGGAAGTCTTCTCTCACCTGCTCTGGCAGGATTCATCTCTTTCCTCTGCGCATATCTTGTTGATTATGTTGCTACTGTCACATAAAATTGTAATGCAGGGTAAAATGCAGGTATAATGCCTGTCTAATTCATACAGTAGATCTCTGCTAAGTATCTGCCATGTTGTCAGTGTTTTAGGTACTGGGAGCAGTAGCATTGTTCAAGATTATCTTGTGCCCCTTGTCCCTTCCACCTGTACCATGTTCTCATTCCCACTCTCAAGCTTAAAGGACAGGGATCTGGCAAAGTAGCTAATGCATGAAAGGAGTTCACCAAGTTTGTGTTGAAGGGCATGGGTCACAAATTCGGTCTATATTTTCCCACAGAAATCAGACAACCTACAGGCATAGAGTCCATAATTTTTAGTTAGCTTTATGGTAAAAGTTTGTACTTAGTATAGATCTGAGATTAGCTTCATGATAGCTGTCACCGTTGGCCCTTCCTAGACTGCCTGGAGCGGTCCGGGCTGAGGCTTATCAATTACCTTATTTGAAGACACACCCCCAGATCTTTGACTCAGATTTTCTTTAGCACAGTGCATGAGTAAATAGAGAGTTATGTTAGATTGCCAGGATCTGGGTCCTATACTCTGTCATAAGGAATATTAGCTTTCTTCTCTGTGTATGTGCATGCACACGTATGTATGAGTACATACACACACAGGGCTGGCACTCAGAGTGAGAGTGAGTCCTATTAAAAACACTGATATTTAGCAGTAGATTGTTTTGTTAGCTCATATCGGAAGGATATGAGAATCTTGTTTTAAGGATTGGACAAATAATGATATTTTTTAAAAAGCACATTATTTTATACTGGATCTATCATCTTTCAGTGCAGGAAAACTGGCAAATCTCCATCTGGAAGCATCTTGGACTTGATTGAGAGAAAATATGTTCAAGAACAAACCTGTTTCTGCTCTTAATATTAACTGCAGCTTTTGCTGGGGTTTACAGATGGGACTAGCATTTCAAAGTAGTTGATGGGCTGAGCCTCTTCTCTCTGAAAAGATGGCCTAGTTCAGAGGGCTAGGGTTTTTTGTTGTTGTTGTTGCTCATTAAGTATAAATGTGTATCTTTTCTTATGTAAGGGGTGGGGGAACCTCTAAGAATTGAAGGATAAAGAAATTGTATCAGAGAGACGTGAGAGCCAGGGCTCAACAATGTATCTAAAACAACTTTCAGGAGTTAACTTTTTCTTTTTCTTTTTTTTTTTTTTTTGAGGCAGCACCTTCCTCTGCCTTGGCTAGAGCACCGTTGCAAGATTAATAGCTCACTGTAAGAGTTAACCTTTTTTGTACATCATACAGGGTCTTGTGCTTATTACAGAATTTCTAGAGTATGCTGTATTCCATTTTTTCCCCTGGCTTGGTGAGATTCAGGATGTAGCACAGGTCAAGCAAGGGTCTAACTGGTTTTGAGGCCTCTCTCCAGTCCAAAGGTCCACTCCACATCTGCTTGCTTGTGTTTGTTTCTTTGAGGGTTTTTACACATATTTGAAGAGCACATGTGTGCCCTAAATAAGGCATCCCATGACAGTAAGTCTGTCTTAGCTACATGCATATGTGAATCTTTGCACATTTCTACCAGTGTGATCATTTTTTAAAAGTAGCTTTTACTGATCAAAGTCATGCTTTGTAGAAAATTTAGAAAATGTGAAATGGTAGAAGACACTGAAGAAGCAAGTAAAAATTACCCTTAATACCACTCTGACACTTTAAAGTGCTAACAGAAGTTATTTTTTTCTTTTCTGTATATTTGCCACCATCCCCAACAAACTTAGTGTTACAGTATTTGATAACTTTTCTTCTTCCTGCTAAGATATGTATTGTGAGAGTCTCCCTGTGTTCTTAAAGTTTTTTCAAAAATATTTTAAATGTCTGTATAAATATTCCATTCATTCAGCAGATATTTTTGAGTACATACTCAAATATTCTTTTGTCTATAGAGGGGAGAGTCCACAGGGAGGTGAGGGGATTGAGGAGACAGAAGGTAAGCATGTATGGGATAAACAGGACAGCATGAGAAGTGCGTATTATGAAGGAAATGAAATGGTGATGAGTTAGCGACCTGGGACAAGGTGGCTGTCCTAGGTTGTGTGATTAAGGAGGGCCTCCCTGGGAGGTGAACATATCCTCCATTCAAAACCATAGTAAATGAACATGCTATGATCTAAGAGCAGAGTGTTTCAGACAGAAGAAACAGTAAGGCAAAGGCCCTAAGGTGAGAACAAACAGCATGTTTGAGGAACAGAGAGAAAAGGCAGTATGTTAGGAGCCTAGTGAGCCGAAGGGCTGCAGAAGTAGGTTAGAGAGAAGAGCAGGTGCCAGATCAGGTAGAGCCGTGAGGATCCTGGTAGGTTTGGATTTTATCGTAAGGGCACTGGCAAGCCATGGAAGGGTTTTAAGTAGGACAGTGACATGCATGGATTAGCCTTCTGAAAGGTGACCTTTTGCATGCTTTGTGGAGGAGTGACTCCAGATGAGCAAGAGGGAGAGAGCAGTATGGATGAATAGAGTGGACTTTGGCTTGAACTGGGTGGTGGTGCAAAGGAGGAGAGAAATGAAGGGCTTTGAGATATGTGTAAAGGCAGAGCTGAATGGACATAATGAATTGGTTGTGACAGGTGATGGAGAGAAAGATGTATACAACCAGTCCTAGGATTTCGGCCTTGAGTGCCTGCCTGGGTAGATGTGCCATAGAGTTGAACTAGAGTGTGTCTCACCGATCTTGTGGGGAACATTTGGTTTATTTGCATTATTTGCTGCTTAGAAAGCTCTTGTGAACGTCACTGTATGCATAACATTGGACAAATATACTTTCCTTGGATAGGTTTCTAGGAATAAAACTATTGAGCCAAAATAATTTTTAGGCTGGGCGCGGTGGCTCATGCCTGTAATCCTAGCACTCTGGGAGGCCAAGGTGGGAGGATTGCTTAAGCTCAGGAGTTAGAGACCAGCTTGAGCAAGAGCGGAAACCCTGTTTCTACCCAAAATAAAAAAAATTAGCTGGGTGTGATGGCCCACGCCTGTAGTCCCAGCTACAGTCTTCGCACTCTGGGAGGCTGAGGTAGGAGCATTGCTTGAACCTGGGAGTTTGAGGTTGCAGTGAGCTTTGATGATGCCACTGTGCTCTACCCATTGTGACAGAGGGAGACCCTGTCTAAGAAAAAAACAAAAAACAAAGAAAACCATAGAGGAAGAAGAGAGTTTTAAACTTAACTTACAGACACCCAGTTAAGTTCTTGGTAGCTTACGGGTGCTACTTTATTCTGTACTTTTTGACTCAATAAATATTTTATGTAAATATAGATAGATATACATTGATACATAAATAAATTCTTTCTTTGTTTTTCTGATTATAGAAATAATATGTGTAAGTTATCAAAAGTGTAGAAAGCTGAAGACAATCACTTGTAATCCACTAACTGGAAGGAAAAAATCACTGCTAATACTTTTATATACAGTATATCCTTCCAGATTGTTTTTCAGGAATACACAGTCTTTGAATTATATTATTACTGTATTGTATTATAGTATTATAGCATTACTATTTTGAAAATTGCTTGATTTACTTAACAATGTGTTATTTAACATTTTCCAATGCCATTAAATGCTCTTCTTTAATGCAAGTTTAATGCCCATGTACTATTTCACTTTTCCAATATAATTTATTCCATTTTTTATTTTTCACAAAAGTAATATATGCTGACATTTTCAAATAGTACACCAGGAATAGAGTAGAAGATTTCCCTCCTTTCTCTGACCCCTGGCTCCGTAGTTTATCTCTGCAGGGGCACTTGCTTTTAACATTTTTTGGGTGTTCATCCAGAGAGTTTATACATACATCTACAGCATACGGTAATGCCTCTTAAAAAAAAGAACAAATTTATTCTTTTGCACTTATTTTTTTTTAACTTGGCATTATAGCTTAGACATTGGTTTCTATCAGCACATATCAATCTGCTTCATTCTTTTAAAAATTTGGCCACATTCTCTTTTCTTGTACCCATGTACCATAGTTTCTTTAGCCAGCCTTTCTCTAATATTTCAGTCTCAGGACCTTTTAACACATTTAAAAAATATCGAGAACCCCAAAGAGCCTTTGTTTATATGAATTTTAGATACTAAATTAAGAGAAACTAAAACTGAGAAATTTAAAAATATTAATCAAAAATAACAATAATAAATCCATCCATTTTATGTTACCATATTTCTATGAAAAATAGCAATTTTCTAAAACAAAATCTAATGAGAATAGTAGTGTTTTGCATATTTGCAAATCTCTGGCTTAAAAGAAGAAAGCTTCATTCTCATATCTGGTTCTTCATTCAGTCTTTGGTGCTGTGTTGTTTTGGTTAAAGTATTTGGAGAATACAGGTATGTAGTAGTGAAAGGGGGAATTCATGGACCCCTAAAAAGGTCTCATGGATCCTCAGGGGCCCTCCGTCCATACTTTGAAAACCTACAATTTAAGCAGTACCCTGTTGATGGGAATTTAGGTTATTTACAGTCCTTTGGTATACAAAACACGCTGCACTGAATGTCCTGGTAAATACGTCTTTCAACAAATGTTTGAGTGCCAGGCAGTGTTGGCTTGTGGGATGCAAAGAGGTGAAACAAGGTCTGTTCTCTAAAGGAGGGAGTTTTTTTTTTGGAGAAGGAGGCAGGCTAATAAGTAGAAAATAAAGTAATTGAGGCTGGAAGATGTGCCTGTACAGGGAGGAGGCAGATTACCCAGCATTTAGGAGGAGGTGGGATTTGGGAAGGCTTTTTTAGAGGAGGTGATTCCTGAGCTGAGTTTTGACAAGTGAGTGCAGCGCCCAGGTGAAGAGATGAGGTGGTCATTGTCACAGCATACCTGGAATGCCTCTTCTGGAGTTTGTGGTCCACAAGAGGTCCTTGCTTTTTTATGGCTTGGTCATACCTTATATATTATCATTTTAATCTGCTTTCATCTCTAATTGTACCGTCATAGGAAAGGGTTATCATGCATGCTCCATGTCACCTGTTTTGGCTCCTATTACTTGTGCTTTCCTTTATGTTACACATAAATATAATGGCATAATAGTTCATGAAGCTTTTAAACTGCTGCTTCAAACTTCCTGAACTCAAGGGATAGCAAACAATCACGAAACTAGTAAATTGGGTTTCAAACTATTAGGTATAAATTCACCCATTATGAATAACATATTGAATTACCTGTACCCTTTATTTATTTTTATTTTATTTTTTTGAGGCAGAGTCTCACTCTGTCACCCTGGGTAGAGTGCAGTGGCATCCTCTTAGTTCACTGCAGCCTCCAACTCCTGGACTCAAGTAATCCTCTTACCTCAGCTTCCCCCGTAGGGGACTACAGGTGCGCACCACAACACCTTGCTAATTTTTCTATTTTTAGTAGAGATGGGTCTCGCTCTTGCTTAGGCGGGTCTTGAACTCCTGAACTCAATCATTCCTCCTGCCTCGGCCTCCCAGAGTGCTAGAATTACAGGCGTGAGCCACTGCACCTGGCCTACTTGTACCCTTTAAAATCTACCAAATAAATTGCTAAATGGTATCATATTATGCTAGTCTGCTCTTCGGCAATCCGTATATTGGTCTATGTTGTGAAAAGATTTAAGGACTTGGAAATTTTGTTTTCCTTGTAAGATTTTAAACAATGTACTTTGACAATGGACAATGGATCAGATATCTCAACTGTGTATTTTCCTTTAGTAAACTTTAATAAAAAAATTTTTTAAGCATGAGTAGGGAGTAGAGGCTTTTGGGTTACTGTGTATATTTTCCCCTCTTCACTTGATGTTTAGTTCTCAGGTTGACCTTTAAGACATGGTACAAAAAGTCTCATTTGTATAGCTTCATGAAGTTCAATTTAGATGGCTGATGTTATATTTTAACAGTTTCACCTCCAAGTTCTAAGAATTCTTGTTCTAGTTAAACAACAGGTCTAGCAGCAAGTATCCCTTACTTAGCCAGATAATTTTGAAATAATGCAAAGTCATTCCTGCTCATCAAATTTCCAAGAAGCTAAAAATCAACTATTTTCTGATCTTCAGTCAGCACCTTCTTTCTGGGCAGCAGTAACCTATGACCCTGACACTTTGTAACTCTTGTGACTTGGTCCTAACCAACATCTGCAGTGGGTGAAGCATCTGCCAGGTCCTGGACTGGCTCATGTATGCATATTTTTTCTGATCTGCACACAGATCTACACAGCAGTTGTTATCATTTACAAATAAATAGCCTCAGAAAAGTCAAGTAACTTGCCTTAGGTCAAAAAGCTAATTAAAGAGAAACTAGCATTCAAACCTGGGACTCCATAGCTAGGATTAAACTTCCCATTATGTCATGCTACCATCCTGGTGCTCCAGAAACTAGTGAAATGCTCAAGTCTTGTGAATGCCATATGGAGTTAGCATGTCTTAGTCTGTTTGTGCTGCTATAATAAAATACCTGAGACTGGGTAATTTATAAATAACAGAAATTTATTTCTTACAGTTCTGGAGGCTGGGAAGGCCAAGAGCAAGGCTCTGGCAGGTTTGTTGTCTGGCGAGGGCTGGTCTCTGCTTCCAAGATGAAGCCTTCAACTCTGCACCCTCACGTGGCAGAAAGGATGGGCCAAGCTCTGCATGAAGCCTCTTTTATAAGGGACTTAATCCCATTCACAAAGGAGGAGGCTTCATGACCTAATCAGCTCTTAAGGACCCCACCTCCTACTGTTGTCACAGTAGCAATTTAGTTTGAACATGTGAATTTTGGGGGACACATTCAGACCATAGCATGGTGGATGTCAGCGAATCTCTCCACAAGTACGTTGAGGTTCAGAAGGCTCTTTAAGGGTGGGCTAGAAGTATGTGCTTTTTGTTGTTCTGTCCCTAAAACATTAAAAAAAAAAAAAATCTAAAAAAGGAAACACCGATTCCCTCCCCCCCCCCAAAAGGACCAAAAGGTCTAAAATAGAAACCATTTCTGTTTTGAGTAGGTATAAATTGCTTTTCATCCTAATGGCAACAGTTCTGGAATAATGCCTGAACTTAGTGTTATTTTATTATTCATTTGACAAATGTCCCTGCATTAGTATGGGGAGGCATGAAAAAGGAAAGCTTGTTCTCTGTCTTTGAGGCCCTTACAGTCTAGGGTTCGAGTTCTAAGGTCCACAGTACGTTCCCATGAGGGGTGGTGGTGTGCACGCGTGTGGGTGAGCGTAGAGGTCATAGACAAGGTGCACTGTTCCGATGTTCATTTTGCCTGTAATTCCTCTCACACTTACGTTAATTTCTCAAAGTCTGTTTCCACTCTCCTCACTTCCACATAGCTTTTCCACAGCTGTTGCCGCTACAGGTCATTTTCTTCTCTGAAATCCTCTCACACCCATTTGTACCTCTAATTTGTTATTCATTATCCTCCCCCTGTAAGATGTTTTATTTCATAACTTCAGTTATAGTCTCTTGCCATGTGAATAGTAAATTTATTAATGACAATTCAGTTTAATACATGTTTTGATACCCTATTGTGGGAGGAGGGGAGATGTACGATATAAACAAGGGAAAAATAAAACACCTTGTATACTTCAAGCCTTGTACCTGACATCTTCTGTAAGTACTGTGAAGAAAATAAGATAGCACAGTGATGGAGAGTGACAGGGAAGACTTCTTGAGATTGTAACGTTGGAGGCCTCTCTGAGGAGGTGATATTTTTTTTTTGAGACAGAGTCTCACTTTGTTGCCTGGGCTGGAGTGCCGTGGCGTCAGCCTAGCTCACAGCAACCTCACACTCCTGGGCTCAAGCAATCCTTCTGCCTCAGCCTCCCGAGTAGCTGGGACTACAGCTGTGTGCCACCATGCCCGGCTAATTTTTTCTATATATTTTTAGTTGTCCAGCTAATTTCTTTCTATTTTTAGTAGAGACGGAGTCTTGCTCTTGCTCAGGCTGATCTTGAACTCCTGACCTTGAGCAATCCTCCCACCTTGGCCTCCCAGAGTGCTAGGATTACAGGCGTGAGCCACCATGCCTGGCCAGGAGGTGATATTTAAGCTGAGCTCTGAATGAGGGTAGGAGCTAGCGATGTGAAGGTTTGGGGGCAGAGGAAAAAGCATGTGGAAAGACCCTGATGTAGGAGTGAGCTTTCAATAAGTGGCGAAGAGAGGAGGCCGGTGTCTCTGGAGCACTATTAAGTGAGAAGGAGATGGTTGAAGAGGAAGCTGGAAAGATGGGATCTTGAGGCATGGCCAGGAGTTTGGGCTTCATTGTAACTGAATGGGAATCCTTTGGGGTTTTGGTTGGTATTTTTATTTTTTTATATATATAACAGCTTTACTAAGATATAATTTGCATACAACATCATTTATCCTTTAAAAGTGTACAAATCAGTGGTTTAGTATATTTTATAGAGTTGTAAAACCATCACTACTATCTGATTTCAGAACATTTTCATTACTCCGTACGGAACCCTGTATCTGTTAGCAGTCACTTCCCATTTCCCTTTCCCCTCCAGCCTCTGTCAATCACTACTCTAGTTGTGTTTATACGGATTTGCCCATTCTGGGTATTTCGTATCAATGTGACTTTATTTTTATTTTAAATATTTTTGTCAAAAAGAACCTTTATTACTTTTATAATGGCCTCTTATGCTTTCTCGCCACATGCCTTTCGAACAGGTGCTTTCTGGGCTAGAGCTTTTTCACCCTTCTGAGCTTTTGGAAGAGGCGTTGCCTTCTGGCCTGTGGGTCTCTGGGCAGGAACCTTCTGGGCTGGAGCCTTCTTGCCTGCAGTAGTCATCTTTTTTACTGGAACTTTAGCAGCAGCACCCTTAGCAGGTGATTTTTTGGGAGAAGCTTTTCAGTCTTTTAAAGAGTCTTAACTTCATTCTTGATTATTCTGTTCCTCATTTTCTTTACCTTCATGACTTTAAAATGATCAACATCTGTCAGCTATCCTTTCTCTGGCTTCAGTCTTCTTGGCCCATCTCGTGGCTGCCCATTTTGCATTTATATCTCCCTTCTGCCAGGCTTGTCGGACAGGTATTTCTGGCGGGCACTGTGTGGGAACCTGAGGATGAAGTCAGTGAGCTGCATGCCTTTGAAAGGCATGGCTTATCTTCTTCCCTGAGCGCAAGGTCCATCAACCAAAGCCCTGTTCTGATCCGTAACATCTACAGTCCCGACCAGCTTTCCTGCATGAGGCCCAGAGGAGACATAGGCCACTCAGCCAACCTCCACGAAGCACCTGAACACTATGTCAGCAGCGTTCGGCAAGAAGTAAATGTGACTTTATGTCTGGCTTCTCTTACTTAGCATGTTTTCAAGGTTTATCTATGTTGTAGTATGTATGTATCAGTACTTCATTCCTTTATATTGCCAGATAATCTATTGTGTGGCTGTACCACGTTTTGTTTATTAGTTGATGAACATTCATATATAAGTTTTTTTTTTTTTTGATACAGAGTCTCACTCTGTTGCCCGGGCTAGAGTGCGGTGGCTTCAGCCTAGCTGACAGCAACCTCAAACTCCCGGGCTCAAACGATCCTACTGCCTCAGCCTCCCGAGTAGCTGAGTAGCTGGGACTACAGGCATGCGCCACCATGCCTGGCTAATTTTTTCTATACATATATTTTTAGTTGTCCAGATAATTTCTTTCTATTTTTAGTAGAGAC
>NW_012138302.1:3703365-3706931 GCF_000956105.1 Propithecus coquereli | reverse complement strand
CTCTTGCTCAGGCTGGTCTTGAACTCCTGACCTTGAGCGATCCACCCGCCTCGGCCTCCCAGAGAGCTAGGATTACAGGCGTGAGCCACCGCGCCCAGCCCATATATAAGTTTTTGTGTGGATATATGTTTTAATCTCTGTTGAGTATATACCTAGGAGTAGAATTACTGAGTCATTTGGTAACTATGTTTAATATATTGTGGGAATTGCTAAACGGTTTTCTAAAGCAGCTGCACCATTTTACATTCCCACCAGCCATGACTTAAGCAATGATATCTCTCTTGTTTTCAACACTTGTTATTGTCTGTCTGTCTTTGATTTCAGCTACCCTAGTGAGTGTAAAGTGGTATCTCATTGTGGTTTTGATTTGTATTTCCCTAGGGACTAATGATGTTGAACTTCTTTTCATATGCTTACTGATGATTTGCATATCTTCCTTGGAAAAATGTCTATTCAAATCCTTTTCCCATTTTAAAATTGGCTCCTTTGTCGTCTTATTATTGAATTCTTTACATATTCTGGATACAAGTCCCTTATCAGATGTATCATTTGCAAAGTTATTTTTTCAGGAGACGGGTCTTGTAGCCCCGGCTGGAGTGTGGTGGCACCATCATAGCTCACTGCAACTATGAACTCCTGGGCTCTCAAGTGATCTTCTCACCTTGGCCTCCCCAGTAGCTAGGACTACAGGCATGTGCCACTAGCCCAGTTCATTTTTTAAATTTTTTTGTAGAGATGACATCTCACTGTGTTGCCCAAGCTGGTCTTGAACTCCTGTCCTCATGCCACTGGCATGAGCCAGTGCTCTCAGGCCTGATTTGCAAATATTTTCTCCCATCCTGTATGTTGTCTTTTCACTTTCTTGATGGTGTCCTTAGGAGCACAGAAGTTTTTGATTTAATGAAGTCCAGTTGATCTTTTTTTTTTTTAATTACTGCTTATGCTTTTGGTGTCATAGTCATAGCTGAGAAACCATTGCCTAATCCATAGTGAATCTATTGTTTTTGAACACAGGACTGACATCAGATTTGATTCACATTTTTAATATATCTCTGAAACTATTTGGAAACTGGTTTGGAATGTTCTAGAGTGAAACTAGGGAGAACAGTTAAGAGGATGTTACAGTATCAGCAGACAAATGGGTAGACTTTAAACTTCATTAAGTACTTGTAAAATTAGGGTATTTCAAAAGATCCCATTAATCAGAATAAAAAATGGTCTCTGCCTTTAAGCAATTTACAAGATAAAAATACACCCAATTAATTGCTTTATAAGATGAATTATATTGAGTGCTGTAAAAATAGGAATGAAAAACTTTTTGTAAAAACAGTGGTGCGAAGAGTTACTCGTATAAACATTTATTGAGTTCATTTTTAGAATCTCTAGTGTCTAACATACAGTGCTTAATAGCTTGTTACACTACTGGATGAAAGATTTAAAGAGGCTTTTGAAAAGATGGCATTAGAACTGAGCCTTGAAGGATGGGTAAGGTACTGGTAGGTAGGTGGAAAAGTGGAAGCAGGATGTTTTCAATGGAGGCATCATGTCTGGGAGTAGGTGGTTTAAATTAAGGGAACCCTGCCTGGTGTGGTGGCACGTGGTTGTAGTCCCTGCTGAGGCTGAGGCAGGAGGATCACATAAACTGGAGATTGAATTCTTCATAAGTAGGAAGGTCTTGGAGAGTCAGTGCCTTCCTCAAACTCCTTTGGTGGCATGATTGTCATTGTTTTTCATAGCAAAGTGTGGAGGGATTGTAGTGGAAAGAAACTGGAGCACAGCTCAGATGATGCCACAGCAATTTAGGAGAGATCTAGAGTGAAAGTAATGGATAACAGAGGATTGGTGAGGGTGTTACCAAAAGCTCAGCACTTCCACGAGGCTGAACAAGGACAAGTGATTTGGGGCCAAAGGAAAGAGACATTTTATTACTTTGCCAGCAGAGGAGGAGGATGGAGACTCCTGTCTGAAATGCCATTGTCCTAATAATAAGCAGAAAAACAGAACTTTTAAAGGATGGGTTTTCAGCTTTAGGCAATTACTGGTCAACTAAAGTTAATGATCCTCATCATCCCATCTCAGCTGAAGACAATCTTGAGACCTTTACTTAGGACCTCCCTTTACCGGTTCCAGGCTGGGTGGTCTCTTTTTCCACAAATAACAAAAGACTTATCCTGCCCCTCCCAACCACTGGCCTGAGGCAAGGATACAAGCTTTAGTTCTCAAAAAGGAGTGCAGGATGTGTTAAAGAGACAAGAAATATTTTCATCATTTTTTTTCGGGCCATTCCCTTTGTTGCGATATGAGGGGGTTGAGGAGGTAGTGATGGCAATACCTGATATGACTATATGAGGTGGTGGCCCAGGGCTGAGCCAAATGCGGCCCTTGGAACTTGAATGATTATGGGGAAAGTGGTCCCATTTAACACAAGGAGGGCAGTCCATGCTTAAAGAGGATAACGAGCTTAACATACCTGTGGGAAGTTTTTGGGTAGAGGTATCCATTGGCCTTTGGCATAGCAAGTAGTAGGCACAGGAGTTGTCTATATGTCATAGAGAAAAGATAGCTGGGCTTTGGAGTCCACCTCTTACTGGCTTTGTAAACTTTGGGGGAAGTTAATTAATCTTGATTTCTGAGGGATCAGATGGGGTCATCTATGTAAAATGCCTGGCAAGTAGGAGGCTTTTCTCTATTGTTTGTTCCTTTCTTCTATGGACTCATAATGCTTCGATTTCATTTATAATCTTTCCCAGAGAATGTGGTGCTTTGAATGGAATCCCTGACTCAATCCAGTGGGATTTAGGCTGTGTGTACCACCCAGCAAAGGCTACAAACACTTGCTCACTGCTTATAAACCCTCTATTAATTGTGCTGTCCTTTTTTTTATTCTCCTTTGAACTTCTATTGTGTTTAATCTTGTCCAAACACCAATACCTGCATTAAAGTTCCCTGTGTACCTCCCAGAATCTATAATTGCTTTTAAAAATTTGTGTCATAATTAAGATGGAGAGTTTTCTAAGTCTACCCGTTTGTCTGATTGGATAGATTTTTCTCAAGGTCTTTTAATGTGCTGGGCTGCTGATGTATCTGATTTGACTTTTGCTCTGCTTTGTTTTCCTAACTCAACTGCTTTTATATTTTTTTTCCTATATGACCCCAATAGATCCTGATAAGAATAGCCAATGTAATCTGCAGGAGAGCTACAAAATATTGATTGCATGTATGAGTACAGTTTTACAGTTTTCTTAAATGGTAACTATAAATACTGTCTCAGGACATAATTTAGTTTTTCCAAAAGGAGGATTGATTTTTTAACTTGCATTACTTCAGTGGCTTAGTTTTAAAAAAATTCAAGACTCTAGCTTGGGCCGGGCATGGTGGCTCACGCCTGTAATCCTATCACTCTGAGAGGCTGAGGCAGGAGGACGCTCAAGGTCAGGAGTTCAAGACCAGCCTGAGCAAGAGTGAGACCCCGTCTCTAATAAAAATAGAAAGAAATTAGCTGGACAACTAAAAATATATAGAAAAAATTAGCCGGGCATGGTGGCGCATGCCTGTAGTCCCAGCTA
>NW_012138302.1:3672305-3703315 GCF_000956105.1 Propithecus coquereli | reverse complement strand
GGCATGGTGGCGCATGCCTGTAGTCCCAGCTACTCAGGAGGCTGAGACAGAAGGAATGCTTGAGCCCAGGAGTTTGAGGTTACTGTGAGCTAGGCTGACGCCATGGCACTCTAGCCCAGGCAGCAAAGCAAGACTCTGTCTCAAAAAAAAAAAAAAAGAATCTAACTTGGAGCAAGACAAAAGTGCAAGATCTCTTTTCCATTGAACTCATTGTTTTGTTTGGTTTTCTAGGGTTCTTAGGGACTAAATACTGTGCATAACCATGAATGAGTTAAGTTTAATTATTTGTTCCATTTCTTAATGTCTTAGAATTGGAGGAATTGGAAGGGATTGTAAATTATTCTGTCCAAGTAGCCATTCTGTGCTGGATCCCTCCTATAGCAGCTGACAGCTAACTCGCCTCCTCTGGAAGCAGGCTCTTCATTGCCGGATAGATCTAATTGTTGAAAGATTTTTTTTGCCTTAGATGAAAGCAAACTCCTTGAAACTGCCATCTATAGACTGTCATCCATTTGTCCAACTCAGTCTTCTGGTGTCACATAAATTAAATCCACTAGCTTTGCAGATAATTGAAAATGGTTGCTAGGCACCACTTCCCTGACTTAAGTTGTCTCTTTTTTTCCCCCAGAAAAATAGCCCTAGTTCCGTCTACCATCCTTCCCATGATATCATTTCTAGATTCTTTTCCAGCCATTCACCATGACCCTCTTAAACTGCAATGGCCGCCACTAAAAACTGGCTAAGTGGTGGAACCATTGTAGCTGTGGCAGATTTACTCTCCATATTCTGTTCTCTTTCTAAATGAACACAGTATTTGGGGAGCACTTCTGAACATTGTCCTGCAGTGTGCACTCTATCTCAGTTAGCATCGTGAGAGCCTGTGGCATTTGGGGGCATATACTAGGATCATCTCAGAACCTAAGTATACACACTGGCTACTCTATGCTACTCAAATCGGTAGTCCCACCCATTGAGTTAGGGCTCAGAGATCCTCTCCCTTGACTCATGTTGAGGAATAGAATGGCTGTCTAGAAATGATGGCAGGACAAAAGTGCTGGAGCATGGTAGAATTAACCCTTAGCCTAAATATTGCAGGACGTTGATCAGCAATGAACAACACATGACTAAATTTGTTCAAGTTTGCTTTAATTATGGTTTATTTGGATTGTTTTCTATATATTGTTATTTTTGGAAATTCAGAACATATTGATTTATACCCAATGTCTTAGTGATGCGAAGCTCAGAGAAGTAGTAGAGTTGTGTTTAAGAGTGAGTATAGGCTCTGGGCTGGGTGCTGTGGCTCACGCCTGCAATCCTAGCATTTTGGGAGGCCAAGGCAGGAGGATTGCTTGAGGCCAGGAGTTCAAGACCAGCCTGAGTATGAGTCAGACCCCATCTCTACAAAAAATAGAAAAATTAGCTGGGTGTGGTGGCGTGTGCCTGTAGTCCCAGCTACTTGGGAGGCTGAGGCAGGAGGATCACTTGGGCCCAAGAGTTCAATCAAGGCTGCAGTGAGCTACGATGACACCACTGCACTCCAGCCCGGGTGACAGAGACCCTGTCTCAAAAAAGAGTGTAGGTTCTGGAGCCAGATAGCTCGATTTGGAATCTGACTTGGCCATTCTAACTCTATGACCTTGGGCAAAATAGCCAATATTTTTGTGTTTACTCCTTTGTAAATGAGAGTAATGGTGGAGCTACCTCATAGGGTTTTCTTATGAGTATTAACCAGGTTAATTAATACGTGTTGGCAGGGCCAGGGCTAGGGTGAGGTGAGTAAGGCACTGTCCTCCAGTGAAAAATTTAAGAGGGCACCCAAAACATTCAGCAATCAGGATAAGTAATAGTTCAATGGGATAAAATGGACAGAATACCAAGATTTTAAATAAATTCCAGGTTCAACAGGATTGGGATTAGGATGAGATGAGTGAGAGTGAGTTGGGCAAGTACAGGGTTGGATCTTGTTTTATTTAAAATTTTGGTAGTTTTTCATCATAGTTTTTTTGGGCATTAATTTTGATATTTTAACACATTGACTGCCACACAAAAACCAGAAACTTTTCCTTGGGGCCACGGTGTTTTATTATGAAAACAGAATAAAAATTTCAAGTGTAATTTGAAGGTAAACATAAGTTAAAAAATGAAATTTATTGACTTATATTCATTTAATCCACATTTTTAGCATTAAATTGTCAACATTAATTGTAACAATAAAAACATCAACAAGTAAGATTTTATATTTGCTTCTTGTGGCCCCAGGGTCAAAACTAGAATGAGTTATATACAACTCTCATGGCAGTTAATGTGTTAAAACATTGCATTAAATATTAATTATCTTGATCATTGGTTGCGGTTTTTTTTGTGACCTCTTCAATTTTTGGCCCAAGGCGAGTCCCTCGCTGCCTCACCCTCGATAGTGCGAGGTATGTGTTGGTGTGTGTTGTTAGTAGTTGATTACTACGGGGTTAATTTTGTAGAGGGAATGAATTTTAAGAGCCTCTTAGAAACATTTTTCGCCCCAGGATGAATGTTTCTGTTAGGTTGTCTCAGAGTGCCAATCCAAATCTCATGACCACGGATGAATTTTAGGATATTAGAGATGTAGTGCTTTCTTGTCTTCTATTAAAGGTGGTTTGAATGTCACGTTTTAAACACCGTGGAGCTCAAACCCCAGAAAATAAAAAATGCATGCACTTATCTTATGCGCAGAGGAGCCTAGCCAAACCAAACAGCCCTGAAACGCTGCCTCTCCTTGATGGCTGGGATTGTGAAAGACAGCCACAGATGGTGGCTGAGCTGGCTGGAACTACTGTTAGTCGGCAGGAGATGTTCTAAGTGACAGCAGCCAGGAACTCCCTGGGGGGTGGCAAGCGATGTTTCTAGAAGTTAAATTATGATGATAGAATCTTTCTGTAATGCTAGTTCTGTTCCTGTTTGCTTTAGTTGTATCTTGGAAATCTGTCACATGGTTAGTGGCTAATGAAAGGCAAAAAAAATAAAAATAACTGCAGAATCAACTATTTAAAGCTTTGTTCTTGATGGTCCCAAGTGTTAACTGCAGGCAAAGTAGCTCTGTTTAGGGTTTCTGGTAAGGCAGCTCCCTGGTAGGGTGTCATTCCTCTTGTAGCAGTTTGTCTGTCTTGTGTTTTCTTCTTCTTCTTTTTTTTTTTTTTTTTTTTGAGACAGAGTCTCACTCTTTTGCCTGGGCTAGAGTGCTGTCGCATCAGCCTAGCTCACAGCAACCTCAAACTTCTGGGCTCAAGCAATCATCAGCTAGCTCATCAGCCTAGCTCACAGCAACCTCAAACTCCTGGGCTCAAGCAATCCTCTGTCTCAGCCTCCCGAGTAGCTGGGACTACAGACATGTGCCACCATGCCCGGCTAATTTTTTTTTCTATATAGGTTTAGTTGTCCGATTAATTTCTTTCTATTTTTAGTAGAGACGAGGTCTTGCTCTTGCTCAGGCTGGTCTCGAACTCCTGAGCTCAAGCAATCCGCCTGCCTCGGCCTCCCAGAGTGCTAGGATTACAGGCGTGAGCCACCGCGCCCGGCCCACTTCTTCTTTTTTGAGACAAAGTCTCACTCTGTTGCCCTGGGTAGAGTGCCGAGGCATCAGCCTAGCTCACAGCAACCTCAAACTCCTGGATTCAAGGGATCCTCCTGCCTCAGCCTCCCAGGTAGCGGGGCCTACAGGCGTGTGCCACGATGCCCAGCCAGTTTTTCTATTTTATCTATTTTAGTAGAGATGGGGTCTTACTCTTGCTCAGGCTGGTCTTGAACTCCTGAGCTCAAGTGATCCTCCCGCCTCAGCCTCCCAGAGTGCAAGGATTACAGGTGTGAGCCACTGAGCCAGACCCTTCTTTTTTTTTTGACACAGATTTAGTTAATGTTTCTTTCTGTACAAAGTAGCAGAAATAGCTGCTCCTAAAAGAGCCTGTAGGGTCCTGTAAACTGGATATTGTTGATGCTTCTCATGAAATATGTAGTGTGGAATAGACTAATGATTATTAGCAATATCAGGTTTAACTTTACCTGAAGATTTTGTCATGCTTTTAAATTGCAAAGAAGTGGAATCCAATTGTATACTTGAGAAGTGGAATGAGTTTAAAATGTAACTTTATTTTGTGGCTGTGGCCAGACATTGCTGCCTTGGTGAGGTGGCTTTATTGTACCACGTTGATCATCTTTAGAGACTGCAGGTATCTTCTGGTTTAGCATTTTTTGAAAAAAAGGGAGTGGAGGGGAAATTCTTGTCTCAAGAGAATGTGTCACCTTCTTTGTACCAATTTTTAGAGAGCAGCTGTGGCAGCTGCTGAACCATATAAGCCTGCTTTGTTTTCTTCCTTTCATTTGGCAGGTGGAGAAAGTGTGAAGATTTTAAAGTGACTCTAAAATTAGTTTATGTGGTGGAGCATTCATTCTCACATACATGCTATTTGGAATAGCAGTATGGAATAGAAGAAGATGATAGAGACCTGGGTATAGAATAAGCTCAAGGGTTGAAATTGAGGAGCTCATAATACTATAGGCTGTTTGATTTATGAGGGAAACACCCGCAGATATCCAGGAACTCATTGGAATAGAGACAACCGTGGGAATAGATTGTCCTACCCAGAAAGCAAGCTGGCAGAGTTTAGTGTTTCCGATTGGGTAATTTAGTGGCTCATTTTTAGATTAATTAGTGAAGTAAGACTTTCAGAGTCTCAAGATGAAACCCAGTGCTTTCTTCTCTTTCTTCTCACTACTTCTGCTTCTGGGCCAGCTCGCACTGAGTTTTCAAAAGATTTTCGAAACACAAGTTCTGGTCGTTAGTGTTGAGTCATTACAATGTGTGGCGTGGTAGTGACTGCTGTGTGGAGGACATGTTCTCACAGGGGGGGTGATTAGTGACCCCTGGTCTGTGGCACTCGGCTGGTCCTATTACAAACATCTTTCTTACTTAACCAGAATATCAGGTATCCCTGTCCTCCAGCGTTATCTATTAAGTTAGAAAGACTTGGCCCTCATTGTTTACTTGGTGGGTACACTACTGTCTGTAGTGCGGGGCAGTCTCCCTATTCACCTCTTCCTCAGCTTTCATGCTTCTCTGGAATTTTTCACTTCTGCTTTACAATCTCGTAAGGGCTGCCCTTCTCTGCATGATTTCACCCCATGTTGGATGCTACTCTTATTTTTTCCTTTTCCCAAAGGACCGCTAATATGAAGTGGTTGCATTGAAGGGTTGGGGTGATGGGGACTAGAGTCTGGCACAAGCCCTTGACGTGGCATATTAGACATCAGTGTCCTAAAAACCTATCAGCTGTTCCCTATACACCTCTCCAGCCAGTGTCTGCCCCGCCCCTAGCTTAGAGTTCAACTTGTTGACTTCTTTCTCCTTTCCCTTGTGGAGACTTTGCTCTTTTTCTGTCTCTCAGCTTTCATCCCTCTCATACCTGCTGCTTTCTAATCCAGAACAGTTTCCTTTTTCACCCTCAAACCCCCAAATAAATCCTAGCCATACCTTTGTTGATCCACCAAAAACTCATTAAATTGCTTTCCCTGAACAAAGGGCTCAGAACAAAGCATAGGCAGAACTTTTGACACTTTAGTGGGTTTTTTTTTTTTTTAACTTGATTAAATTTTTAGACAGAGTTTCTTATTTTCCCCCAAGTCTCTGAGAAAGAGAGAAACATTATAGAGATTGAATTTCCCTTTGGCAAAGACAGACCCTCAAGTGTCAGGGTTTTTTATTATTTTTTCTTGCTACATTTGATTTTGCTTTTCTTTCTTCCTTTTTTCTTTTTCCTTTATTTATTCACTTACTCAATTTAAAAAATATCGATGGTATCTCTTGCCCCATGAACCTTTGTTTAAGTCACTCAGCTGAACAAGACCTGCCCTGGAGGCGTTCTCAATTCACTAGGGGACAGGGCAGATGATTGAACAAGGTACCATAGTGGGGAAGGAAGAGACTAATTGCTTGAGGAAGTGAGGGAGGGGGACGCAGAGTACAGGCTCTGGGATCACTTTGCCTGGGAAGCCAGCCAAGCCAGGCAAATTACTCGAACACTTTCTATCTCCATTTCTTTAGCCACACAGTAAGAATGATAATTAATGGTCCTACCTCATAGGGTTGCTGTAAGAATTAAATGAGATAATGCATATAAGGGAGTATAAAGATTTGGCCCAATATTTTTTATTTATTCTTCATGTGACTCATAGTAGGAATTGGACGAACCTTGCAAGTAAGGGAGACACATTTTAAGATTTACAATATTTTCTCTTTTTGTGTACAAAACACTTTTTAGTTTCAAAAAACCAAAATAGTGGTCTTAATGGCAATTTGACAACAACTGGTCCAGTACTTAGTAAGTGTTTGATTACTGTTGCATCTGGTGTTGTTATTGTTGTTCTTGCTGGGTGTTGATGGGTGATTGCATGTGGGCCTACTCAGAGGACCCCTTGCCCTCGCTGCAAGCTGAGCAGGCCCGGTCGGAAGAAGAGTGTCAGCATCTGCTCTCTCCCTTTTTCCCCTTTCTTTGGGAGGCTCGTCAGCAGAACACATTTTTGGTGCTTTCTCGTGGCAGCAGTAGCAATCCATCCGGTTTGAGCAGATGGCACTGGAGAACAGCAGCTCGGCTCATGCTGGTCTGCAGCCAAGATCCTGCTCAGGGAGGCAGCCCGCAAGGTGCATGGCACAGCAAGATTCACGCTCTGGGCCTTCTGCGATGGCGAGGAGGTACTGTTTGTGTTGCTTTAAAAGTGAAATTCTTCCCTGTCCTCTGAATGGGGCTAGCATTTGGGCTGTGATCAGGTTACAGGGAGGCTGTTCTGTGGTTTATGCCTAGTGAGAAAATCTAGAGAGCCCATGAGATTTCAAGTGTAATCCTACTCCTTGGGGCTGAAAGTGTCTCGCATGGTGGATAGGAAGGCAGATTTGCAGAACGTGAGTTTGAGAAGATGGTTTAACACTCTGGGTCTAAAAGTCTTCTATGATTTTGGCAAACCTTTTAGATTACTTGCCTTTTTCCTATTTGCTCCTTTGCCCAACTTCTGTTGCAACCATTCCAATCTGCTTTTCTCCTCTGCTGCTTATATAAAGCAGCATGTGGTACTACACCAGATGTTCATGGTGTGTTTGTAAATGCCTGTGTTCCTATCCTGGGCCAAGAAAATACTCTCAGGACATCCAAAATTTTTTGGCTTATGAAACTCCAATGTCTTTTACTTTCATGATTTGTTTATTTTTAAAATGAGGCTACTACACTGTTTTGTTCTTTGAATCAGTATGAAGGGTCAAATAATAATTGATCTGCTGGTGGGGTGAGAAAGCTTAAGGATGAAGAATCTGCTGGGTATCCTTTGTACTTAGAGACTGGATCACCTTCCTTTTCAGTAATGCCAGCCCCACCCCTACGCAAAGTCATGGCTGTTGTCCATGCATCTTTTTATCTTGGCTGTTATAGAAACATACCCACTGCCAACACGTTTCTGGACCCAGGGTACAAAATTAGACTAAGTGAATATAAATATCCAGTCTGTCTAGAGAGAAAGACCAAAGAGGCCTAACAAAGCATCGACCCTTATTCCCAGGAAGTGTTCTAGGGAAAGTATGGTAGAAAGAACACTAACCGATGATTCAGGCCTGAGTTCTGGTCCTGAGTCCACACCTCATGTCTAGGATGGGTACAGTGTTTAGTTCCTTGGCTGCCCATGAAAGCAAAGAACTCTCCTTGGTGTTTTTGTGTTTTGGGTGTGTGTGTGTGTGTTCTCTTTTTTTTTTTTGAGAGATAGCATCTCGTTCTG
This sequence comes from Propithecus coquereli, assembly GCF_000956105.1. Taxonomy (NCBI): domain Eukaryota; kingdom Metazoa; phylum Chordata; class Mammalia; order Primates; family Indriidae; genus Propithecus; species Propithecus coquereli. The sequence continues at coordinate 3,695,530 of NW_012138302.1, read as the reverse complement.
TTGCCTAGGCTGGAGTGCAGTGGCATGATCATAGTTCACTGTAACCTTGAGCTCCTGGGCTCAAGTGATCCTCCCACCTCAGCTTCCCAGGTAGCTAGGAGTATAGGCGTTGGCTATCATGCCCAGCTAATTTTTAAAAATTTTTTGTAGAGATGGAGTCTTACCATGTTGGCCAGACTGGTTTCAAACTCCTGGCCTCAAGCATTCCTCCTACCTTGGCCTCCCAAAACACTGGGATTGCAGGTGTGAGTAACTGTGCCTGGCCTCTCCTTGAAGTCCTTCTCCTCACCTTAGAGATGGAGCTTCTGTGGCTTAAAGGAAGCTGGTGTGGTTAGAGGCACATAGGGGAGGCTGGTCCTCTATCCTTCACGCAGACACCAAAGCCAGATGCAGGGGATTGAAATCCTCCCACTGAGGTAACAGGTAGAATGGCCCAACTCTCTTCCTGCAGATGAGGAAACTTGAGGCCATGATAAGTGAAATACTTTGATGTGCCCAGAGTCCTGTGGGCAGTGGGTTGGAAGCAGAACTAACCCAAAATTCCTGATTCCCAACCGGGAGATAATTCCTTGTATCATATTTGCTCTTTGCCTCTTAATGAAGCCATTCTAATGTTTTTCAAAGCGTGTTGTCCCTTGGCAAAACATAGATGTCAGGAAGTAAATCACATTATAAATTCTTTCATTTTTAATCTCACAATTCATGATAAAGAGATACACATTTGTACTTTTGGGCTCAAATCTAGGTTAAATGATAATGTTTATTTTTTATTAATAACCTACATTTGACCTAGGTGAAGATTGATTACACAGATTTGAATAATGTTAGCTACAACTTCTTTTGGTTAAACACCAACAGTAATTTTTCCCATCGTGAGCTAAATCTTGTAGCCTAAGACTGAGTGGCAAAGCAAAAAGGTATTGGAGACAGGTGCACTCCATGTGAGGTCTCTTTTCCCTCAGGAGAAGCATGTGGTCAGTGGGTTGATCCCACGGGGATCGTAGTCTGATGACGTCCAAAGGAACAAAAATGAATAGGATTAAAATCTTACTTTATGGTTTCAAAGTTTTACAGTTTTGTTTCATAGTAAATAAGTTATAAACCTATCTTTGTTATCTTCTTTAGAAATAGCTTACAAATCCCTGCTGGCTTGTGATTTATTAGGAAACTTTTTGGGTAGAGCTTATCTGTGTCACACAGACACTTAGAAGAGACAGCTCAAAGAGAAGCAGCTGGTATTTTGTGGTCTAGCCTAGTGCAGTCTCTCAGTTGGGGTGACTTCCAGGTATCTACATGTTAGTTCGAAAATGGTAAGTTGTTTCCTTGATGCTGAACTTTCTGTTGCTTCTGTTAGAGAACACGTTGGAGTCTTAATCTCAGAAATCTTTAAGAGTTGACTCATATGCATTTTGTGGGTGTTTAAGAATGTCAGATAGCTTCAGGAGAGGCAAGCATCCACTTGTAGGAACAGATCCTTCCTTGTTTAAGAGATCAGGCTTGAGATCCAGATGCAACCTGTGGTAATGACCTTTCTGTACCAGCTTGTGTAGACTGAAGCAGTAGTTGTGAGAACCACTGACAACATGCACTAAGCGTCCATTTATGTAGTCTAATTGGATAACAGAATGCTTTGCTTAATTCAGTAGTCTATTTTACTCAGTTATTCAAGGCTTGCCAAAGAATTAGACTATAAGATAGCATTTAAAGAAAACATTGCTGCACGTAATGTTTGATTCTTAATGTGTGAATGAGAAGGCTTTTCTGAGTGTTAATTGCCTTAAAGTCGTGACTATGGCTATCGGTTGAACAATACAATAGCTAAAAGACATGATAAGGGGTATATTGAGAAGAAAGGTAATTCAATAATTTGTGGGGCCCTGTGGATGAAGATGGAGAGTTTAAAAGTATGATATTTCTTCATCTCAAGTAGAATAGCTCTTGTTGATTATAAAAATAAGATAGTTTCTGGCCTCATGTGGATTATAATCTGGCATGGAAGATTTGCAAACAGTCCTTATTGAACAAGAAAAGTAAAATATCAGGTAAAGGTACAAGGCCACAGCCTATGATTGCACAAACTATGACCTGCATGGGGACGGTGGGGGGATCCTGGCTGAGGGGTGTTGGGGGCCTGCAGTCCAACCCTAGTTCTGTTCACCACGCCGTATTCCTTGGCACACAGCTGAGTGTGCCTGGAGAAACAGCATCTTCTAGAAATGTGTGCATAGGCACAACATGGTTACTTAGCTGGGTGTCCACAGGGCTATCTCTGCCCAAAGGGAATGTGTCTTTCTGGTCTGTAGTACAGAGACACCATGTGGACTGTCTTCAGCCCAGGGATTGGTGGATTACAGAAGAGGAGATTATTACTCTGAAGGTAAGAGAAGAGGAAATGATCAGGGAAAACTTCTTAGGTGAAGCTTGGAGGCCTTGGAGAATAAAAGTGATTTTAATAAGTGGGGAATGGGAGACTGAGTCATTGTATGTGAGGTGGTTGGTACACATAGTACTTGAAGGGTGGTACTTCCAGCCAACTTTTACTAGCCCTTCAAAAGCCCACCTCAAGGCCAAGAAGCTTTCCTTGGACCTGAGGTCAGATTGGGGTGCCCACCTTTGTGTTCTGACCTCTTGCTTCCATGAGTCTGTAGACTGCTCAAGGGAAGGGACCACAGTCTCACTTAACTCTGTGCCTGGCACAGACAAGGGGTCAAAGGTTAGGTAGTAAAGGAACTATGGTGGGAGGTGAGGTTTGAGAAGGTGAGGTTTGATCCAGGCCAGATCAGAGAGACTTTTTTTTTTTCTTGAGACAGATTCTCCTTTGTTGCCCGGGCTAGAGTGCAGTGGCGTCATCATAGCTTACTACAACTTCGAATTCCTGGGTACAAGCAATCCTCCTGCATCAGCCTCCTGAATAGCTGGGACTATAGGTGTGTGCCACTATGCCTGGATAATTTTTAAAGTTTTTTGTAGAGATGGGGTCTTGATTTGTTGCCCAGGCTGGTCTCAAACTCCTGGCCTCAAGTGATCCTCCCACTTCAGCCTCCCAAAGTGCTGGGATTACAGGAGTGAGCCATCGTGATTGGCCAGAGAGACTTTGAATGCTGTCCTAAGGAGTATCCATGCCATCCTGTATGCCAGGGAGCACATTGTTGGTGTTGGAAGGAAGTGATTTGTGCCAACTTGAGTTTTTGGAAGGTCCCTCTGGGAGTTGTATGGAGGATGGATCAGAGGAGGCAGAGGGCCTTGGAGAGAAGAGAGGAGGCAGACTAGTTAGGAGGTCCAGGATTGCAGGCTGCTTATGGTTTGGTAGGAAGCAGCTACACTGATACACTTGCTATAAGTTTCTAATTTATTTAGTCGTAGACACAAGTGCCTATGGAAGCAAGGTGGTTACTGAGAGCAGGACCAGCTATTTCCTCACAGAGCATATTATCACCAGTAAAACTCTCTGAATTCACAAAGAAGCTCAGTTCTTACTATGTTCTTGTCCCTTTTATACAGGTACTCACCATTCCAGAAGCATGTGCACTAACATCAAAAATGGTTCTGTTCAAGGAAATGCTCACAAACACTGACAGACAGTGTAGTATAGGGTTTAAGAAAATGGACTCTGCTGGGTGCGGTGGCACACGCCTGTAGTCCCAGCTACTCACCTGTAGTCCCAGCTACTCACCTGTAGTCTCAGCTACTCGGAAGGCTGAAGGGAGAGGATCGCTTGAGGCCAGGAGTTCAAGGCTGAAGTGCACTATGATCATAGCTGTAAATAAGCCACTACACTCCAGCCTGGGCAACATAGCAAGGTCCTGTGTCTTAAAAAAAAAAAAAAAAAAAAAAAACACTCTGGTGCCAACCTGTTTTAGTCTGAGACCATGCTCTGCCACTCATTAACTGAGTTTGGGCAAGTTACTTACCCTTTCTGTGTTTCAGTTTCCTTATCTAAGAAATGGGGAAAATAATAGCACTGACTTCCTAGGTATTTGTGAGGATTAAAGGAGTTCATGTATATAAACTACCTAGAACAACCCTTGGCGCATATAGGAGCAAGCACTTACTGTCTCCATGTCCTTGAATGAAATTTGCAAAGAGGCATCATTGGACTCCTTTACAAATATTAGTCACACACAGCTTTCAAAACAACCCTAGATGGTGTTATTCCCATTTTATAGATGAGGAAACCGGGGCACAAACTTGACTGAGGCAGAAACGTACACGGTGACCAAGTCTTATAGCCTTTAAGTGGCAGTGCCAGGACTTGAACCCAAGTCTGGCTCTAAAGTGTATGTTCTTGACCAGTACACTGTTCAGAATTTTCTTTATAGCTACCCATAGCAAGTGTCAAGGTGTGATTTAAAACTGTGTATTTTTGGCCGGGCGTGGTGGCTCACGCCTGTAATCCTAGCACTCTGGGAGGCCGAGGTGGGCAGATCGTTCTGAGCTCAGGAGTTCGAGACCAGCCTGAGCAAGAGCTAGACCCCATCTCTACTAAAAATAGAAAGAAATTGGCCAAACAACTAAAAATAGAAAAAAAAAAATTAGCCAGGCATGGTGGCGCTTGCCTGTAGTCCCAGCTACCTGAGAGGCTGAGGCAGGAGGATCGCTTGAGCCCAGGAGTTTGAGGTTGCTGTGAGCTAGGCTGACGCCACGGCACTCACCCCAGGCAAGAGAGTGAGACTCTGTCTCAAGAAAAAATAAAAAGATAAAACTGTCTATTTTTTTTTTTTTTGAGACGGACTCTTGCTCTGTCACCTTGGCTAGAGTGCCATGGCATCAGCCTAACTCACAGCAACCTCAAACCCCTGGGCTCAAGCGATCCTCCTGCCTCAGTCTCCCCGGTAGCTGGGACTACAGGCCCGCAAAACTATGCCTGGCTAATTTTTCTATTTTTTGTAGAGACAGGGTCTTGCTCTTGCTCAGGCTGGTCTTCAACTCCTGAGCTCCTGCAATCTTCCCGCTTCCCAGAGTACTAGGATTACAGGTGTGAGCCACTGCACCCAGCTTAGAATCGTGTATTCTTGGTGTGAAGGAAAAGAAAACCTGATTTTGAGCAAAGGACATTAGAAGGGTCAATGCTGGACATCTGAAATTAGTCATTTATGTGCCAAATGCCTTACATTTAGGAGTTTCTTTGATAATTTCTGCTTCTAAAGGACTTTGACATCTATCTATTTTAACAAAGATTTTTTTAAAGCTTATTTTCTTACTAGAAGAGATTCATTGAAGTGATATCAAAGATGTACAGTTTATAGAAGTTTTTTAACTTTATTTTTTTTTCCAGGTAACTACTTCAGTGGCAAATATTTTTACAAGTGGGGAGATAAAGAACTTGTATCACAAAGCTACAGTTCATTTTTGACCAGGCCTCGGTGTGTGTGTGTGTGTGTGTGTGTGTGTGTGTGTGTGTGTGTGTGTGTGTTTTCTCAGTGATGTTTTGGAGAAGGGATGATACTGGGGTGAGCAAGGTTTCTCCTAGTTATGCTCTTTACGCCCAGTCCGATACATTCAGGGTAGAGCAAGCCTGATGAGGGAGTCAGGATCTTTTATAGGGGTCTTCCACTCTCAGCATTTTCTGGTTTGAACAATGAAAAGAACATTGAGCAATTATCTGTTTCTGGTGACTTAGGCATCTTGGGAATTTGCTGCTTTGTGAACATTTGTACAGCTTTGTCTTCTGTATCCAGTTTTTCCTCACTTTATAGGCAATTAGAAAAAAAAGGGACATGGGTGTGTGGGGGTGTGTGTTTTAAAGGATAACGATTGTGTATCTACCACCCAGCCTAAAAAGTAGAACATTACCAGTACCCTTGAAAGCCTCAATACATTCTTTTTTCATTAATGTCACTCCCACCATTATCGTGCATTGTATGGTAATTATTTTCTTGCTTTACCATACTTTTGTCATATGTGTGCAGCCCTTAACATTATATTGTTTAATTTTGTCTGTTTTAGATTTTTATATAAATGGGCCAATTCATTAGGCAAAAAACCTCATAGAATTAAGCATTCATTATTTTTATTTTGGGGTTATGCCAAGTAAAAGATAGGAAACCATTGACTTTGTTTTGAAATAGGTCAACCTGTCAAGTGTTTGATGCCTGGCCAAGCTGTCAGAAACAGATCACAGATAACTTCTGAGGCTCCTCTCATAGTTACCTGTCCCTGATACCTAGGGAAATGTGGCATAGCCTGGTACAGAGTAGTTGCTCAGTAAATATTTTTGAATGAATGACTTAACTATAATAGCAAGGCCAGTGAGCTGCACTTATCATGAAAACATCCATGTAGTTGTTAGGTAGAAGTCCTAACTGGGAAAAGAATCCCCATGTAAATTCTCTCCTTTTTTCTTTCTGTTTTTTATTTTATTTTTTTCCTTTTTGGAAACAGGGTCTTGCTTTGTTTCCTGGGCATGAGGGCAGTGGCATCACCATAGCTCATAGCAACCTCAAACTCCTGGGCTCAAGTGATCTCACTCTGTCACCTGGGCTAGAGTGCAGTGGTGTCATCCTAGCTCACTGCAACCTCAAACTCCTGGGCTCAAGCAATCCTCCTGCCCCAGCCTCCTGAGTAGCTGGAACTAAAGGCACGTGCCGCCATGTCTGGCTAATTTTTTTATTTTTTGTAGAGACAGGGTCTTACTATGTTGCTCAGGCTGCCAGCAAATTCTTAATTTAGCATACAGAGCGATAGTTGAAGTATTTATAAATAGATCCGGTTGTTTCGTTATGAGTAGCTACCGGTGTTAAAAAGTGATCCAGTTAGCCCTGGTCCTCCAGGGAATGAATGGAGTTGGAAGGAACGGTCAGTCTTCACGTGCATATGGAACATCTGCTTTGTATCAGACACTGTTCACCGTGCTTTAGAGACAGATGTATAAGGCAGACATGATCCTCTGTTGTATGGTAGGGAAGACCGGCATGAAAAATGACAACACAGCTGTGATGAATGCTGCAAGGTGGGAGGACAGGATGCCATGGGAGCATGTGGTGGGGCGCTGACCTCATCTGAGGAAGTTGGGGAGGGAAGAAAGGCCCTGGGGCTGGAGAGTAGAGATGGGGTGGGGCGGAACATAGCATGTGGATAAAGAGAGAAAAGCTATGAGGCTGCTGATGTAGACAGGGGCAGATCTTGGAGCTACTTGGATGCTGCTGAATGGGCAGTGGAACCCCATCGAACCATCTTAAGCAGGGGTGCTGCACAATCAGGTGTGAGAGTTGGACCACTCTGACTGCAGGGTGGAAAACAGTGGCATGAGGTTGTGGAAAAGGGCGGGGGTAGCATTGAGAGGAAGCTACTGAATATTAAATCCTATCTTTTGAAGCCTCACCTTAAAGGGGAAAAATCGGTTTGAGATTTATGCCAGAGGCAAAATGACATTTAGAATTTCAGTAGCCTGGTGATGAACCCTCTGTTTGCTGTTTATTTTCCAAGGTTAAACTGAAGATTAAATGGAGAGTCCCTCTTGGGTAAAACCACTCACTTCCATCTCCACACGTATCATGGATTGTTTGTGTGCATTACTTCAATGTTTGCCCAAAATTTGTGCCAGATATTAAATTGAAGTTATCATTTAAAGACTTTAATTTGATTGACCTAGATATAAGGCTGATGTTTTGTTTGAGCAGATCTCCTGAATCATTTTAGGAGCAGGCCCTAAGTTTTTTTCTTCTGTGGGGCTGCTCACCCTTTGTTTGTTGGAGTTGCCCAGAAGAACTCTGGCTTCTTTCACGAACTCTGCCTGATGTAAGCCCATGTGTTCCCGTGGTTTCACAAGGAATCGCACATCTGTCTGTACTTTGTCTTCCCTCCTGAGCTCTCAGTTGTATTTCAGACTAGCTAGTAGCTATCTCCCCTCCCTTACTTCAGCAGTGTCAGGGACTCAGGCTTGCCATGAATGGCATTTCTGTCCTGCTGGTTGCTCAGGTTAGACACTTTGAGGTTGTCCTTGACTTCTCTCCTCCTCTGTCCCTTACTCCGTGTCCAAATTGTTCACACCTAAGTTGTTTTTACATCTACAATGTCTTTCCTATTTATTCTGCTTATCCATTCTACCTTCACTTATTTCTAGGTAAATGTAATAATTAATTTCCCAGTTAGCCACGTCTCCTTCCACTCTAACCGTCCATCCATCCATCTGTCCTCCCCCCTCCACTGTGCTTCTGTGACAGTTTGTACACTCCTGTCTTACAGCACTTACCATACTTCTTTAAAAAAAAATTAGTGGCAAAAAAACCACATAACATAACATTTACCACCTTACCTGTTTCTAAGGATACAGTTCCATAGTGTTAATTGTATTTACATTGTTGTGCAGCCAATCCCAGAACTTTTTCATCTTGTACAACTGAAACTTGTTACTCACCAAACTATGACTCCCAATTTCCCCTTCCCTCCAGTTTCTGGCAACCATCATTCTACTTTCTGTTTCTGTGAGTTTGACTGCTCTTTAGCCCTCATACAAGTGGAATCATGTAATAATATTTGTTTTTTTTGTGACTGGCCTTATTTTACTAAGCACACACTTTTAAAAATAACTATTTGTTCATAGGTCTGTTTGACTCCTCTCTCATTAGGGAGCTTCCTGAGAGTACTCTTATATTTGTATGTTTAGTGCCTTGTATGGTGCCTGGCATATAGTAGATGTTCAGAAAACAGAACAACGCAAGTGCCCATCAATACATGAGTGGATCAATAAAATGTAGCATGTGTATACCGTGGAGTACTACTGAGCCATGAAAAATGGTGAATTACTACCTCTTGTATTAACCTGGATAGAACTGGAGACCATGTTTCCAAGTGAAGTATCACAAGAGTGAAAAAACAAACACCACATGTACTCACCATTAAATTGGAACTGATCGATCAACACTTTTGTGCACATATGGAAATAACATTCATCAGAAGTCAAGCAGGTAGGTGGAGGGAGGATGGGAAAATTCACACCTAACAGGTACAGTAACTGTGACTCAAACTGTACAAAAGCAATTTATGTAACCAAAATGTTTGTACCTCCATAACATTCTGAAATAAGATAATAATAGTAATAATAAAATTAGGAAAACATAAAAAGCAAACAGAATGTTCACCTGTGGTTCTGAGTCATGGAGGGACTTTGGGATCGAGGCGATGATCTAGAGTAAAGCGGGAGCTCTCTCCTAGAGTGCTGGGCAGGGTCATCGCACAGCAGATTGCTGGCATGTAGTGTTTCTTATCTACGCCACAAAACACACTTGTTGTCCTTATGCTGGCACTTCCTGGGCTAGTTATTGAAAAAAGCATGTGAGAAAGGGAGAAATAAGACAAATATTCCAATGAAATAAAAAGACCTCACTTGACTTTGCTTAAAGTATTAGTAATTGAGGTTTGATCCTGAGAGACTTCCATTCAAGTTGATGGATTTTACCTGACTGAAGTCGATTATCTTGAGGTCTTAATCACCACCTCTGTTAAAACAATTTTTTTTTGTCTCCAATGTCAAGAAATTAAGAGAGCCTGATTGGCTTTCTGTAACTCTACACTAGTATTTTAGGGATAACTCTTTGGTAGTTAAAGGTGAATTAGGTCACCGATTCAGTGTTTGACTAAACACTTTCATTTAGTTTGTGACCTGTAACCTATTCGTATTTCATAATATATTTATATGGAACTTTTTTTTTTCTTTTTGAAAGAGAGCCTTGCTCTGTCACCCCAGCTAGAATGCAGTGGCATCATCATAGCTCACTGCAACCTCAAACTCCTGGGCTCAGGCGACTTTACTGTCTCAGCTTCTGGAGTAGCTGGAACTACAGGCTCTTGCCACTATACCTGGCTAATTTTTCTATTTTTTGTAGAGATGGGGTCTTGCTATGTTGCCCAGGCTGGTCTCAAACTCCTGGGCTCAAGCGATCCTCCTGCCTAGGCCTCTCAGAGTGTTAGGATTACAGGTGTGAGCCACCATGCCCGGCCTATTTGCATGGAACTTTATTGCAATGTGAGAGCCTCTATAACTTAATTGTGATAACTAGTGACTTTAATTTTTCTGCCTGACACAGAGTAAAATTTTGCTGTTGAAAACTTTCGGTGGATTAGCATCCAATTCCAGTGTTTAGGCTCTAAGTTCTGGGACAAGCCTCGTACCAGATTGGTATAGGGCCTGGCACATAGTAGATGCTTAATAAATATCAGCTGAATAAATATTTAGTGGATTTAGGGAGTATTTAAGCCAGAAAAATAACCACACTTCATATTCTGTAGTTCCCCCTCAGGGAGCAGTGCACCTCTTCCCCACCCCCCACCAATGTCATGATGGTAATCAGTCTAGTCTTTTACATTTTGGATCTTTATGGATTTATTTCTGTTTGGAAGTCATTCAGTCTGTGCAATGTTTAGCTGTCCTGTCCTGAGTATCTAGGGTGGCTGTAGAATGGATTTTATGCCACACTATCGGTGTGTGTGTGTGTGTGTGTGTGTGCGCACATGTGTGTGTGTATTCACATGGTTTTTCTAAAGAAATACTGTTTGCTTATTGGCTTTCCTACTTATTTAGAAAGAGATATTTTCTTTTTAACCAGTCTTAAGATAATTCACAATGTGAGTCCAACATCCTACCCCTTTGGCAGTTGACAGTGTTTCAGCATATTTGCTGCCCCGAGTACAATGATCTATTTCAGTCTGTTAATGTGAATGTGGGCAACTTTAATGTGAAGGAATTGAAGCTAATAAAATGTCTTTTCCATATCCTGGAGACAAGAATTTTATGGAGAGATGACCAACTTAATAGATAATCTTAAGTTCTGTGTTATCTTATAATTTTAAATTTGGTATTATCTTAAATACATAATTTAATAGGCAGTCTTAAATTCTGAAAATTTGTATATTATCTGATCTCGTTAGAAATTGAAAATGGGGCCGGACGCGGTGGCTCACGCCTGTAATCCTGGCTCTCTGGGAGGCCAAGGTGGGCGGATTGTTTGAGCTCAGGAGTTCGAAACCAGCCTGAGCAAGAGCGAGACCCCGTCTCTACTAACATTAGAAAGAAATTAATTAGACAACTAAAAATATATAGAAAAGATTAGCCGGGCATGGTGGCGCATGCCTGTAGTCCCAGCTACTCAGGAGGCTGAGGCAGGAGGATCGCTTGAGCCCAGGAGTTTGAGGTTTCTGTGAGCTGGGATGATGCCACGGCACTCTAGCCTGGGCAACACAGTGAGACTCTGTCTCAAAAAAAAAAAAAAAAATTGAAAACGTATATTTCTCAAGGTTACCAAGATTATATCCATTTGAATTTATATTTAGGAGTGATTGACTGGCATAGGCTGTTAAGATATGTTGCTACAAATTTATATTGTTGTAAAATGAGAGGAACGTTGATTGTCTTTTCATCCATTTAACATGGTGATGATTCCACATATCTGTCTGCATATATATATATATATATATATATATATATATATAAAATTTTGGAATATATACTGTTTTGTAATTTGACCCTTAATCTTTCCCTTTCTGAAGAAAGTTTTCCTATATGCGGCCTTAATCATCGGTCTCTGGTTTAATCTCATGAATACATGATAGAATTATTTCTTGGTTTTGTTGTAAAGCTTAAAAAAGAATGCAGAGCCGTTAGTCTATTTTTGCCATGCTAAGGGTGCAAAAGCTGTGTAAGACAATGTATGCGTGTCCATTTCTTTGGAATATTACCTGAGAAATTAGGGTAGGTATATATTTTATCCAAACATGCTAGCATCAGCATTTAGTGATACTGCTTTCTCTTCCAAGCTAACTGACAAGGGCAGATGAAGGTCCACTTTTCTGGAATGGGCCTCTGTCTTCTGATAAGATGTTTTATTTCAGTTTGCTATTGTGATGAGGTCTTTATTCAGATGCAGATACATTAAGTTCGTTTTGTTTTTGCTGTGGGTCTTTCTGGGTTTTTGTGGTGGAGTTGAGAGATGCGGTGGAAGTTTGATCTTGTATCAGGTTAGAGGACATGTTGCCTGTCCTGCTCCAGAGAGGAGCCAAGGCTGCCAAAAATAGCTGGAAAAGTATGCTGCACTTAGAGGTTTCTCTTAATTAGTAAATTGGAATAAGATGGCTCTGGAAGTCTTCCACGGAGTTATTTTAAACTTCGGGTTGCGCAGCCTGTGTTGGATTAACTCAAGGCACTCTCTCAAGGGGCACATGAAGGTCTCCCTCCATTGCTTCTGCTTTGGTTCATTCAGGCTTTCATCTTGTACTTGGATTATTGTCACAGCCTCCTTTGCTGCTACCGTGCTACCCACAGCCAAATGTCACATCGCTGTGGGCAGGTGACCTGTGCAGTCACATAGGCCCTGCACTTATTTCAGTGCTCTGCTGTTGTCATATTGCAATTCTTAATTTTCCAACAAGGAACTCCACATTTTCAATTTGCACTAGTCTTGGCTCAATTTAAGTAGCTGGTCTTGGCTCTGGGAGTGGAGTTTCTAAATCTATCTATTAAAAAAAAAATCCTTCAAAGTCCGTTCTCCTTATCTTGACTGTCTAGCACCATCTCTCAATGGTGAGCTTTTCTTCAGCTGTCACTGCTTGAAGTTGTTTGAGGTACACCAAGTGGCCCCTTGCCCTGCCACATTTGCTCTTGGTATCTCCTTGTTATTTCCCCTACTCAAACTGGTTCATCTGCATTCATGGTTTGAAATGCTGAAGAAATAAGACTGGGCTGTGAAACCTAACATGGCCATCTCAACTAGTCCTGATCATACTTTGTTTGTCTCATACTTCCTTTGAAAAAGTTGTTCTCTGGCGAGGTTGGGCCATATTTAGTTTTGCAATAATGGTTTTGTAATAACTCTCCAGGAAGATCATCTTGATTTTTGCCAGGGTAAATGAAAATTCTTGACAAGTGTCGTGGCTCACATCTGTAATCCCAGCTACTCGGGAGGCTGAGGCTGGAGGATTACTTGAGGCCAGGAGTTGGAGACTAGCCTCGACAACACATTAAGACTCCATCACTAAAAAAAAGAAATTGAAAAAAATGAGCTGGGTGTGGTGCCATGTGCCTGTAGTCCCAGCTACTTGGGGAGCTGAGGTGGGAGGATCACTTGAGTTAAGAGTTTGAGCGTGATCACACTACTGCCTCCAGCCTGGGCACAAAACAAGACCCCATCAGGAAGGAAGGAAGGGAGGAAGGGAGGGAGGGGAAAGAAAGAAAGAGAGAGAGAAAGAGAGAAAGAAATTGTTTATCATTTTTAGGGTGTTTATTCTGGCAACACATTTTTCTCAGGCATCTAACACATGCCAGACTATATTCTAACCACTGAGGATATGGCATTGAATAAAATAGTTTCATTTTTTTCTCATTGAAATAATATTCTAGTTGGGGGGGCAGAAAATGAATAAATATATCAGTGTGTAATATTAAGATATGGAGTTCTAGTAAACAATGCAAGGTACATATCTTGGTTTCTCACCTTGGAAGATGTGTATTTGTTGTTTATATCCACCTTAAAGTTTGGTAGGTGAGACTAAGAACAGGGCTCTGGGCCTGGCCTAACCATTGCAGAGTAGGACAGCACCCAGCTTGTCTGTTACTCCGTCCTCCTTTCTGATACTGATTTTTTAGACATAGAGCATTTGCTCTACAGTTCTCATTACCCAAGAGTACTGAAAGCATATGTTCATGCAAACACTTGTACATGAGTGTTCACTGCAGTGTTGTTCATAATGGCAGAAAAGTAGAAACAACCCAGATGTCCACTAACTAATGTATGTATGCACAAAATGTGGTATAGCCAGACAGTGGAATATTATTCAGCCACAGAAAGGAATGAGGAATTGATATGTGGTTCATTCAACATGAATGAACCTTGAAAACATTATGTTAAGTGAAAGAAACCAGACACAAAAGACCACATATTGTATGATCCCATTTATAAGCAATGTCCAGAACAGGCAAATCTATAGAAACAGAAAGTAGATGAGTAGTTGCCTCAGGATGGAGGAAGGGGAGAACGGGGAGTGAGTGCTAATGGGTACAGGTTTTTTTCTGGGGTGATGAAAGTGTTCTGAAATCGGGGAGTGGTGATGGTTTCGCAACATTGAGAATATGCTAAAAGCCACTGAGCTGTACTTTTTAAAACAGCAAATGTTATGGTATGTGAATTATCTCAGTTAAGCTGTCATAAACAAATACTGGTATTACCTTGTGTCTGAAGGTAAGGGTCTTATGAAGATGAAATGAAATAATGCATATAAAGTACTTAAAGCTTAGTGCCTGGGATTTAGTAGGAACTCAGCTTAATAGTTGTTATTGTTGCTCTTAATGAAAGTAATACTGCTTAAATATTAGTAAGCTGGAACTTTTATTTATTCCCTGCTGCGTCTCTAGAATATTACGTGTTACGTAGTATGCAGTCAGTAAATACTTGTCGAATGAATGGTCTTTTGTGTTGTGCTTCTTGCAGTATGTTACTGTGTCTACATCAATTGGGACCTGTGTTTTGAGCTACTTGTCCAGTGGTAGTAATCAAGTGATGTGGAGCCCTTCACAGCCCGTATTTCAGGGCTTAAATTGGGGTTAGGGGTATAAACTCAGTCTGAGGAAGTAAAGGCTCTACCTAAATTCAAGGTGAAGATGGAGTCAAGTGATCTTGAGCTTTTTTTCTAGTAATATAATTCTGATTTGTGTTTTTATAAGAACTTAAGTGGCCTGTCAAGAATGTGGCTCTTAATAGTTCATTATCAGTTCCCTGGAGAGCAGAGGACTTCATTTGTGTTTTTTTTTTTTTTCAAATTCAGTTCCTAAAAATGTGTAGACTTAAACTGATAATTTGTTCTGCTGAACCCAACTCAAATTTCTACACATGAGGCTGGGAGCAGTGGCTCACACCTGCAATCCTAGCACTCTGGGAGGCTGAGGCAGGAGGATTGCTGGAGTTCAACCAGCCTGAGCAAGAGCAAGACCCCATCTCTACAAAAATTAGAAAACTTTGCCAGGCATTGTGGTGCAAGCCTGTAGTCCCAGGTACTCGGGAGGCTGAGGCAGGAGGGTTGCTTGAGCCCAGGAGTTTGAGGTTGTTGTGAGCTAGGATGACGCCACGGCACTCTAGCCCTGGGCGACAGAGCCAGACCCTGTCTCCCCTGCCCCCCAAAAATTCTACATATGAGAAATTGTTACTTCAAATTAAGATAGAGGTGGTTTTACTCTGAAATTATTTTTTAAAAATTCATTCTTTTATGAATTTGGTATTGTACTAATAATACCGAGTTGCTTTTACAGCTAAGTCAGCAAGGTGCCATCTGCTCATATTGAGGCTCATGAAAAGAAAGAAACTTGCTGTTTGTATTATGCAGTGTTCTTTTTTGAAGATCAGTGGAGCTTTTTTTAAGTTTCTATACACCATGTGGTTGATCACGTTTCCTTGTTACCATAAACTGTTGAGAAGTCCAGTGCGGAATTTGTGGCTCACCTCTTGGAAATATGCAGGACCCCTTTCTCAACCTTCTGTGTACTGTCCTCCCTCTTGGCTCCAACTGTATCTTCTACTCTTATTTTCTCTTGCCCAGTTTATGTATTTTCCTTCCCTCCCTCCCTCCCTCTCTCCCTTCCTTCCTTCCCTCCTTCCCTCCCTCCCTCCCTTCCTTCCTTCCTTCCTTCGTCAAGAGCTGCTTTTATAAGTCTTTGGAAGACAAATGGGTTAGATAAGCAATAGTGCTACCCTTATTGAAGCCAGTCTATTAAAAACTAAAAATATCTATCTACAGCTACCTACAGTTTTGCCTGATGCTAGGAAGGATGAGAGAGAAGGTAAAACTGTCAGAACAGTTTGTAATTTTTTTTTTGGAAGCTTTCTTGAGTGTTTGTCTTTTTCTTGTTTTTTTAACAGAAGTTGGTGACATGGCAAAGCAGTACATAGAGAAAGGTCTTTTGGTTCCAGATCATGTGATCACACGCCTCATGATGTCGGAGTTGGAGAATAGGCGCAGCCAGCCCTGGCTACTAGACGGTGAGTTGGAACTTTTGGTACACTGGATTTCTAGAAATAGTCGGCTAGGTCACCTTGCACCCTCCCTTAATTTCTTGCCAATTGGAAAATGCACCCCTTTCTAAACTTCTGTCACTTATTTGATATTCTAATGTGGCAACATGATAGAAACCCACTGTGGCACAGCCTCTTAATTCTTCTGTCTCCAGGCTACCATAATGAGAACTGCTGATTTGAAGCAAACCTTCACTGAATTCCCCTTATTGTTTCAGTTTTGATGGTGCCTTTTGTTTCCATAAATAAGTCATCTTAAGTGTAACTCATCTTCAATCAGAGGTTCTTTCATTCACCATATGCCATACAAAGTAAAACTATGAGTCATTATATTTCACCTGTCAGATTAACAGGGATGGAACATCTGAAAATCCTTTGAGTATGTACGAAACAAGTATTGTTAAGAATATAAAATGGGTAATCTTTGGAGAAAAGTTTAGCAATATATATACTTTTCGATCCAGCTGGTCCATCCTGGGTTTCTACCTAAAGATGCAAGGATGTTTATTTCATCATTATTGGCAAATAGGAAGATACTGTCTGTTCCTAAGGGGCTTATATCCTAGTAGGGGAGACAGTTGTGTAAAGAAGTGCAAAAAATTAGTTACTGACACTATGTAAGAATCATATATATGTGGTACCCTGAGGACATAAAGGAGAAAATTATCTATTCTATTGGTGGGAGGAGGGGTTGGAACAACTTTATGCAGAGTGAAGAACAGATAGATGTTGAGGGGTGGTGTATGGGGGTTGGGAAGGTAGACTTTTTTCAGCAGAGGGGCTACTTGAACAGGGTAAGAGTGAAATGACTTAGCCTAGTATTTTTCTGAGCTTGTGAGCAGAGGTTGGCAGGGAAAATGCTGGGGTGGATAGCCTCTGATTTTGTACAAAGATGATAGAACTGGAAATTATAGGCTATAGGGATCACTGAAGAGTTAAGTAGGGGCATACCGTGATCAGATTTATCTTTCAGAAAAGCTCTTCTGTTAGCAGCACAGGAGAGATTAGGTGCTGGATCAGGGAGGAGGGTGGTGCCTATAAACCAAGTAAAGGATCATTAGAATAACTGGACTAAGGGATGTCAAAGGCCTGAATTTGAGCACAAGCAGTGGGGTGGAAAAGAGGCACCATTCATGAGTGATGGGCACTGTGACTGATGTTAGGTACTACAACCCTGGGGTTTTCTTTCATTGCCTTCCAGACTTACTGAGTTTCTTGGCTTTCATCACCCTCCCTACACTTCCCCAGGCATGCTAATTTCCCCAGACGCTATGTTTAACTCACAAAAGTTATCCCCCTCTCTTAGTCTCTTTTCTGCTGCTATTACAGAGTACCTCAGACTGGGTAATTTATGAAGAAAAGAAATTTATTTCTCACGGTTTTGGAGGCTGGGAGGTCCAAGAGCATGGTGCCCCAGTGTCTGGTGAGGGCCTTCTTGCCACATCACATGAGGAGTCACACGGAGAAGTGCATACGTGCAAGTGAAAGTGGGTAAACGTGGGCTTCTTTTATCAGGAGCCCACTCTGGTGATAACTAACCCACTCCTGTGATAAGGGCATTAATTCATTCATGAGGGCAGAGCCCTTAAGACCTAATAACCTCTTAAAGGCGTGACGCCCAATACCATTACGTTGGCAATTAAATTTCAGCATGAGTTTTGGGTGGGGAGGCATTTAAACCATGGCATTCCATTTCTGGTTCCCCAAAAGTCATGAATACAAAATATATTCACTCTATCTCAATAGCCCCAAAAGTCTTAGTCCAGCATCAACTCAAAAGTCCAAAGTCTCATCTGAGTTAGATGTGGTGAGTATTCAAGACATGATTCATCCTCTGGCAGCCCCACCCCATGGCTATGCTGCGCTCAGTCTGCTCAGCACCTCTCATGCGTTGGAGTTGCATGCTTGTAGTGCTACAGTTCTGGGATCTTGGCAGCAGCTCTACACTCATGGTTCCACTAAGCATGGCCCTAGTGGGGATTTCTGTAGCAGCCCTGACTCCACAGTTCTGCTGTGCATTGCCCTAATGGGGGCTCTCGGTGGTGGCTCCACCCCTGCAACAAGTGTCTGCCTGGGCCCCCATGTGATCTGTGACATCCTTTGAAATCTGGGTAGAAGAAGCTATATCCCCACAGCTCTTGCATTCTATGAGCCTGCAGACTTAATAACACATGGATGCCACCAAGGCTAACAGCTTTTATCTTTTGGAGTGGTAGGTTGAATTGCAGCTGGGGCCACTTAAGCCAAGGCTGGGGTGGCCAAGGAGTGCACATTGCTGGGGCAGAGTCCCAAGGTGGCCCTAGGTCTGTCTCCCTGAAATCATTCTGCCCTCCTAGAGCTCTGGGTCTGTGATGAGAGGGATAGCCTCAAAGATCTGTGAATGCCTGTAGAGTGTTTCTCCTGTTGTCCTGATTAATAGCACCTGGCTGCTTTCTGGCTTCTTTGCTATCTCTTTAGCAAAGGGTTGATTGGCTCTTAGTATTCTTTCCCTTACATGCGTTTTCATTTTTTACATGGCTGTGCTGCAAGTTTTCCAAACTTTTCTGATATGCATCTCTTTTAATTATAAATTCTGTCTTTAAGTCATCTGTGCTCTTGTATCTTACTGTATGTGGTTAAGAGTAACCAAGACAGCAACCTGAATTTTTTTTTTTTCCAGTATATTATGGGGGTATAGATGTTTAGGTTATGTATGTTGCCCTTGCCTGAATTTTTGCTGCTTAGATATTTCTTCTACCAGATATCCTAGTTCATCTCTCAAGTTCTGCATTCCATAAAGCTCTAGGACAGGGACATAATTCCACCAAGGTCTTTGTAACTGTACAACAATGATGGCTTTTATTCTAGTTTCCAATAGCTTGTTCCTCATTTCCATCTGAGACCTTACCAGAGTGGCCTTTACTGTCCATATTGCTACCAACATTCTGGTCATGAACACTAAAGTAATCTCTAAAAAGATTCATACTTTTCCTACCTGAGCTTTACCAGAGTTGCTCTTAATGCGCACCACTGACGACAGTCTAGGCTTTTTATAGCCGCCTCCTCCAAATTCTTCCAGCTTGTACTCATTACCCAGTGCTAAAACCACTTCCACGTTTTCAGGTATTAGTTACAGCAACAGCTTCACGTCTCGGTACCAATTTGCTGTCTCAGTCGGTGTTTTTGGTTGTTGGTTTTTGTGTTTTTTCCCCCTACTCTGTTGTCTGGAGTAGAGTGTAGTAGCATCATCGTAACTCACTGCAGCCTCAAACACCTGGGCTCAAGATGTCCTCCTACCTCAGTCTCCTGAGTAGCTGGGACTACAGGCACACATCATCATGCCCAGCTAATTTTTCTATTTTTTGTAGAGATGGGGTCTTGCTATGTTGCTCAGGCTGGTCTTGAACTCCTGGTTTCAAGGGATCCTCTCTGCCTTGGCCTCCCAAAGTGCGACTATTCTGGGCATGAGCCACCATGCCTGGCTGCTGTCTTAGTCTGTTTTATGCTGCTATAACAGAATACCTCAAACTGAATAATTTATATAGAAAAGAAATTTATTCCTCACAGTTCTGGAGGCTGAGAAGTCCAAGACCATGGCACCAGCATCTGGTGAGGGCCTTCTTGCTGCATCATAACATGGTATAAGGCATCATGTGGTGAGAAAGCATATGTGTGCACATGTGAGACGGGGAATGAGGGTCAAATTTATTCTTTTATTGGGAGCCCACTCCTGCAATTACTAATCCACTCCCCACATAATGTCATTAATCCATTTATGAGGGTGGAGCCCTGATGATCTAATGACCTCTTAAAGGCCCCACTCCCAATACTGTTACATTGGCAGTTAAATTTCAACATGAGTTTTGGAGAGGACATTCAAACCATAACACCCCCAATACTTTTTGTGTGGATATTTGCCATAACTAATAAACTTTGGCTTTGCCACCACCTAACAGTAATTTCTCTAGTTTAAATTCCTTATTATAAGGCTTCTCATCTTATAAAATGAACTCGTATGGTTTCAGTGAACTTAAAAGTCTGTGTTAAAAAATGATCATCTATGTTAAACTCCTTTGGAAAGAGGGTGAGTGTAACAATTCAGAGCATGGGCCCTGCGGCCAGACTGCCTGGTTTGAACAGTGTGTGTGACCTTGGCCGGTTACCTTACTCTACATCTCATTGCTCATGAAAAATGAGTTAGAAAAGAATTTGTAAGGGTGTGGAGAACATATGTAAAGTGCTTAGAAGAATGCTTGTCATATAGTAGGTACCAGATAAGTATGAGATTTTGTCATTATTATTTGCCGTGACTGTTGTGTAGGTCCTGAATTTTTAGTAGGGGGTGACTATTTGAAGTGTTAAGTTCAAAAATAGCTTTAAAAATATTTAGCCATGTAGAGCTGAAGAGTCTGTTTCAGTTATGGAATGTTTTATGTATCTTTTCAATGCTTGCTTTTTTTGCCATGATTTTTCCTCTCAGGGTTGAATAACTGAAGTTCTTTGACATCATAGGCCTGTTTTTAGTAAAGTGCGTCAGCCTCTCAAAAATGACTTAGTTTGTATTTTTCTCCTTGAAAACCCATCTGGTCACTTTTTCAGTTGCAATTTTTCTTTAAAGTTCTGGAATAAATCCATTTGGCAAAGTGTGGCGTGTAAGGAATGCCTAGTTCCTGTGTTCAGCTTTAAACTCCTTATGTCACACAGGCACATGCTCTGCGGAGGACGTGCCTGTTAAGTGTGCTAAAGGTGACTGAATGTGGAAAGGTCAAGAAAGGAATTCTGGATGACAGATGACTCCTCGTCTTGGTCCATATGGCTGTAGTGAGGCATCCTGCAAATCTTGGTTGCAAATGAGTAGAGCTGATCCAAGCCAAGGGAACCGCTAGTTGGGGGCACGGGGAGGACTCAGAGGTGGTGAGTCTGGTCAGCTCTGTCCTTGCTTTAAGAAAAGGTTCAGCACTACTTTGCCTTCACAGTACTTGCCAGTTGGGTAAAAAAAAAAAAAAAAAAAAAATACACTTTAATGTGTATTATTTTTTTGTGTGTGTGGTGTGTACGGAGGGGGTTTCTCCTCTTCCCCCTTGCCCTTTTCCCTTTCTTTTTCTCTCTTTTTCTTATTTCCTTGGAAGTTCAATGTGTCAGTAACAGCAATTTTTTTAAGTTAATTTCCTTTAATTTTTCAGACAAATATTCTAGCAGAGGATTGTGATGCACAAGACTTCTAATTTTGTTATAAACCGTGGATTTTTTTTTTAAGTTTTTTAGAAAGGGTGTTTACTGCTCACTAGGTGATCTTGAGGTGAAATAATAACTAGAGAACAATAATAAGCTATTTAAAAACAAATACAGGTTCTTCACTTTTTACAAAAGGGCTGGCAGTAAGGTAGAGCTGTAGAGAAGCATGTTAGCAGTTGATTTTTTCATTTCTAAGCTTGACTGCTAACTTGTACATTCAAATAGTTACCTAAGAGTTCTACAACTGATTTCTAATTTATCTCCACATACCAAGATCTAATTGAATTATCTGCCATATGATTTTAGGTGTAGCTGTCAAAACATTTTAAATTTGGTGTCAAGGTTTGGTTTCATAGAAAGAGGCTTTAAATGTTGGAATTATAAGTGGAATATAATTGAAACCTTTTCATTGGAAATTACAGATACCTTTAGAGTAAGCGTCATCATTTCATCCATGGTTGTATTTGGACTGTGTTTTATTTATTTCATCTGAGTAGTGCTGAATACTAACTGGTGCTTTCTGAAGGTAATTCTGTTTTGTTTGTTTGTTTTTAGCAGAAGTCAGAGCTCCCTGAGTGTGCAGTGTTTGTGTGTGTGTGTTTGTTTTTCCTGAGAGTAAATGATCTCAGACCTGAGATGTTCCTGGGTACAGGATCACTCAGAACCCTTGGTGGCCCAGCTAAAGGGTATGTGTCTAGAAACTAAACTACAGATGTTGGAGCCCCAGAGTATTTTGCCCTGATTTTGCAAACGTGTTTTACCATGGACTGGTACATAACTGCTCTGACCTTATCCCCTCCCTCTTTTTCTTTCTGAATCAGACCTCTGCAGAGTGTCACATCCCACTGGGCAGCATATGTCTACAGAAAGAAGCTGACAGTATCTTCTGAATCTCATGTCTTTGGAAATGCCAAGGGCAATTTTTTTCTGTTACCCTTGTGAATGTAGGGTATGTTTCTGTTACCCTTGTGAATGTAGGGTATGTTTCAAGAATAAAATATGTAATTTGTTTAGAGGTCACTGAAGAATTCTCTTTCAATAAGAATGAATCAGACTTTCTTTTTGTCTGTGTATATGGAAGAGGGTAAAAATAGATTATCTTAGCCATGTATCTTCAAATGTTTAGTCCTGAAAAATTATCAGATAACCTTTCTATCTTTTATCATTATTAAGACAGTGATGTATACTCTGATATCTTGAATGGAAGGTTTGAAGTAATCGGAGTGATTCCTAAAGAATGAAGAGTGGTTATAGAATTTATGGAACTCTGCTAGGGTACTGTGGCAATCCATGCTTGCCAAGCACGGATTGAACATTAAAATCTCCAGTCCCTCACTAGGATTGTCCTTGACATACCCATGTGAGGCCCTGGATATTTCTAAAGTGAATAAATTACAGGTATGACTGACTTTGCCCCAGGTTAGTGGCAGTGAAAAAAAAGAAAAGGAGGAAAAGTGTGTTGGAAAGAGAGAGTAGAGGTAGACTAAGCTTGTCAAGGAATCCTGACACAGGAGGGGAGTTGCGGAAGGCACATATTCAGCCAACCATGGTACAGGTGAGGTGTTCTGAGAAATAAATGGAATGATCTTTACAAGTAAGGAGCAGCCTTCTTGGTCAAAACCACAGCATGTAAAAAGATGGGTGTGTGTTTAGATTAGTCTTCGTACTGCATTTCTGAGATAACCATCCATGCCCCAAGACAGTGTAAATATATCTGACAAATGTTTTTTCCTGCATCCAAAATTCTGACTTGTTGAGAGAATGTGGGTAGCAGCCCTTAAATGAATGTTATTTTGCTCAGTTTCTTTGTGGCTTTGTTGTTGACACTTTTTTTTTGAGGTGGGGGTTGGGGGCTACTTAGAAGGTAGCATTCGATTAAGGCATCTCTTTGCTGTGTGTTTGGTTTTCAGAAAGAATCAGTAACTATTTATTGAGATAATTGATTTAAAAAATTGTTTTTGTAGCCAGATAGTTATAATAGTGTTCCCCAGAACGGTGTATCTTTAAGTTTGTGTTTTA